>NW_027510148.1:1563451-1869314 GCF_048772815.1 Callospermophilus lateralis
GAAGGAAAAGTGGGGGAAAAAAAGGGGAGGAAAGAAGGAGGAATCAAGAAGACTGTGGGGGAATAAGCCAGGGGCTTGGGTTCTTGTCCAGCTTTCAATGGCCCAGTTCACCAGTTCTAACCTAGGCTTCTGCAAGGACAGGAGAGAAAAATGGATTCTTTTCTGAAACAGTGTGAAAGAAAAAGAATTCCCCTAATTATTTTGAGACCCACATACACAGGCCCATACACACACAGACCCACACACACAAGTACACACAGGCACCCACAGGCACACACATACTGCAATGCAGATGTGTGTATCCATGCTAAGAATCGGCCACAAAGGAAAACACCCACAGTGGCAGGACTTTCTGGGAGGCAGGCAGGCATCACAGCCCTGCAGAGGAGATGCCAGATTCAGATGCTGGTGATGAGGAGGACATTGAGGCAGCAGTGTTTTGTGAACAAGGGTGCACTTCTTTCACATGTTTACCACACACGTACCTGCAGTCCACCAGCACTGAATGGGAACCATGATGAATATCCATATTTTGTAGAGAAATATACAAGACAGACATAATCCCTAGTCTCAGGTAATTTGTAGTCTACATAAGGAGAGCCACCCGCCCAATCACAAAACACCCCATGGTTTAGGAGACAAAGCAAGTGGAAAGGAAATCTCTAAGTGGGAGGGACGAAGAGCCCTTTGAAGGTAAGTGCAAATGTCAAATGCATGATTCTGCATGAAAACTATTTGCAAAACCATCTTGCTTAAGAGGAAAGGAAGAGTGCTAACATTTACTACATATCTTCTATGGGAAAGCACAAGCTCCCAGTTTTTTTATTCAACCCTCTCATAATAGTACTGTGAAATAGGCCTGATGATCCCATTTTAGAGAGGTAAGCAGAGGCTTGGGTTTATGGAAATACTGATGTCATCAGCAGCTGGTACCCAAATGGCTCGTTCCTCCTGCAGACCCTCTCCCAGGTACTGTCCAAATATAAACCACTGAATGCTCTCAATAGTCCGTATTTGAGATGAGGGCTTGGGTAAGCTGCCCAAGCCATGGGGCTGGGAGACAGCTGAGGCCTGCACCCAGGCAGCCTGATGCAGAGGCTGCACCCTAGAACACAGAGCTCTAACTGGGCAAACCAGCAAAGGACGTCCAACTGACCAGGATTTTAATCATGTGAGCTGTTGTTCTTATTTGCCCTTATGGAGGGGGAGGCAAGGGAGAGGACAACAACTGAAAGGAAAATGACCACAATATCGAAGCAACCAAGAGATCTTTATTGCAGCAGTGCAAAAGAGGAGAAAAAGAGGTGGGGGGGGGCGACAGGGGAAGATTTTTATAGTCCTTCTGCTGTTCTGCCTAAATCTAACAGGGTCTCTGAATTTGCAAGCTGCCTTGTTGGTACAAGAGGGGTTAAGAGTTCAGCCTTGAGAGGGGGCTTGAGCATTTGGACTTGAAGCAAAAGGTTAGATAAAAAACCAGACAGAGGGGGTTTGAGTGGCCGGATCACCCTGCAGCTAACTTTGTTTGGCATGCCCTGCAGACAACTTAGTTCAGCCTGTCCTGCACCTAACAATAACTAACATGGCAGGGGGGGAGGGGGGGCGCTCCACCACTGGTGCTAGTGCCCTGCAGGTGACATCCCTTGGAAGGGTTGCTACTGCCACCTAGAGAGCAGAGTCTGGTATGCTGCTAAATTTTGTGCAATGACAGCACCCATTGGCAAGGAATTAGCCAGCCTCAGATGCTCCTCATGCTAAGGTAGAGAACTTCAGATGTGGCCTGCAAGGTCCAGAGCTGTTGGCCAAGGTTCATAGCTATACTGTGACCAACAAAATAGGGATGTGGGACCAGGTTCCTTCCCAATGCTAAATCTAATGCTTCTGAGACATTAAAGACAGAAAACAAGCTGTGCCTAAAACAAGGACATGAGAAAATTCTCTTTAGGGGAACTTTCTAAATGTACCTGAGACCATTTTTATTCAGGTCAGGTAAGGCACTGCCTGGAAAGATGACTTTGATTCACAGCTCCCAAGAGGAGTGAGCATGCCACTCAGAGGCAGCAGGGTTGATCCACCGGGAGGCAGAGTGTGGAATAGGCAAAGCCTTTGTTGGGTATTTTGTGGGATGCAACAGGCAAGGAAGGGCTAGCAATGGCACAAGCTTCAGATTGCATAGTCTGACACACTCTGGGCTATGGGGTGGTCTCTAGTTGCCCAGCACCTTGTCCTGGGGCTATCCAGGACAGGATAGTGGCCCAAACTGTAGGAGCCTGGCACAGGCAGGTGGTGAGGGGCACAAGCTCCAGTTGAATGGTCTACATGTCAGAGGCAGCTGATGGGCCAGTTGTTCCCCATGTCCAGGAATCAGCCAGTCCTTGAAGATGCAGGCTTTAGACTCTTGAGACTCTAAGATGCACTACAAAATATAGAAAATAGAAGCAGTATGTCTCATCTTCACTAGGAGCCTGGTATGGAACACTTGGGTTTAACAGTGGCAATTCTGCGCTCAGCTTTGGGAGGGGACTATGGGACCCTGGGATAATCAAGCACTGAGCTTCTTGAGTCAGATCTGAGACCTGTGCACCCAGGACCAACCAGCAGCCTGGGTCTGGTAGTTCAAGGCTGTAGAGAAGGGGGAACTCCTGCTACAGCAAGAAGAGCAGGAAGCCCCTTGGGGACAATGGCTCCTGCAGTGGCTCCTAGCTGTCCAACTGTGGGCAAGGAAGATCCCAGCCTCAGCATGTAAGATGAGTGCAGCGGTCTAGTTAGTGGGTCCCTACTCAGGCCCACCACAGCAGCCTGGAAGCCCAGTCTCAGGGATTAGATTCCCTGGTGGACCCCAGGGCCCTGCTGGCATGCAGGATTGTCACATCTCTGGTGTGGCTCCAAGACACCGTGCTGCCCTCCAGTTCCAGCCTCTCTCACAGCCTCAGCTCCTTTACAGAACCCCGCAGCTCATCTCACTCCCCTCCCATCCCTCTATTGAGTCATCTGCTGTAGACCCAAGCTAGAGCTCAAGCATGCCCTGGGACTCGGGGTGCTGGGAGCAGGGTTCCTACGGGCATGGTGGCCCAGGGCTTTGCCAGCAGAGCAGGGGTTCACCAACTCTCTATGGCCTCACCTCTGGTTCCCCTCCTGCCTGCCTCCTAAGATACCTGCAGGCAGCCTTACCACCACAGCTGAGCCTGATGTTCCTTGTGATGTGACTCCACCTGAATGATCTTTATTTAAAATTTATAAAGGCTATTCTTACAAAGACAACCCTCAGTTATCATGGAACTATTGAAATAAGGAGAAAGCACAATTGATTGGGGATGAGAACATACTGCCCAAAGCCTACATAAAAACACCCACTGCACCCAAGCACAATGCCAACCCAGGACTCCTGGGGGACAAGACAGCTGGAGGACCTGGCACAGCACAGCTGTGCAGCTGTGGAGACCACTTTTTCACCAGACCTGGAAACACAGCCATATCCAAGGGAAATGTCTCACATGGATCCCCACATAAATGAGAATTCTGAACCATACAACTTGCATATTTGTGGATGTAGTCATCAGGTTAGTTGAAAGTAAAAGTCTTTAAAATCTTTCCCCATGTGCATTTGCTTTTCTGTTTACTTGGGATTAAATTTTTATATTAACTATGCACATTTTATTAAACATGGGGCACTGTAACGTGCTGTCCCTCTCCTGACTCTCTGAGATGGAGACTTATATCACTGGTTTCTAGCATTTCCTCTCTTCCAGAATGCACATGTGGTGCTAAAGTTTCCCTCTGGACACTGCTCTGGCCATGTGCCAGGCCTTTTGTAGTCATTTTCCATTGTGAACGAGTGTCCACCCACACAATGGAGACTCCTTGTGTCCAAGAACCTGTGAATACCTTCTGCTGCCCCCTTGGGCTCCCGTGCTGTCCTGCTACCTTTACCTCCACCTTTCCCTCCCTGAGGGAAGGTGCCTGCTGGGTCCTTGGTGAGCTGGCTCCCTTTCCCCTAACAGGGAGGCGCAGCAGGAGGCAGGCAGAGGACCCTGGAACCTCTCCTCCATTCCAGGCTTTCTCCTCACCAGCCTTTTTGACGAGAGCCAATTACACCTGTTCCTGTTCAGCCTGGTGGTGCTCATCTACATCCTCGCCATGGCTGGCAACACGGCCATGGTGCTGCTGATCTGGGCTGAGACCCGGCTGCACACGCCCATGTACTTCCTCCTCAGCCAGCTGTCCTTCCTGGACATCTTCTTCACGTCAGTCACTGTCCCCAAGATGATAGTGGGTTTCCTCTTCGGCTGGACAAGCATCTCCTTCGGGGGCTGTGGGGCACAGATGTTTTTCTTCATGTTCCTGGGAGCTGCCGAGTGCCTCCTGCTGGCCCTCATGGCCTACGAACGCTATGTGGCCATCTGCAACCCTCTGCACTACCTGGTGTTCATGAGCCGCCTCGTCTGCCTGCTCATGGTCACAGCCTCCTGGCTGGGGGGGTCCCTCAATGCCTCCATTCAAACCTCACTGACCCTTCAGTTCCCCTACTGTGGCTCTCGGAAGATTTCCCACTTCTTCTGCGAAGTGCCCTCGCTGCTGACGTTGGCCTGTGCAGACACAGAGACCTATGAGCAGGTACTCTTTGTGACTGGTGTGGTAGTCCTCCTGGTGCCCATCACCTTCATCACCACCTCCTATGCCCTCATCCTGTTGGCTGTGCTCCGGATGCACTCCGTGGAGGGACGTCGAAAGGCCCTGGCCACCTGTTCCTCCCACCTGACAGTTGTCAACCTCTTCTATGGACCCCTGGTCTACACCTACATGCTACCTGCAACCTACCACTCTCCTGGCCAGGATGACGTGGTGTCTGTCTTCTATACGGTCCTCACACCCATGCTTAATCCTGTCATCTACAGCCTGAGGAACAAGGAAGTGACTGGGGCCATGAAGAAGGTCATAGCAAGGTGTGGAGTCTGCAGGAATGCCCTCAGGAGAGACAGGGTGGCAAGTCGGAGCCCTTAGTCCAGTTGTATGCACCGAGGCAAAGGCAGGGGTGTTGACCAAGTGGGAAGGTCCTCGGTGTCTAGGACCCCAGGATCTTATTTCTGAGATTCCCTTCGGAGACAAGAGTTACACAGACAAGTGAGAGGAGAAGCTCCTCATTCCCCAGCTGCTAGGCTTTCCCCTTCAGAGAACTGTGTGGTCAATCCTTCCCACTCCCTGCCACCTCAGCAAACTCCAGCTGGGTCTTCTTTTTAAGGCTTCCTTTGTGGGTGCAGTAACAACCCAGAGTCTCGGTGTCCCTGGAGGTCCGAGGCTTCCCTTCCCACCTGCCATAGAAGCCAAAGGCCCCACAGAGCCCACTGCCCCGGACATCTCCCCACTCCTCTGCACTGCCCTCCCCATCGCCCCTGTGGCCACACTGCCCGCACAGCTCTAGCCCCCAGGCCCCCTTCACCCAGCACCCTGCCTGGGGCTTCCTCCCATCGTCCCAGCCCCTTCCTCCACTGCCTTCAGAAGCTGCCCCAGTGCCGGATCCCTTCGCCCGAGCAGCACCCACCTGCACCCACACCTCCTAACCCCGGGTGTGTTCCACGTTCCTTTTTCCCCTTAGCACAGCAGGTCGGGCCAGCAGAGGCTATGCTTTATCAGTGACCTGTTCTCAGTTGTGGAAGACACCTGGCACATGGATTGGTTAATAAACACTGCTGGATGAAGGGATGAGCTCAGAGGACATTTACTACCTCGCCCCAGCACTGGTTCCATCCAGCTCCCACTTCTCGAAAATCTTTCTCCCTCCCTCGACACTTACCCTCCTCCCTGGGGCCCACCCCTTCCCCATGAGTGTGAAGGTGCTGGGTCTGTACAAGGCCCTTCCCACACTCTCTTCTGGCACTCCTGCTCAAGGACATGGCCTTGTTTACCACCTGACACCAAAGTCGGCCATACGTATTCACAGGCCCGCCAGACATCTCCTGAGCTCCTCACCCACACCCAATGCCCCTCCGCATGTTGCAAAGGCACCCCAAGTTTGTCATGCCAGGGGACAGTCATGGCCACAGACCCATTACCTGGAGGATGCAGGAAATTCCACCAGGTGTCACTGTCCTTTCTCACACTGCCCTCCTAACTCACCTGCAGCTTGTTCCCAAGGTTTAGCCTACAGGATCTCTAAATGCAAATACATGAACAAATCCCATTCCTCCACCTCAAACTCCTTGGCAATTCCACTGCTCCTACATGGTCACCTCCTAACAGATCACATGTCAGTTCCTTATATTGCTTACTGCCTGTCTTCATGATAATGTAAGCTCCCTGAAAAGAGATCTGTGCTTCTTAAAAACACGGAAGAACAACAACATGAAACTCTTGAAGCAAAACATCTTTTTCTCTGTCCAGAAAGTCCTGTAGCTCCCAGCCTTCCTGGGCTCCCCTCAGTTCCTTGTTCTCTCCCCTACTCCCTCTCATTTCCAGGTCACCAGCAGAGAAGGGCATTCTTGCACCTGAGGTGCTGCTGGCTCGCTGTGCTGGGTGAACCCCTGCACATCTTTCCTTCGTCAGCAGAGGTACTACATCTTCAGAGAGCCTTCCCCGGTGTCCCAGCTGATGAACATTCACACAACTGAATATTATTCAGCCATAAAAATAATGCAGTATTGTTACAAACTACAGCAACTTTCAAGGATGAACCTTCAAAGCATTCTATGGAGTGAAAATCAAATGTGAAATACCACAAACTGTAGTGGTCAATTTGTACCCAATGTCCAGAACAGGCAAATCCATAGAGAAAGTCATTAGTGGCTTCTGGAGGTCTGGGAAGGGAGAAATGGGGTCCACCTGCCCAGGTTTCATTTTGGTGGTGAAGAAATTTATAGATGCCACTGGGATATGAGTATTGAGATGGTGAATTTTATGCAAAGTGTATTGTGCTACAATAAACCCTATGCAATACTTCATGCTCTGTTTAATACTCACAGCTGCTGCTGACACACAACCTCTAACTCCAAAACCTAAAACATTGTCACTGTGTCTAAATGAGGACTCCACCATGAATTGTTCATTATGAGACTAAACCAGAGGACCACTTCACCCAGACTCGCTCTCTAGCACTTTCCTCTTGCTCCAGATCTTAGTGGACTCCCCAGGCCTAGAGAGGAAGACTTGACCCATTTCAGTTGCAAGCCCCCTCCTTGCCAACAGCATGTCAAAGCTGACTTTCATTCCAGCCACATGGGCACTACACCCTCAAGTGCCTGCAGCTCCAATAGACTGGTGAATCTACTACAAAACCTTCATGGGCTGGTGAATCTACTACAAAAAATAGTGTGATGTAGAGTAGAAGAAGAAGAAGAAGAAGAAGAAGAAGAAGATGATGATGATGATGATTGTAATCCACAAACTGCACTGTCTTAACGATTTAAGTGTACAATACAGTAGTGTTAACTGTATGTTCATTTTTGTTCAATAAAGATCTCTAAATATTTTTCATTTTGCAATTCCCATTCCCCTTCTCCCCGAGGGCCTGGTAGTTACCGTTCACTTCAAATGCCTCATATAAGGAAATCATGCAGGGTTGTTCCTGTGACTTCCTTATTTCTCATGGAAAAATATCCTCAAAGTTCATCAATGTTACAGCCTATAGTAAGAGATCCTTGTACTTTAAGGCTGATGTGTAGTCCACATTCTCCTTATCCATTCATCCATCCACTGATCCGTATTTAGATTGCTTCCAAAAAAGAATAGTGTTTTTGCAGCTGAAAAAGCAAGCCCTCAGAACAGCAATGGGGAAGCTGGAAGACTTTATAACTTCACGGGCAGAAGGAATTCTTCATTTATTCGGCACATACTAACAGTGTGTTCACGTCCAAGGCACTGGGCTAGTGACTCCTGGGGACACACAGTTCATGCACATGTACAACGCCCCCCGTTCTCCCAAAGCTCAAGAAGGGTGGAAGTATTGGAAAGCATCATGAACTTCCAGGGCTACTCCAGGTGCTGGGCTGCTAGGAGGGCACGTCCCGGAGGCCAGAACTGCCCATGGGGAATGAAGCACAAGGCCACGCTCCCTCTGGGGGTGCTCACAGTAGGGAAGAGGGACCGCGCACAGGAGCACACCTCTGTGGGGAGGGACTGCTCCAGAAGCAGGACCTGCTGCTGCTCGAGCTCCCCCAACTTTGTGCAGTGTGAAAAGAATTCCCAGGCTCCAGTCAGGTGTGGAAAGGGCCCCACGGTCTCATTGGCTCAGGCTCCAGGAAGGCGGGCAGAGCAAGCAGGCGACCAATGAGGACCGCGGACCATGAAGTTCTGCCCCGCACATGCGCTGTGGCGTCCTGCCCTGGCATTCTGCCTTGGGAGCCACGTGCAGTGGGTGGCCGCCAGGTAGGCTGCCGCTGGGAGGCTGCCGCCGGCACTCAGCCTCGGGGCTCAGCCCACCGCTGCGTCCTTGTGTGCAACAGGGCAGGGCAGCGCGCTGGCCCACATGGTGCGGGGCCCTCGAGGCCGCCCAGGTCTGCCCCCCAGAGGTCGGGAGCCCAGCGAAGGCGCGCAGCTTACCGGCTTCTCTTCCGCAGGCAGGACCACACCAGCCACAGCCATCAGCCATGTGCCCCCCCCACCACCACCCCCACCCCCCCCACCACCCCCCCCACCCCCCGGCTCCGGGCAGCCTGCTCCTGGCCTGCAGCCTCGCTCTGGTGCCCCTTGTCGCAGGTGAGCTAGCGCGTTGTGCTGTATCCAGATCCCCAGCATCCCCCTTCCCTTCTGCGTTCGCACGCCCACCTCAGGCCTGCTTTCTCTCTCTTCTGCCCGTCCTGCATTCCAGCCCTACCCCTTCATTTCTACCCGCACTTTCCTGAATTCCCACATCTTGGCCTCAATCTCTCTTCCCCCATGCACTACCAACTACAGTATCCACTGTATTCCCAGCTGCATTTCCCCTTCAGTGCCATCTTCCTTAGTCTGGTGCTGTGTTCTGCGTGGTACCTGCAGTGAAGGAGTTGACACAGAGTCTGACATCAAAATGCTCCCAGCCTAGTGAGTGTGATGGGGACACACCCGCCTGTGGCCTCCAGATCAGCCAGTGCTGACCTCCGGGTGTGTAGATAAGGTCATCGGAACAGTTGACACCTGCCTCTTGGAGTGGCAAAGAATGTGTGAGCTTGTGAAGCTGCAGGCCCAATGCCTGGCACTCAAGAAGCCCTCATTAAAGAGTAGCTTTGTGTTGTGGTGGGGTTTTTTTCTTTTGTTTTGTTTTTGTTCCCCTTCCCCCAAAAGATGACATGTATGGGGAAGGAAGGAGCAGCTGAAATGTTTATCATTGAATTTGGTTTACGGGTAAGGGGTATTTGGGAACATCTAACTATCCCTGGGTTCACCTGTGCCCAGGTCTTTTTTTTTTTTTTTGGTACTGGGGATTGAACCCAGGGATGCTTAACCACTGAGCAACATCCCCAACCTTTTGTTTTTGTTTTGTTTTATATTTTGAGACAGGGCCTTGTTAAGTTGCTAAGGCTGGCTTTGAACTTAGGATCGTCCTGCCTTAGCCTCCCCACCCACTGGGATTATAGGTGTGTACCACCACACCCATGGTGCCCATATCATTTTCATATTCCCCATTATTCCCAGGTCCTCTCAAGCCAGCCTCCACCATCACCTAGTTAGTCCACTATTTCAGGGATCAGAGGCTGTTGACTGCCAATCCCACCAACTCATGCTTTTCCTTTTTCCTTCAGCCTCTTAACTGCTCTTCTCGCTGACTGAAAATAGACTCTTCATCACCTGTTCTTTCTCCCCACCCCATACAAGTAGACCAGACATGACAGCAGAAACACTGTCACTTAGTAGGAATTTCTTATGAGACAGTTTAATGTTAGATTCAGAAAGGAAGACTGGCATGTTCAAGAGAGGCATGGAATAGGATCAGCCTTCAGACCAAGAAGTTTGTTAGAGCCCATAGTACAGAGGGGTCTTGAAGTAAAGCTTCAGCCAGCCCAGGAAAAGCTGGTGTTCTTTAAAGGTCTCTTAAAGGGGGAAGAGTGAGACCAGGATAAGGGTCTCACTCAGGTCAGTTGACATTAATAATCAGATTGAACCATGTAGTCAGTGTTTGGGGCTGGGGCAGTGCTTAGAAGGTCCCAAGTCTCACTTGTTGGGTAGAAGAAGAGAATCTTATAAAACAGTGGGTCTGTTAACATGTAGCCTTTGATATATGACATTTAGGACTTTAGATTTAAAAAGTCAGCATAGTTTTACATAAAGTTTCTACTCTTTCTTGATTTTTCTCCTGCTTTCTAAGAGTAGGTTAGAGAAAATCACTTGATTTATTCATTTTGAGGAAAAGCTTTAGGCAAAATATAGTTTATCTTGGGACTTTGAACCTTCAAGCCCTGTTCTCCATTCTTCAGGTGTTGTCATTCCTGCTCTCATATTGGGCCTTGCCAGGCCAGACCAGCTGAACTCTGAACACGGTGGATGAAAGACCCAGAGACAAGGTTGTCCCAGAGCAGAAGTCAGGAGACCACCCCCACGATGAAGTGAAGTCCCAGTGTGACTGGCTCCTCCTTTTGTTAGGAAGAATGAGTGATGATGTGAGGTTTACTCAAAACTAGAGATAAGATGAACAGGGATGCAGGTTCTCAGGACTAGGAGCCAGAGCTGTGATTACAAGTAACCATAGGTGCTGAGTTGCTCAATTTTATTATTTCAGCAAGCAGTTCTCCAAGACAGCCTGCAGGACTCTAGGCAAAATTAAAAGGGAATGAACATGACATTTTTGCAAATAGCTAAGGGGAGTGATCTGTGTTTCCTTGTCTCTCCTGAAGCACTCTTGGTGAGCCTTGGAAAGAACTTCCTGTTTTCAGTATATTCTGATTCCGGAGGTCAGCAGTTTTCTGCTTCTCCAGTCAAGGCACCTGGACCAAGGTGGACCAAAGGCCTCCACAGTGCCTCCTCCAAAGTCCAAAGCCAGCTTCACTGTAATTTCCAAAGCTTATTTTCAAAAAGGTTGAGAAAATCACTGTTCTTTCACTGAATAGGTATGAAAAGTGTAGCTAACCAGCCTGGGGTGCTTAGCATTTTAATAGAAACCAAAGTCCAGAGCTAAAAAGAAAATATTAAAACAAAACGACAAATGAAAACCTTTTCCTAGAATATTGTGTTGAAGATGGTGTGGAATGTACCCTGGTTGAGAGAGCAGAGAGGCCGTGGATCTGCACAACATACCCTCTCATAATTTCGCCAGTGTTGCCAGAGTCCTAAGCTAGAAGCTCCACTCTGGGGGTCCCAATGAATCAGGTCAAACCCTCCCCATGAAACCAAGCAGAAAGGTAATGGTGAGATGCATGAAGGAACTTTAATCATGTAGCATGACTACACCAGGAAGACAGGGACCCACGTCTTTAGCCCTGTCCTAGAGCAACTGACAGGGACGAGGTTTTTTAAGAAAGGGATGAGGGCTAGGGGTGGAGGTCTGCAGAGCCAGAAGCTTTACACAGCTGTCAGAGCAGGTGACACTGACTAGACGGGGTCTGGTTCTTCATCATCTCGAGCTTGGGCAGGCCGAGCCTTGTACTGAATAAGAACATTACTATTGCCTGAGCATAGTTTTGACTCTGTCACAGATGTGTGTCTGTCAGAACTGTTGTTCCTATGAGCCAAGATAACTGCTGAAAAGAACAGCTCAGAAGAACTCCAGTTAAAAAGAAGTCAGACAGCATGGAGTCGCGGTGGACTTAGGTCTGTAGCTGGACCTCCTTCACCATTGCCCTGGAAGTCAGCCTCCTCATGGGCATAGAGAAGCAGCTCCAGGGAGAGGAGCAGAGTGGAACTTACCTCCATATGTAAGCAGAAGTGCCCTACTTTACTATGCTGTTCAGAGCTTGCTTTTTGGTTGTGATTTGAGCACTTTCCATGATGGGTCTTTTTGTTTTCTCAAGAGCAAAAGAAAATTTTGAAGCCCCACCAGAATATATGTACATTCCATCCTCTTACCCGGACAAGTATACCTCCAGGAAAAACCCAACAGTCCTGTAATTGTCAAACTTTTCCGAGTTCCATACCAGGGAATGGCAGGTCTGACAGGCTGCAGCCATGGTCCCCAGCTGATCTCCTTGCTCCCCGGGGCTGTGTGTATAGACACACATGTGGTAAAGATCAGGCCTCCTGCTCCCACCACCTCTGAGGGCTGCCTGCCACATCCTCTGTCTACTTGAGCAAGAGAACTGGGATTCATGCAGTGGGGAGAGGATGCACAGGCTCCGGGGTGCATGTCCCCTGGGTGCCACTTAACACTCATCTTGTGGGGGATAGCCCCTGAGCAGCTAGGCGAGCTCCTGAAGGGCGGGGGCAGGGTGGTAAACAAAGACAAGCTGCCTTTTGGGAGCCTGAGAAGAATTCTGCAGGTAAGTACCTTGCTCTTACTCCCCACTTCCCCTGCCCTTACCTTCCCAAGGTTTCCACTTCTCTGTCTGTAATTCCCTGCACTCCTGCTCTACCTGGGCATCTTTGGGAGACCTTCATGGTGACTGCAGGTGGCAGTAGAGACACATGGTCAGGGGCAGGGAGCTGCCTTAGTTCTCCACGGCATTAGGGAGCCCCAGAGAAAGAAAGCAGGAGGAACTAAGGCTCCTTGTCATTGGGACCCCTTCTTTAAGCATCCTGTGTTTGCCATATCTGTGACCTCTACCTGTAAAATCAGATTATTGTGTGCCAGTGTTTGGAAGTAGACCTCTTCCAGGCCTCCTCTGACGAAACCACCCCTTCCAGAGGGGGCTCTCTGCCCACCCTGTGGGCACCACCTGCACTCGACCGTGTTCTGCTGCTCTGCAGCCTTTATCATTGTCTGACATACTGGGTCCTCTTAGTTCCTGTCCAGTTTCATTTACCTCCCCCATGAGAAAGCAGGCTACATGAGGACAAGGACTTCTGTGGTGCCACAGTACCGAGTTAGTATCACCCGAGGAACGCAGGGTCTGGGCAGCAGGGAGGGGGCAGGTGGGTTTGAGAGGCCATTCAAGAGCATGAGTACATTCTCCAGATGGTGGTGGGTACCATCCAGGTTTCCCTATTTTTTTTTTTTTTATTTTCTTAAAAGTCTCCTGGGAGATTAAAATGAGTGACTTCGAGGAGAAGGACATTGATGAATTTGCCTCCAACGGGTTCAGGTGTCCAACGTGCTTTGCAGTGAAGGGAAGACTGTGCAAGGCAGAGTTCAAGTGGTGTGCCGCAGACAGAACCCAGTGTGTGGAATTCTCCGGAGTCATTGACACAGGTACTCTCCAGGCGGCGGTTCAGGGTATTTGGGACAGTGAGCAGCCCTCTCACACTGACAGAGGGCAGGATTAAGGACAGTCCTGCTTTTGTCCACCTGCTTAGAAAGCTCTTCCCCTTCATCTGCCTGTGAGTCCGCATGTGTTCATTGACAGGCTTTGTTAGCACCTAGATAGTGGCTCAGCGTACTGATGAACATCCGTCCTCTGCAGACTTGGTGAGATTTTTTTAAACCCAGTGTAGGTTGGTTTTTTGTTTTGTTTTGTTTCCTTTCTCTCTGGGTTTTTAATTTTCAAAGTAAAAATTTTAGAGAGAGGCAATGACTAAACTTAAACTTTCTTCAAAGTGGTCATTAAGCATAATTTTCTTTCTATAAGAAATCTAAAATAAAATTTTTAATTAAAGACATACATTAGAAATTAATTAGCAGTGGTGTTGTGATGTAGCCTGCAGACCGGAGGCTCAGGGCCATGGGGTTGGGTTGTTTCTGGAGCTTTTTTTCACCCTCTTACTTCTCTGACTCTGGGGAACTCAGGCTTCCTGAAGTCATCGTCAGGGAGGTGATGACAGGGCCTGATGATATTGGCTGGTCTGAAGTTTTTGCTTCCTGAAGTTTGCATAACATGATTCTTTATCTAAAATAGCCATCCCTAGATTGCTCTAGATGTCCCAAGGAAATGAGACAGAATCATCAAGAGCATAGTGCCTGCCATCTGAAGGAATGTATCTGAAGGGATTTGAAAGGCATAGAACATGAGTAAAGTGATAGGGTTTTTTTGTTTTTGTTTTTGTTTTTGTTTTTTGGTACCAGGGATTGAAACCAGGAGCACTTAACCACTGAGCCACATCCTCAGCCCTTTTGTTTGTTTTGTTTTTATTTTGAGACAGGGTCTCCCTCAAGTTGCTGAGGGTCTTGCTAAATTGCTGAGACTGACTTTAAACTTGAGATCTCCTGCCTCAGCCTTCCAAGCTGCTGGGATTACAGGGCTGAGTCACCACACTCAACTTAAGTGATAGCTTTTTGATGGCTATTGCTATTTATTAATAGTAGCCTCAGACCAAGAGTAAGAGGAAGTTAGCTCTGTCCTCAAGATCATATGGAGCACATGATTGCAGCACAGGTATCTGGCACCCTGCATGTGGTGGTCTCCAGGATGCTGGTAACAAGGCATTAGGACTCTTCACTTCCATTGCCTTGGGTACAGAGCTCATGCTCCATCCCCAAGTGCTAACATGGGCTAGAAGGCTCACTCACATCATGATTAACACAGGGTTTAAGGGAGCTTAGGGATTTGCAGGCCCTGTGTTGGGATGATATCTGCCAGCCCATGCCTCTGCTAGAGAGGGAAGTACTGGGTGCATCACACAGGAGAGTGGCTGATTTCTGCCCTGTTCAAGACCACTCTGTGGATGGAGGGAAGTTTAGATGAGGAGGAGGAAAAGAGGAGTCTCATGTCTGGTTTCTTACAGGTTTTAGCAATGTGCCCATTGAACTGAAGAAGTGCGCACAAGCAGACCAATGCACGGAGACAATAACTACTTATATGGGTTTTCCAGTTTCTAAAGAGAGTAAGAGTTGCAGGTCACCCTTCGGAACAGGGACCAGAGTCAGAACCACACCTCCCATCTTCTTTGTGCTCTTCCTGGGGAAGCTGCTTCACTGAGCTCCTGTGAGGGCCCAGCCGCCTCCATTTGTGGATTAAACTTGCACTGCTTGTTCCTGTGCCCTTCCTTGACTGCCCCTTCCTCCATGGGTATTTCCAATTGTCTGTTTACTCGTTCGGCAAGGTTCACATGCTGTGTACCCAGCCACACTCAAAGTGGACTAGGCCATGTCAGGTCCTGACCCTCGAGATTTCTGAGCATTTGGAGAACAGGAAGTGTGGCTGGGCAGAGCTCAGAAACCATTGTTGGGGGCAGCTGTAGGGACTGGTTTGCACATGGGGTAGAGTTGGTGGAGGGTGGATTGGATCAGGGAGGTGAGGTTTAGATGAACTTTGAGGAGATCTGTGCAGTATGCTGCAATGGTTGGGACACACAGATGGGGAACTGGCAGAGGCTCTGGTGGCCTGGTGTGGTCCACAGGAGGGGGCATGGGGGAAGAGCCTGAGTAACCATGGTCACACAGGGGCCAGCCTTCTGTAAGAGACCAAGGTGCTGCCCATAGTGGACACACTGTGCCCTGGCACTACATAGGGTGGTCCGCACAGGGTGGTCCACACAGGCCTCTGGCGCCCTACCTTGCACACTCTCAGGAACATGCAGGGGCACCTGCCCCAAGAACAGAGTCCTCCTCACATGTCTGTGCCTCAGGCCCATGGCCCCTTCTCAAGGGCACTTTGCTAGGCACCAGTGCTGCCAGCACCATGAGCCAGCCAGGAGGAGGAGAGAAGCAGAGCCCAAGCTGCCACCTGCTTATCACTGAGGATGACCCAGGGGTCCCCTGAGCACACACCTGCCTCAGCCTGGAGCTGCACAGAAGGCCCTCACTGGTGCCAGAGCCCAGCACAGAAGATTGAGAGGTGGACACAGGAAAGGGCCAAGTCAGTGGTGAGCAGTGGCCACAGAGGAAGGATCCCAAACACAGCTTCCCCTGCTCTTCCCTTGACTGGTACCTGCGCTTGTGCCCCACCCATGGCTCCATCTGTGTGCTTGTGCCTTCTGTACCCTGTTGTGCCCAGTGTTATTTCTTGTACTCTTGGATGCATTTGCTTCTCTTTGTGCCCCTTGTCTGCCTTTGGCAGGGCAAAGAAACCAGGAACAACTGAAGTAAATGTTTCAGTTTTATTTTCTGTTTAGCCTACCCCATTTTTAAAATTTCTTTGATGGATCAAAACTCTTTCCTTAATTTAAAAATAGATAAGTCTAATATTTGCATTTGCACTGAAATCATTTTTATAAAACTAAGTTAGTTTGCTTTTAGCCACTGTGCCCATGATAGAATATCCCCCTACTTCCTAGGGCAGCTCCTCTGAATGGAACAATATGGGTCAAATAATGAGATTTTTTTTTAATTGTAAACAAACTAATTCCTTGTCCTGCAGCTCACCTTCAGAGGTGGCCAAGGCTTTCCTGGGTCATAACAAAACCTTCCTGCTGCTGGAAGCTCCTGAGGCCCAAGGTCTCATAAGAATCACCAGACACACATGTGCCCTGGCCGCCAGCTCCTAGACACCTTTCCCCCCAAGCCCAGCAGACGCTTCCTCACCTGTGATGGAAGTCCATGAATTGCGTGTCCCTGGCCAGCCTAGGTGGCTCTGGCTCAGAAGGTGTGAGGCAGGAGGCCAGATATAGCTCACGTGACCTTGGTTACTTCAGCTGCCTGCTGGCCTCTCTGCAGGGCAGGGGGAAGGAGCTGGCTGTGTAACCCCAGGAGACCCTGCTGCCACTCTCAAGTCATATGGAGAAGAGAGCAGACCTGGTGCTAGCCTGGCGCTGCCCGCGTCTGTGCCAACTCACGGCCTCCGGGGCAGGTTCTCAGAAAGCCTCCCCTGGCACCCTGTGGTACTGAGGGGAAGCTGCCAGAGGCCTACCTGGGGCACAAGGAGGAGGGGCCAGCATACTAGGGACAGTCTCCTGTTTGCTGTCTAGGCTTTGCATCCCTGCAGCTTAGCTTCAGATGGCCCCACAACCCCACACTGAGGGTGTGCTCTCCTCTCAGCACAGAAGAGATCTTTCCTGGGACCTGAGATGCCACTGTGCCCTCTACTCCAGATAAAGACCCTCCTCAGGGAGAAGGGCCACCCTCCTGTCAGCCCAGAGCAGTTCTGGGGCCCACTCCCCATTCTAGCCACTGACACAGATTCTCTCCCTGATCAAATGCTACCCAGCTCCCCCACCTCCCTTCTAACTAGGACCTGACTCTTGGCCATCTGTGCTTGTTACCACCTGGCACTGCCCCAAATGGCCTGGTTTTACCAAGAATCCTGAGAAGTCAGGTCAAGCAGGCACACAGACCCTCTCTATCTCCTCAGACTATCCTCAGATGACCTCTGACCCTGTTGGCCCTTCTTCAGCAAGAAGCTTGTTAGGCTGGTGAGCCAGGATCCAGTGACACCCACCAGCTCTGTGGCCATATACCCCACCTGCCATGCTCTATTTGGAGCAGTCTCAGTCTCCTCATGGCAAAACTGTGACCTAAACCTCGGTCCTTGTCCCCGATGCCAATTCAGTAATGGGCACATGGTTTTGGGAAAAGAGAAACAAAGTTTCATTGCTTTGCTAGCAAAGGAGGAGCATGGGGCTCCAGTCCCACAGAGTGATTTTGCCCATCAGCAGGAACAGAGGGCATTTATAGAGGTGATGTGAAGGTTGCATTCCACCTATTTTCTCTCTGGAGTTGAATGTACTTGTGAATTTGGGAGATAGTCATTTCTGAGAGCTTCTGTTGCCATATCCAAAGCAGATTGCCTCCTTCCTGTGGTGAGAATGTGTTTAAGGACAGATACTCTGCCTAGGATGGCAAAGAAAGATCATCATATTCCCCACACACACCACTGCAAATTAGGGAGTAGAGAGGATGGAGGGGGAGGGAGAGAGGAAGAGAAAGAAAAATGTCTTTTAAAAATGAGTAATAGTGGCAGAGCAGCAGGACTGTATTACTAAGGTAGACACTGTCGCAGTGCAACCAAACACTCAGTCCTTGTCCCTGATGCCAATTCAATCACGAGGACATGGTTTTGTGGGAAAAGAAAAAGGAAGATTTCTTGCTTTACTAGCAAAGGAGAAGCACAGAGGCTCCTATCCCTGAGGCTCTGATTCTGCCCCTCAGGAGGAAAGAAGTGGGGCCAGGGTTAAAGAGGTGAGTCAAAGGCTACATTCCACAAAGTTTTCTCTCTGGAGTTGAATTCACTTATTAATTTGGGAGATTTGTCATTTCTGATGCCCTCTGGTACCAACCCTCTGGTACCAAGGACTCCTTCCTTCCTATGGAGGGTGAGCACTCAAGGACAGATAAGTTTGCCTAAAATAGGGGAGAAAGATAATCCTGTTTCCCCCGAGATTAGGGAGGTGGAGAGATTAAGGAGGAGCAGGGAGAGAGGAAGAGAAAGAAACATGTCCATTTAAAAAATCAGTTCAAGGAGGGCGGGAAGGTTGTAGTTCAGCACACTGCGGAGGTTCTGCCTGTCTGTCTCTAGGTGGTGTGTTCCACCTTGACAGCTGCCACCTGCAGCAAGGCCTCCCCAGTGCTCAGGCATCCCAGGTGAATGTGAAGTGCTAATCCATTGCCTCTGAATATAATTGAAACAGAAAACAGGAAGATGGCAGCAAATCCTTCAGGACAAGATTTTCAAAACAAAAATAGAGTTGCAATCTTGGCAGAACTGGACAAAGAGAAATGAAAATTACTTATGCAGAACCAATCTTCAGCAAATAATCCTGGAGCTAGCATTGCACTCTCCAGACCAGCTCTTAATAAGGACTTCCAGGGACATGCAGAACAGCAGCATATCACAGCCCAGCAGAAGGCAGCTTTGCAGCATGCTCATGCACATTCATCTGGATACTTCATAACTCAAGATTTTACATTTGGAAATCTTTTTCTTCCTGTTTTACCTCGCCTTGACCCAGAATGAAAAAAACATCTGTAATTAAAATTACTTTGTAATACCCAATGCCAGAGCTCCTCTCATTCAGGGCTGTACATATTATGCTCAAGTTCGGGACCCCCAAAAGACTACCAGATACCAAGATTGATGTAAGCAGCAAATTGTGAGCTAGCTCAGTCCTCCACGCTCACACAGCAACTAGTGACACTGAGAGGCCCTGAGTCCAGGTTTTGTAGCAGTTTTATAAACTCTCTGGGGAAGGCGGGGACTTCATATACATCATAGTATCTCTTAGCAAATAATCACACACCACGGGAAAATCATAAAATAACTCTAAAACATGATTAGCACATTCACTGGCAGGAACATGTTGGCTAGGGGTGATTGGTTGGTACAAGAGGGGGTGTGGGAGGCCATCCTCGCACGTGATTTGAGTTACCTCCCTGGCTGGGTGAGAGGCGCTTAGACACAGCTGTGTTAGAGCTTTCCCCACCCTTTCCCAGGTCCGAGGGCTTGTCCGTGCAGAGACGTTTGTCTGGCCACTGCCCCGAGGACCCAGTCATCGCCCCTGATCTTGGGATGCTACCCCCTTTAACCTTCATTGGATGGGATTTTCCCTGGAACTTTTTGTTCCCCAATAAAAGCCCACTCCCTGGAGTGTTCTCTCTCTCTCTCTCTCACTAGTCTCTTCTGTAAACCTCACTACCGCATTAGGTGGCTGGAGGTGGGAGCTAGGAGAAGCCTTCCTGGAGCTGGTTTTAAAGGTAATAAGAATCTTGTCTCTTTAATTTAAAACTCCCTAGCATTTACTCATGAATCAAACCTTCTTTCATAAAGCCAGCGCTGGTCGCATAGCAGAAGGGGGATTCGTTTGAACTGATTGATTTAGGCCATGAGGGGAGTACATGCTGAACTACATGGTTTCCCAACATGTTATCAACCATCATAAACTATTGGGAGGTCATCTGGCATCCCAGGTATTTTCCCTGTCTCATGCTGATTGGTGGCTGCTAGGGGGTTGCTATGGGTCCTCACCTAGCCTGACTGAGTCAGGGACACCTGGCGCAGCATATCTCACCCGTTATTTGCAGACAAACAACTCAGCAGGGTGGGTATGTGCCTAGGAGTGCTCTGTGGGTCTTTCCAAGGACAAGAGTCATGCCCCCTTCCTTGGACAGGCTTTGCTCTGAGGTAGAGGCTGGTTTCTCATACACACTGTGACATTAAGAATTCTGGTGAACTTACATATTTTTTTTGCTTCTTGAAAAGAAAGGAATATGTAAGTAAAAGCAAAAAGAAGGGGAGGACTGGGATGATGAAAGCTTTAGAAGCTGGGTTGTCTGAAAATTTGATTATGCTGCTTAGTGACTTTATGTTTTTTGTAATGCCATTTGATTTTTAGCTCTCAATCAGACTCTGAACTGGATAGTCATGTAAAATCATCCCCTAACAACTGAGTATGTTGTGTCCACAATAGCCTTATATGAACCATTTGTAGTATTTAACTTGAAATAAATGAGGATGCTTTTGAAAAATGTGAATGCATAAGATTAAATAAGTTAGGTTTATATTTGTAGTCCACAGTATTGATGTAGTATATAGCTTTCAAGTTAATAGTCATCATTATCATCCAGAAGTACTCTTTGTAAATGTATAAATATTTTCATGTTATTTTAAAAGAAAACCCAAGACAAAACTAAATTACCAACCAGTCTTAAGCATCTTTTATAAACATGCCATTATAAATGATGTGACAGTGCTATTCAAAGTAATTATAAAGAATGTGGTGGCTTGCACATTTATTTGTACATGGTCTTATTTAGCATTACTACATAAATGGTATGCATATGGTTTCATTGTTCATTTTATCTAATTAAAAATTTAAAATTAAAAAAAAATCAGTTGCAGTGGCTGAGCAGCAAGGGTTATATTCTAAGCATAAAGTGGACACTGCTACAATTCCCCACTGTCAATTCCTACATTCCATTTCTATGGAAAAATGAGTGAGGACATCTTCAAACTGTTTCCTGATGAAAGGGGGGAAGTTGGGGGAAGTAACCCAAGTCCTTGTTGTAAGGTCAGGCACCAGTGACCAAAAGAAGGCAGATTAAAAGGCTCCTGAATGAGGCTTTTTTGAGATTCAATCCTGGGAGAGACCCTCCAGTCCATCTGTGGGTCTGGGGAATCGGCATGGACTCAGCCATATTGGAGTTTTTATTGGGCTTAGGGCAGAAAGGAAGGGCTTGGTACAGGAAAGGGAAGGTTTTAGAGTCCCTTATCTTACTAGGGTTGGTCAGGGGGGCTTGCTGAGGTCCAGGATTGGTCAGGAGACCCCACTGATTGACAGGTGCAGGTGGTTATGTTGGTGCCTGATTGGTGGTTTTTTCACACACACGCGGGTTGCCTTATGATTTGTTCTCTTAGCCACCTTAAACCAACCTAACATCCCAGCCTTTCGGATGACATAGGGCATCAAATTCCATCTGGTTACTTCCTGCTGGCTAGAGGCAAAGAATCTCATTCCCATAAAAGTGTCAGAGAGGGTTTTAGGTGGGGGCAGAGTCTCTGGAGTCTAAGGAGTTGGTCATGAGTTCTAGGTCTCCATCTTGGGCATCAGAGGCTGGTGGTCATGAAAAAGTAGTTGATTTACTGACTGGTTGATGAATTTGTGTATCTGATCTTTCAGGAACTTCTTTAGGCAATTTAATAGACATGGTCCTATTAGGAGAAACATAAAGAGGACTAATAGAGGTCCTGTGAGGGAGAGAAGCCAAGGCCATACTTGACTGAACATTCCCCATGGATCCTGTTGGCCTAGTTGCTGTCTCCTCTTTTCTAGCTGTTCTTGTCCTTCATTACTCCCAGGAATGACTGTATTTTGGTTTGACTGTTTTTGCTAGGTGTTTAAGATCAATCTGGTCAAAGTTGACTTTGTTTCTATCTATTGTTAAGAGTCAGCTGAGCTCCCATAGGGGTTGCTCTTGGGGGAACTTGAGAGCAGCTTCTTAGTTCTGCTAGTGCCATCTGTGCTAGGATGGGTCCAGGTCTTGCTTGACCATGTGGCTTCCCTTGGAAGCAACTGGGATGTCTCCTATTCACAGCAAGTGCACTGATTGGCTTTTCATTCTCCAGTGGTCTCATAAGCCCCCCTTAATGGGAGATTAGTGGCCCAGAGTTGCAAAGCTCTTTAGAGAAGTTCCCTGTTCTCTGGATTCAAAGTGACACAGAGGGCCAGAGCCAAATATTGGGGTTTGGGGCCCTTTTAATATAGCTTTAATTTTAAGTCTTGATCTTAAACATCTAGCAAGTCAGTCTCACCAGTCTTAAATTAAAAGTACTGGGCTTTAACTGAAATCTGGTCTACTTTGGAGTCATTTTAACATGTAGTAAAATGGGAAGCAGAGCCTTATCTCAGATAAGGTGGGGGTCTTTCAAACCTTCTACCTTAAAGACTTGTATACCTGTTGGGACTTCAAATTCTTAGTAACCTTGTTTTCAGTGATGAGAAAGCAATTTTAAAGGCCATTTTCACCAGATCTCGAATAGGGGTCTGAGGCCCCTCCTCAGCTCATTTGAGCTTTTTTTCAAATATCATGGGCTGATTGAGTAGCGAAATGGGTTGCTAACACCATAGCCCCAGAGGGAGACTCAGTATCCAGCTTATTATATTTGGTGAGAACCTCTGTAAGGCAACTGAGAAATAAGGCTGGATTCTCATCTGGATCCTGGGTGATTTCTCTCAGCTTATCAAATTTAACCACTTTATTGGAAACCGCCTACATGCCTGCTATCAGATATTGGACCATGCATGCACAGTGATGGTGACCTTGTTGGCCATCTTGATAGTTCCAGTTGGGTTCAGTTAGGGGAACGGCTGCTTCACCTGAGGGGAGAGTCATATCTGTTAGACTAATTTGATCAGCATGATCTCATGTGGTCTGCTGGATGCAGGCTCACTCATCCAAGATAAGGGTAGAGGAGAGAATGACATAGATGTCATGCCAGGTAGGTTCATATGTATTAGAGAGGTATTGGAATTCCTTAATGTAAGTAGAGAAGGACCCAGGGCATTTTTCAATCTGGGAAAAATCTTAAAGTGAGAATTCGGTGCCAGCCACTTCCCTGAGAGGACAAAAGAGCTTTGAGTTAGCTGGTAAGAGGGCCAGCTGGAACCAGGTGTGGGCACTGAAAGGAGAAGAGAGAAGGGAGTGGGTTGAAAGATCCATTGAGGGGTGAGGGGAAGGGTTGTATCAGTAGAAGAGGTGGGTGAAGGAGTCAGGGCTTCAGGAGAGGAGGAGGGAGAGGAGGGAAGAAGGATGGAGGGGGAAGGTCCTGGAGTGGGGGAGGAGGAGCTATGGTAGCATGATGTCGCGACCCCTTGCCCGCAAGGAAGACGCAACTCAGGAATCTTCTTTCAGCAGTTTATTCAGGCCTTGATTTAAGTCTCTTTTAGTGACTCCCTTTCTTTCTTCTTTCTCTCCCTCTCCGAGGGCCCAAGCACAGCCTAATAAAGCCCCCCACGTACCAATCTTAAGCCGCCGCGTGGATCTTTCTTATAGGGTGGCAAGAGATATCGTGCCAACTCTCCACAAAGGAATTTGATTTATCACAGGCCACAGTGGAAGCCGGCGCCATCTTCTAATGGCGGCCACAATTTACAACAATGGCTTACTACAGTTCCCCCTTCTAATTTATAAAACAATCCAGGCGAAAGTAGAGGTCCTATCCTACTGTGCAGAAGTGGCTGCAATGTATGGTTCAGTCCTAAGGAGGCGCCTTCCCCAGACCTGACCCCATATCAGCCGACGCCTTTTTTCGTAGGGCGGGGGCGTGGACGTCAAACCCGCATGCAATAGGACATGCTTTCCTTGAGGTCCGTTGAAGGATCACTCAAGTGCAGTGCTTTGCCTCGCATCCTGCATCGTGATGAAGGTGGACGAAGGGGGACAGCTGAGGCTGTTCTGTGGCTGTACACAACGACAAACGAGTTGACAGCACCCTGAAAGAAAGGCACAGACTTTAAGGCGATAGAGAAGTATTAGTGTGGAAACCCACCTGCGTGCAATGGCAGCAAGACCGGCAGAGTGCAAGGGCTTTCCAACACTAAGAGATAACGAGGAAAGACATGTCGATCCCAGTGCAATGTTATAATAACTTGGGGTGCAACGACCATGTCAAAGATTTACTGTTTAAGCTGCACAAGCCAGACTTGAGGTGAATTGCCATTTTCTAAAGCTGCAAGAGCTTGGATGATCATAGCCTTATCGTGAGCATTGCGGGCCTTGAGGCGACAGAGAAACCACAAACAGAGAAACATACCGAAGCAACACATTGCACCAAAAATGCCTACCCCCACCCACTCTTTAAAAAAGGAAAAAGCAGAAGATATCCAATCGGTGAATTGACCCAAAGTCACGGGATCAACACGGGTGTTATTCAAGACAGCTATCTGGGTTAGTTGAGACTGGATCATGTCTTCCGCTTCCATGGACCAATTTCCAGCCAAATATTCGCCAATGATGCGGGAAGCATTCCTGGAATCATTAAATCTGACAGAGGTTATGCATAAATGTGCACGTTGGTCAACACAACCCAAAAGTACTAAGTCAGCCAATTCTTCTACCTGAGCTTGGAGTAAATCTATTCTTTGGTTGGCAGCTAAAATCCCTGACAAAATATGTTGATTAATTGTATTTTGGGATTCAAGTATGGTGGAAGTTTGTTGGACAACTTGATTAATGGTGGCAGCAGTTTGTACTTGATTGGCCATAGCCATTCCGGCCGTAACCGCTGCAGCAGCAGATATCGCCACGGCTGTCACTATAGCCGCTGTGATTCCAAAATCTCTGCGGACTCTAAGTAGCTCAACAATAGGGAATTTATCAGGATCCGCAGTGACCGGGATTGGGACAAAAGTTGGAATTTTCATAACCACTGCTACAGTCCAGGAACCATTCCAACATTCAGATAAGAGACAGGTAGTATGAGAACAATCCAGCATCCCCGATGAGGTGGCCTCAGCCAAAAGGAATAAGAAAGGGGATTGGACACAGACCATTGCAGGAGGCAATGAGGCATTATACAACAGAGAGTTGAATGAAACAGATGTAAGTCTATTACCTTGTTTACTTTCCCTAACAGTACCAGAAATATTAGCCAGCCAACTTTTGGCTCCTAGCAACTGAGCCAATGCAGAAATATCGGCTGAAGCCCCCTTTTCATTGGAAATCAGCCACTGAAACCAGGACCAACCTACTCCTGTAGAGGAGCTGGCACTATTGTTAAAGTTATAAACATACCTCTTAAGAGAGGGGGAAAGGGAGAAACCTTTAGCAACTTGATGTTTCTCCCAAGAATGATCCTGACAAGGCGCAAATGTTGGGGGGAAACCAAGATTAGGGGAACAGTAAGGAGAGGCCTTGAAATGAGTGGCATTATAAATACTACTAGAAGAAGGAGGCACTGGGATTAGTACCTCGGAGATAATAGCCAAGGTAGTTATGTTAAGAGCAGAGCTGCTGTTTGCGGGGGTCCCTGAGCCTGATTGCTTCCCCGAAGCTACTTTGCTCAATACAGCACTGATAATGCTTCCTGAGACCTGATTGGACCGCAATGGTTCCTCCCAGTTAGTCAAATTTTTGGTCTTAAGGCTAATGCAATTAGCGTTTTTAAGGCTGAAACAAAAAACTCCTGTGAGATTAACTTGAGATTGATTAAAAATTCTCTCCATGTCCCCTCTAGGAGAGGCACAGGGAGCAGACATCTCACATGAGGTAGAAAAAAGAGTGGGGAGGACATTAGAATTACCATGAACCGGCATCGGCATTGGCCATGCCCGTGCCACTGCCCACCACTGCATTGGTGTCGCCTGTGCCATCGGCACCAGCACCAGAGCCAGAGCACTTAGCAGAATGAAGATCCTCATCACAGGATTGTTGTGGTATCTCTTGTTGCTGGTCAGTTGATGTCGAGACTCTTCTTGTCAAGCGTTCAGGGACCCACAACGGTTCCGTACGATCCTGGGGAAAAACACATACAGATCCTCGTGCCCATGTCAGCACGGGGTCAGGGCCGTTCCATTGGCCCGTAAGAACATCCTTCCACTTAACATAGCCAATCACAGAGGGCTGAGGGGACACATGTCTATCGGCCGCAGAGCGACCATGAATATCCAGATTCAAAAAATTAATGGTAAAGAGAGCTAAGGACAGGCGTTCTTTAGGAGTGTGTTCAGCTCCTATTCCCCCTTTTTGTTTTTGTAAAGTTTCCTTTAAGGTGCGATGAGCACGCTCAACAATGCCTTGTCCTTGAGGATTATAAGGCAAACCATGAGTAGGTTGCACTCCCATAGTAGAACAAAAAGCTGTAAATTGTCTGCCAGTATAAGCAGGTCCATTATCAGTCTTAAGGGATGCAGGTGCACCCCATGCTGCCCATGCCTCTAAACAGTGAGTAATGACATTACGTGCCTTTTCTCCCGATAAAGCAGAAGCATGGATAATTCCAGAGCACGTATCAATGGAAACATGCACATACTTAAGGTTACCAAAGTCAGGTATATGTGTCACATCCATTTGCCAAACAACCAATGGCTTTAATCCCCGTGGGTTTACTCCATAATTAGGGGGATGAAGAAATGTGACACAATGGGGACATTGCAATACTATCTGCCGAGCATCCGCTCTTGAAATGGAAAAACGCCTGCGCAGCGTTAATGCATTAACATGGAAGTTTTGGTGAAACAACTTAGCCCCCTCTAAGGAGGAAGCCAAGCATATTAATTGACTTCTAGTGGCTAAGTCTGCACAGGCATTACCTTGGGATAACGGACCAGGAAGAGAGGTGTGAGCCCTGATGTGCATTGGATAAAAAGAAGCAGTGCGGTTAGAGATAAGCTGTTGAAGCTGAGTAAAGTAAACAGACACATTGTGGGCATCACTAATAGTTCCCACGGCCTCCAGGACTTTTAGTGCTTGTACCACATAACTGGAGTCTGAAATAAGATTAAAAGGAAAAGAACACTGTTTAAAAACTTCAATAACAATTTGTAGTTCTACCCATTGTGGATTTCCAGGAGCAAATTGATGCTGGATAGGGGGAGAGTCATTAATTACGTAGGCTCCCATTCCAGACTTGGAACCATCAGTAAAAATGTTAACAGCCCCCGGAATTGGACTGGATGAAGTTACCTTAGGGAAAATGATGGGATGTTCTTTAACAAAATGGAGTAATGGATGAGAAGGGTAGTGATTATCAATACTCCCTTGAAACGAGCAACACAGAATAGCCCAGTTGTCTAGAGTAGCACATAAAACATTAAGTTGAGCTTTAGTGTAGGGTATGATAAGAGAAGAAGGTGATTGGCCGAAAAATTGAATGCTCTGCTGAATCCCTTTAAGTGCCAATGCTGCAACAGCATCAGGATAATATTCTAAGGATTTTCCTGGGGATACATGTGGGTGGATCCATAGTAAAGGCCCATCTTGCCACAGTACTCCAGTAGGCTGCCGCATAGTGGCAAGCACACATAACTGGAAAGGTTTATCACTCTGGAGCCTGCATAGAGTGGCATGCTGTATAGCTTGTTCTACTTTTATAAGGGCCGCTCTAGCCTCAGTAGTGAGGCTACGAGGGGAAGCAAGATCTGGATCACCCTTAAGAGTAGCATACAAAGGCTGGAGCACAATATTAGGAATATGTAAATATCCTCTTATCCAATTAATATCTCCCAGCAATTTTTGAAAATCATTTAAAGTTCGGAGATCTTGAGTCCTGATGGTAATTTTTTGTGGTTTTAATTTGTCATACCCAATTGTTGCTCCCAAAAACCTGATAGAATCCCCCGTTTGAACCTTTTCAGGTGCGATGTGCAGTCCATGTTGAGCCAACAGCATCACGAGTTCTTTATAAGCCTCATAAACTGTCTGTTCTAATTTTGCGGCCAATAACACATCATCCATATAGTGAATGATCTTGGTGGAGGAATACTTATGTCTGAGAGGTGCGAGTGCCTTTCCCACATACATCTGGCACATCGTGGGACTGTTAGCCATCCCCTGTGGCAACACCACCCACTCAAACCTTTGATCTGGTTCCTCATGATTACACGAGGGAAGGGTGAAAGCAAAACGTTGGGAATCTTTAGGATGCAAAGGAATGGAAAAGAAACAGTCTTTAATGTCAATAACAATTGTATGCCAGCCTTGAGGAACAGAGGAGAGCAGAGGCAGCCCTCTTTGAATGGGCCCCATAAGCTGCATCTGAGCATTAACTGCTCGTAGATCATGCAGTAGGCGCCACTTCCCTGATTTTTTCTTAATGACAAATATGGGAGTATTCCATGGAGAAGTAGAAGGTTGGATGTGACCCAAATCAAGTTGTTCTTTGACTAGATCATGGGCTGCTGCCAGTTTAACTGAGGGAAGAGGCCACTGAGGCACCCAAACAGGCTCCTCGGTGAGCCATGTTATGGGTATTTGAGCCCCAGTGGCCCCTAGGAAAAACCCAGACCAAACCTGTTAAGCTTTTGATGACCTTGCACAGGATGCTTACGTCCCTGTAGGTGCCTTCCTAGTCCTAGACCTGGCTTATACCCCATATCTTGCATGATATGTTGAGACACTGGGGAATAGTCATTACTAAGAGTGAACCCCATGTCTTTCATCAGATCACAGCCCCATAAAGAAATAGGTAAATCAAGTACATAAGGCTGAAAGGTACCATCGTGTCCTTCCGAGTCCTTCCAAGATAGATGTCTACAGCTGATTTGAGGGGCTTGGGCATATCCAAGTCCTCTTAAGGATTGATCAGAAGCCTGCACTGGCCATCCCCTAGACCAGTCCTTAAGGGCTATGATACTATGATCTGCTCCTGTGTCCAGCAATCCCACAATAGATTTACCTTCTATGCTTAATTCCAAAGTGGGGCGATTGCTCATATCCAGTGATAAATAGGCACAATTTCCTCCGGTGGTACCAATCTGATTTCCTGTCCGTGACCTTGAGTCAGCAGGGAAGTGATTATGCAAACTAGGCAAAATTAGCAATTGAGCAATCCGATCCCCTGGGGAGATAGACACAATGCCCCTTGGAGCTTCTACCATAACCTTTACTGCCCCTACAGTATCAGGGTTTACAACTCCGGGGAAAACATGAAGACCTTGTAGGATAGAGGATGCACGTCCAATTAACAAACCTACAGTGCCAGGGGGTAAAGGCCCTTTGAACTCAGTTTCCACCAATTGGACTCCCATCTTAGGTGTTAATACGAGTCTGGAGGTGGAACAGAGGTCCAATCCTGCGGCACCTGTAGTGGCTCTCCGCATCTCGTGGGATGGCGCAGAGAAGGCCATGTCTCGGGTTCGGGTGTGACATTCTCCATTGCCCCATATATTTGTGGGCCCTGGGGTCGGGGGCCCCTTTGGCCGTTTTTTGGCCCAGCTGAAATAGGCTGTCCATGGATGTCCCTCACTGATCTACACTCCCTTGCCCAATGCTTCCCCTTTTTGCATTTTGGACACAGCCCCGGTTGACGAGGGCCATTAGAAGGGCCACCGCGAGGAGGTCCAGTAAAATTGCCTTTTTTGGGACAGTCACGTTTGAAATGGCCGGATTGACCACAATGGAAGCATGTTCCGGCACCAGGACCGCCCCCTTTTGCAATCCGAAGGACAGCAGCTGCAAGACCTGCATTAGTTAAAGGTCCTCCAAGCTCTCTACACACTTTCATCCAAGATTCTATGCCCTTGTTTTTATAAGGAGCGATTGCTGCTTTACATTCTTTGGTGCATTGCTCAAAAACAAGTTGTTTAATCAAGGGCATTGCTCTATCAGGGTCACCAAAGATTTTTCCTGCGGCATCCACCATCCTAGCAACAAAGTCCGAGAAAGGTTCTGTGGGGCCTTGCATGATTTTTGTTAAATTGCCAGACACTTCTCCTCTATTTGGGAGTGATTTCCATGCACGGATACAAATGTTATTGATCTGTTCATATACCTCAGGGGGGTATCCTGTTTGTTGATTAGCATATCTGCCTTGTCCCAAAAGCATTTCCTTGTCCCAATGGGGGTGTCCCGCCGCATAGTTTTGGGCAGCCTGCTCTACAGCACCCTCTAGCACAAAGGCTCTCCAGTCCAAATATTTGCCTGGAGAAACACAAGCCCGAACAAGGCTAGCCCAATCAGAGGGAGTCATACAGTATCTAGACAGACTCTCCACCTGAGTTAATGTGAAGGCGGCATCCACCCCATAAGTACGCACAGACTCTGCCAGGGTCTTCACAATTTTGAAATCTAAGGGCTCATGGAATCTTCCCCTATTGTCATCCTGGAAAACTGGATAAGCAAGACCCATCTCAGCATTAACAGCCCTCCATGTTTGGGCATGGAAAGCTCTCCTCGAAACACCCTCACCGTACGGCGGCGGGTCCGGAGGATCATTTTTCTTGAGCTCCTGTTTATTTTTATTCCCTTCTCCCATAGTTAAATTCCCTAGCTGCCGAGACAGTCTCCCGAGCTCCTCCTGTTCTTCCTCCTCCTCTTCTGACCCACTTTTGCATGGGAGTGTGCGCAGTGTACTGAGATCTGGATACAAGCGTTTCCTCCCCCGTTTCTCGCTCTGCACATTCCCTTCCTCCTGAAATATTTCACTGCCTGCCAGAGACAATCGCCTCCTCCCCTGTTTCTCGCTTTGCACACTGCCATCCTCCTGAAATACGTCACTGCCTGCCGGAGATAATTGTTTCCTCCCCTGTTTCTCGCTTCGCACACTCCCACCCTCCTGAAATACCTCACTGCCTGCCATTTCTGATTTTTCTTCATGTAACTGCTCTAAAACTTCTTGTCCTTTAGTAAGTGCTTCCTGACATCTGCTATCTGTGAGGCAACTACGAATCATCTTCCAAAGGGGTATCACCCCACCCTCTAATATGCCCTGCTCAGAAGCAAAGTCAAGATCTGTGCCTAACTTATCCCAGCTAGGCAGTGTAAGACTGCCAGAAAATGCAAACCACGGTGCGATAACATCTGTCTTCTGTAAAAATCTCTGTAAAGTACTACGTTTCACTTTTAGGCCCTTGGAACGTAACAGGTTATCTAGGGCCAGGAGAAGCGGACTTGAAGATACGGCACCCATGACACAACAAAAGACACACAACAAACAAGAGTGAAAGTAAGAGCAAAAGTACACAGTGCAGCTGCAATAAGATTTAATGCTCTCTCTGGCTTTACAGAGGAGCTGCCGCCTTGACAGCGGGTCCTAAATTACCTAGGACTAATCTCCGCTTTAACCGGGGTCCCAATTAACCTGGGACTAATCTCTGCTTTAACCGCAGGTCCCAATTAACCTGGGACTAATCTCTGCTTTAATAGCAGGTCCCACCTTACCTGGGACTAACCGGTGCACCACCCCTGACTGCTGAAAGTTCTGGTTCCCGGGTCTCTCGGCACCACTTGTCGCGACCCCTTGCCCGCAAGGAAGACGCAACTCAGGAATCTTCTTTCAGCAGTTTATTCAGGCCTTGATTTAAGTCTCTTTTAGTGACTCCCTTTCTTTCTTCTTTCTCTCCCTCTCCGAGGGCCCAAGCACAGCCTAATAAAGCCCCCCACGTACCAATCTTAAGCCGCCGCGTGGATCTTTCTTATAGGGTGGCAAGAGATATCGTGCCAACTCTCCACAAAGGAATTTGATTTATCACAGGCCACAGTGGAAGCCGGCGCCATCTTCTAATGGCGGCCACAATTTACAACAATGGCTTACTACAGCATGAGGAGGGGGAGGGGAGGGTACAGGTGTTGGAGGAGAGGAGGGAGAGGATTGGTCTAGGTAGGGAGGGGGAAGACAGGAAGGTGGGGCTGAGAGCAGCTCAGATGGATCTGAGAATGAGGAAGGATGTGTGGGAGAACAATGGGAAAGGGGTTAGGGATTTTCCCTAGCTAGGAAGACTTGAGCTGTAGAACAGGTAGATTAGACAGTGGGACAGCAGAAATATCCAAAAAAAGCCTGAACATAAGGGACTTATGCCCACTTCCCTGTCTGGTGCCCAAAATTGTCCAAATCAGGATTTGAAAATCAAAGTTCCTTCTAAGGGCTATTGTGACCCATTGTCTAAGTCACACTGGGGCCAGGCCACAGTGGAGTAAAAGACCAGACAGTTGAGGTGTAGGTCTTTAGTGAAAATTTGAATATAGACAACTCAAGGGAGTTTGGGGGTCTATGGAGTATTCGGTGTTTCCCATGACCTTCTTGCACCCTCTGGTGTGAGTGGGAGGGAAAAATGACATCAAAATTCTGATCACACTCACCCAATGGGTAAGGGCTGTGTGGGGCTTGAGGTGACCCTACAACCCAGTGGGGACCCAAAAGAAAGGGAAAAGCTCACAAAAGGACTGGAACATCTCCACAGTTTCTGTGGCCTTGAGCAGAATGGCAGAGGGTCTGTGGCATGCATGTGACTTATGAATAGAACCCCCCAGATGGAGAGGGGCTGGAAGGTAAGGGGAAATGAGGGAACTTACCCCACTCTCATCAGCCTGGATGAAGGGAGAGGAAAGAAGGAGAAGCTTAGGAATTTCCTGGTTCAGTTGCAGAAGAGGGTAGGCCTCTATCCCAGATGTAAGGTATGGGGGAGACCTGAAAAGCCCTCCTGTGTTTTGGTACCATATGTAAGGTCAGGCACCAGTGACCAAAAGGAGGCAGATTAAAAAGCAGCTGAATAAGACTTTATTGAGATTCCCTCGCAGGCATGACCCTCCAACAGAGCTGGTCTGAGGAATTGTGCACGGGCTCAGCCAGATTGGAATTTTTACTGGGCTTAGGGATGGAAAGGAGGGCTTGGGACAGGAAAGGTAGGGTTTGGGACCGGAAATGAAGGTTTTTAGAGTCCCTTGTCCTACTGGGGTTGATCAGAAGAGCTTACTGAGATCCAAGATTGGTCAGGAGTCCTCGCTGATTGACATGTGATTCTGTTGGCACCTGATTGGTGGTTCTTTTGTGTGTACATGGGTTGCCTGGTGCTTTGTTTCCTTAGCCACCTCAAACAAACCTAATGCTTGTTCCTATCAGGTGGGTTGTGGATAGTTAAGGCCATTCACCATCAGAGCAGTCCAGAGGTCCACAGTGGCAGATGGCTGGTGACTGGACAAAGTATACATAGGGCAGGGATCATGTTAAGTCAACAATAAACAAGACAGCAAAGCATTGCTTTTTCATAAACAATTGACACAAAAGCTATTAGTACTTCAGCCAGTCTCTGAAAACCAATGAAGACACTAACCCGTAATCTTATCAGTGAAAAACACATCAAGTTCATCAACATAGGTGGTTAGGAAGATTTATAAGATCATGAAATCAGACTGAAATTAACTCAGGACAAATTTTCAATTTTGTGATAATTAATATTAGGCACCTTTACACAAGAACCCTTTCTTTACAGCCTTCAGCTTTAAGTTCTGTTGTTAGGGCTGACACAAGTATACATCTTAAGTTCACTTAAAAAATTGTTTTCCATTTAAATTTCCAAGTAGGATGTGCTTTTAGGCTATATTCTGCCAGGTTTTTAAGACCAAGTTGATCAAAATTAACCGTATTCCTATCTCATCTTAAAAGGAAGTTGAGATTCTTCAGAGATTGCTCTTGGGGAAGTGTTCAAAACTCCTGACTCCTTTAGCTTTCCTCTATAGCAGTGCCACTTGCCAGGATAGGTCTGGGTCTGGCTGACCATATGTGGCTGCTCTTGGAAGCTCAGGGAACTTTCTGTCTCCAATGACTCTCCTCTTTGCAGAGTGTGCACTGGTTGGCTTCTTGTTCTCTAGAGTCCTCTCAATATCCCTGATCACCAGAGTTGCAAGGCCCAGAGAGGGGGTCCTATCATTCTCTTTGTCCTGGCTGACTGTAGAGGGCAAGGGCCAAAATGTTGGCTGATTTTTTTTCTTTGCTCATTTACTTCCTTGACTTTGTGTCCAAGTTGTTGGTTTTAAACACCCAGCGAGCCAGTTTCACCAGTCTTAAAGACAGAGTAACAGATTATAACTTCAATATCTATCATTTTACAGAGACTTCTTGCATTTAATTAAGGTTAGTATTAGTACTGGAAGTCAGCATTATATACTTAACCCAGGCTTTTTTTGTTTTGGTTTGGTTTTTGTTTTTTAGAAGCTGTATCTCTGCAAAAGACTAACAGGCAACAGTTATAAAGTTTACAAGAAAAATACAAAATGAAATTAGCAGAGCAAAAACACCTTCAATTTGTGTAATAGTGATGAACCAAGAATAATGACTCTTATACTCATAAACCTTTACTTAGTTATACATTATATCCCCTATTTGAGATCACAGTAATGTTTACAACAAAAATCAAACTTTGAACACAGCATTAAATGAGCTGAAGGCTAGACTATTTTGTAGCCATTTTAACCCAGAGTAAAGAGAGAGGCAGAGCCTTATCTCAGGTAAGCTGGGGCTCTTCACAAATCACACAATAAACATTACAACTGAAACTTGAATTAAAGACACGCTCAAAGAACTTTTAACTTTCTTTTTGGGGAAAAAGTGGCAGATGCTTTCATGTTTTACAGTGTCACTTTTAAACTTATCAGATCTCCTTATTATCTTCCAAAAAATGCATTTAAATTCCAATACCAGAGTGAAGAGTAACACAAAATTGGGTATACAACTTATTGACAACAGGTTACTTAATCCTGCTATAAGACATTAGAAATGACATGAATATATACCACCAAATTTCTTATTTCTGCACAAATGCAAGTCTTTTGCTACAAAAAAATTTAGTTTGGCTAACACCAACTTGGCAAAGTGTTTTTCTAAGTTATACATTCAACTAAGTTTTAACTTTTAAAGTACAATTTAGACTCCAGACTGGACAATAACAATTATCGAAGGCCTGCATGTGTTAATAAACATCAAAGGAGGCCTAAATCTCTTGTACACTTAGAATACAGAGTTAATGACCAGAAATTGACTCAGTCAAAGCAAACAGATATAAGACAGGTCTTCAAATGATGGTGTGGCCCCTTTATGTCAGATACAATGCGTAAAAGAGCACTTACTGGTTACCTTACCATTAACCTTACGTAAACTTTCATTTTATAAACTTTTACGTAAAACTTAGACAAGGCTTAGACAGATATTGTTCTCAGATGCATACATATATTCCAAAATATATCAACAATATTGGTATAAACTAAATAACAGTTGTTTGTTTAACCAGTTACAAAGTAATCGTATACAATATTAAAACAGGTACAAACCCTAATTCCTTTAAGACTTAGTTTCCCCAAGTAATAAAACCTAAAAATACCAGAAAATCATTTCAACAGATAAGAGTTGATCAATGTTTCTGACTTTGCTTCATATAAGTACATTAAAATTCAAATAATTTTGTGCTAATTATAGCCAATTTTTTCACTAACAAACTTTTTGAGGTTTACCTTCCACAAATATTCTGTGACTTAAATATTTACAACTTTACAGTCCTAGTTTTGTTCTCTTTCATCTTGGATGTTGCCCAAGAATATTACTTTATGAGACAAAATACTTTCTTATCCAGAAACATTTCTTTTACCTTCCAATTTTCTATACTAAAATATATTTCTATACCTATACAGTTTCTTTTTTTCATGAAATTTTTTTTCATGTATGTGGATTTATTTATTTTGCATTACAATTCTTAATACACCATTATACAATAATTTATCATATCTCTGATTATATATAAGGTATGTTGCCACCAAATCCTATATGTTTCTTTTATCTGTTCTAGTTTGGGACCCTCTCTTAAATTAATATTCTGAGACAGTCTTTATGCATGTTATCTGTGCATTTAATTTACACAAATTTCATCCCAGGCAAGGGTTGGACAATCCAGCATATACCAAACCGTGCCTTAATTTTTTTCCTCCCAGGTTGCCTCCCAGGGGTTGGAGCACAGGATATTTTTGAACCTGACCTACCTTTAGTATTGTCATCACAGTGTCATCAACTTTAGGTATAGGGCTTCTTCTTACTTGAGGCACATTGATATGCAATCGAGGAGCCCTTTTCCATCCTCTTCTTTAGGCTTCCTTGAAAATCTCTTTGCAGAGGCTGCCTATAAAACACAGGTAGGCCTTAGTTTCTGTCTTTCCTTTTCTGGATACAGCTGTTTATTCTGCCAGTCTCCCCGGGCATTTAGTTTGATGGGATACTATGATAGGAAGAATTGCTTTGCCCCAGTGATGAATATCCCCTGGCCAGATGGAGTATCCTGTTAGATGTTAAAAGGGCAGGCTATTCCTGTCCTCATAAGCTGACAATGCTGGAACCTAGAGCCACATCCTTTGTGGCCAGCAGCCTCCACCCTCCATGAGCAAAAAGGGCTGGAAGGCAGGGCAGAGGCCAGGTTCTCTTTGGCCATTTTTCTGCAGCCTAGGCAGATTTTCTGAGATTTTTTTTTCCCCTGAGCTTAGGGCTGGTGAGGTGAGGTGACTTGTGGCTGCCTGGGGCCAGGCTGAGAAACAATGCTGGGAGGGCCAGCAGTGGGTCTGAAACATTGAAATCTTTTTAACTATCTAATCTGGTGTTCTGCTGTCCTTGCTCACCAGAGGCCATGCCTGTTGGCGCCTTCAACTTGGTTCCTGATGGTTCAGCCCCCTTATCGTGTAACTGCATCAATGCCTGTAGATACAGAATCTCTTTCACATACTTCCCCCTGGGAGACTAGCTTCAAAATGGATTGTATAATAATCCAGAAAAAAAAAAACATTGAAAGGCCAGATTGTGTTATAGGAAACCCTCTTTCTTATTGAAAGGCTCATCACTATAGGTGGCCCATTCAGGCAACGTGTCTGCTCCAGAGACCACCAGTAAGATCAATGCACTATAGGCCATGTCTTAAAGGGCCAGTAACACACACACACACATACACCCCCTCCAAAAAAAAAAAAAATACAGACAAGAGAGGATCACTGAAAGCATGCTGACAGAGAGGAGCCTGCAAAACAGACAGACCTGCTCATACAGATTTCTTCCACCTACTTTATTTTTGATAGACCAACTCCAACTACAAGGTTGTACAATAATCTAGAAAGCTATTTAAAAGTCATCTCACTACAATAAAACATTATCTTAGACTTATAGGTGGTCCTTCTAAAACTCACTCTATTTCTGACACACCAACTCCAATTGCAAGATTGTACAAGGAGAGAGAGAGAGAGAGAGAGAGAGAGAGAGAGAGAGAGAGAGAGAGAGAATCAGAGGGGAGCCCCCAAACCATGGCCAACAGAGAGAACCTTTAAATTGACCAGCAGAGTTTGTTCCCAAGAGTCTCCCGATAGAATCAATGTAGTACCTGCCATGTTTGCAGATTCAAACAAAACAGAAAATTAGAAGGAAGGTCCAGGCCCAAGGCCAACAGAGAGACGAGAACCTAGAACAGATCAGAAGTGAGTCTGTGTCCCTAGGTTCTCATGTCCCAATTAACTATGACTCCTACACCAGTGTTGCTACAGATGTCCCCAGAAAGAGAGACCAGATGTTCCCCCAAAGAGGTACCAGGTGTGTGGAATCAAGGGTCTTGATGTGCACACCAGGGGACTTGCCAAATGGCCAAAGTTGTCTCAACTTTCCTGAAGTCACTTTTCTTTTTCTCAAAGTGGACCAGGATGGAGCAACCTGCACTGTTCAGGGAGAGAAGTCAGGAGGCCCCTGAAGCAAAAGGAGCTTCAGCAGCTGCTGAAATTGTCCCTCAGCGTCTCCCTAGGAATAGCTCCTCTGGTTAAATCCAAGGAAAACTCTCTCATCTCCTAACTCCCCTGCAGTTGGCTCTCAACAAGTTTTCCAGCATCCTGAATCCTCATCATGGAAATGGGGTTCCTTGGAAAGCCAGGCCTGCCCAAGAAAGCTCTCAGGTTCCATCTGTGTTGCCAAAATTGTTGCCAAAAGCTCGTTCCTTGTCACCCAATCCAATTACAAAGACATATCTTTGAGTATAAGGACAAAGAAAGTTTATTGCTTTGCTAGCAAAGGAGAAACACAGGGAATCCTGTGTCAAAGGCTGTGATTCTACCCAATAGAAGGAAAAGGGGGGCTTTTATAGAGGTTACTCAAAAGCTGCATTCTGCATGTTCTCTGTTGGAGTTGTAATTCACTTGATAATTTGTGAGCTAATCACTTCTGAGACCTTCTGGTACCATTCCCATAATCTGGATTACTTCTTTCCTATGGTGAGTGTGTGCTCAGGGACAGACAATGCTGCATAGATTGGGGGAGAAAGGTAATCCTGTTTTCCCCTGAGATTAGGGAAGAATTTAGGGAGGAACAGGAAGAGAAGAAGAGAAAAAAAAACATGTCCATTTAAAAAATAAGTTGCACTGGCAGAGCAGCAAGGTCTGCAATCAAAGCACAAAATGGACACTGTTATAACAAGACACCTTCCCATTACCAATGTGTGGAATTGTTGCCATTGCCATTCCCAGAAGCAGTCACAGCCCTTCCTGAGTCTCCTGGGCAGAACCCTCCCCAGGACTCTCCAAACTCACAAGAGAGTTGCAATAGTTCCCACTTATGAAAACCTTGTATTACAGAATGTCCATTTTTTTTTTCAAATAGGTCAGTTATGTGATGGACTGAATATTGTCCTCCAAATAAGTACACATTTTAATCCCCAGTTTCATGAATATATCTTCCAAAGAGCCGTTGAAGTTGTGACTAAGGATCTTGTGGTGGGGAAATCATGCCAACTTGGCTGGTGGCCCCATGTAATCACAAAGGCCTGATAAGAGGAAGTAGGGCGTTGGCACCAGCAGGAAGGGGCACATGGTGACAGAGGCAGAGAGCCAACGGGTGAACTTGGAAGGTGTCAGAGAAGTACAGCAGTACAGGAGTGCAGGGGGCCACCAGAGCTGAGAAGACACAGAAACCAAGCATCACCTCACTCCCAGAGGGAATCTGCCCTGCAATGCCTGGGTTACAGACAGACTTACTGCCAAAACCATAAGGAATGAGTTGGTGTTGCTTTAGACCACCAATTTTTTAGTAGCTTGCTAGAAGAGTCAAAAAAACTGATACAGCTTATTAAAAATGAAGAAAGATGTTCCCAAATTTAAAATTTATACTAATAATGAGACAAAGCAAAGGACAGGGGTTCAGCATAGATAGTAAATGATCAGGTGTAAAAGATGGGGGCTAACTGGCTAATTATCAAAGAAAAGGAAGTGGATAGCTCACACCTCAGGGAAGCAATCCTCCCAGCACAGAAGTTGAGAATGGGTACCCTGGGATGTTCTTCTCCTGCCCTTAGGCTGTAGGCAGGTGGGGAGGGAGAGGAAACTGGGATCTATAGAGAGGCAACACACTCACTCCTGCAGATACCCAGCTCTGGGTCCTCTTCTCTTCAGACAAGCCTATCTCATTTCTGTGTCTCTCTTGATTAAAACTTGCCATTTACTGTTGTCTCTACTGTCTCAGGTGTTTAATCTTCAACTTCTGGGGAAATGAGGACCAATACTGATATCTAGGACCAGGATCAGTAAGTTGGTAGCTTGATTATTTCACTTACAGAGAGACTGGATTCAAATCTCACTGCAGGGCCTACTGGAAGGACAGCTTAGCTCATCTTTTGGTGCCCTTCCTTCTGTATTTGTGTTCTTTTTGGTTTGTTGTATGTTTGCAGTGCTGGATGGAACTCAGGGCCTCCCATATGCTGAGCAAGTGGTCCAAGACTCAGCCACAGCCCCAGTCTGTGCCTCTTTCTTCATCTGTGAGACGGGGATGACCATAATACATACATTGTATTTTGTGAGAATGGAGTCAACACATCTGGGGTGAGTAGTACGGTGGCTGGGGTGTAGTAAGCCCTCCACATGTGTTATGTCTTTTTTATCATTTTTTGAAATCCAATCCCTTCTCATGGGGAACACAAGGAATTAATTCTTGCTCATTAATACCAGGTCCAACAAGGACCCATACATCCCTTCCCAGATCAACTCTGTCCATCAACAATCCTAGTTCTAACTTGGGCATCTTCTCTCCTATTGAGACTCAGCCCTCCTCTGGGGCCCAGAGTCCACCCCACACAGCTACAGGTGCAGGAAACGAGGGTGAGCATGTGCCAAAGGCTCCACAGAGCAGACTGGAGGTGCGCTGCCCTCACCCATGGAGAATGGCAGAGAGAGCTTTGAGCTGGGCATGGCTTGTGCCCAGGAGGAAAAGAAGAGCTACTAACAAGAGACCCAGGAAGGCCCGACCTGGGCAAGGACATCCTTGGTTTTAAAAACACCCAAGAAAGAAACACCTGCTGGGACACTCTGCTGTCACTTCAGGAGGGAGGCTTTACCCTGTGGGAGAGAGAGCTAGAGAACCAAGGTGTCCCTTTGAGCAGACTGCAGGAGAACTTTGTAGTGGGGTCAGCACCAGGAGGTTTCTGTAAAGGCTCTTTCTCTCCTGGATCCCCCACCTCCTCACAGGCACCATCTGAGGTGTGCAGTGGCCACCATAGGTTCAAACCTGCCTTGTGAGGACACACCTGTCTTGAGTGCTGATGATGCATCTTCATCCTTTAAAGCAGCCTTAAGAGACCACCTATGCCTGTGTCCATCTTTGGAAGCAGAAGTGTCCAGAGAACATGGAAATGATTTCACACAAGTGGATCTGAGGTAGGGAAATTCAGCTGTATCTGAGACTTTACAAACTGCTGCACCCCGAATCATTCATTCAAAGCATTTTCATTAGCAGAGGGAAACTGAGGATTGGGGAGCAGGGGCTGAGGATATCATAAAAGATGTGTGTTCCTAGATGTGTGGCCGAGAACATGCATTGAGACCATGGAGGGACCATAGAGATTCTTAGAGATCTCATCTCAGACTTCCTCTGAAGTGTGCTACTTGGGTGAAGAAAGAGCCCCTGAGAGAATGAACAAAAGTTTTTGTTTCTATTTTGTTTTTGTTTTTTTAACTTGAGGTACAAACAAGTAATCCCATATGTTTGTGTGTGTGTGTGTGTGTGTGTGTGTGTGTGTGTGTGTGTGTAAGCATCAGCTTTTCAATTCTGTCCTTTTTGGGATGTTGGAGAAGCCACAACCCAAGGAAGCTCACATTTGGTGGTTGTCAGATGATAGGCTTGCCAGCCCCTGAGTCATCAAAGCAAGACTTTGAGCAGGAGGAGACTAGTCAGAGTGGATGAGATGATGGGGGTCAGCTGGGAGCTCTCACTGATGGGGTTTTCACAGTAGGTCCAAATGTTTGTAGGAGTTTGTATTACATTTATGTCTTTCAAGTTGCAAGCACTTTCAGTTGCACAACCCATAGCAGACATCGTTAAATAAGAAACACCATTAAACACTCCTGTGGGAGAAAAATTGGCAATGAGACTCTTTCTCACCCTGTCCCCACTCCTTCCCACTGTACTCAGGTTAATCTGTCTGCTTCTTTTGCAAAGCAAAAAGGTGCTCAGAATGGCCCTTGACCCCTGACCTCTGTCTTCTGCAGGAAGAAGAGTCCCATCTAGGAACCAAACTAGTTTCCCTAGGTCCCTCTGTCTCCCCAGGACTGGAAGTACCTTAAAGGGACCCTGCTAGCTGGGCACAGTGGCACATACCTGTAATCCCAGAGGCACAGGAGGGTGAGGCACAAGGATGACTCAGCAAAAGTGAGGCACTAAGCAACTCAGTAAGACCCTGTCTCTAAATAAAATATAAAAACCGTGCTGGCTATGTGGCTCAGTAGTCGAGGTCAATCCCGGGTACCTCCCAGAAAGGGATGTGTGGTGGGGGTTGGGGGGATGCTGTCTAAGGTATGAACTGAGACTTGAGCCTCTATGGCCTCCCGAGGAGAGATGTGGTTGATAAAGGCAGGGAAGGAGGTGGAAGCTGCACCTCAAGGGTTTGGCTGAACACAGCTGGGATCCCTGTCCTCTTCTGCACCTTCACTTCCTTAGGGAACCCAGAGGGAAATACTGTAGATGAGGTCCCCTCTGCCCAGGGTTGACACATACTACAGAAACCTGGAGCAGAAAGGCTGCCCCACTACAGAGAGGCCACCTCTCCTCTGTATCCCAGGTGACACCCATTTCCCTCATTCAGGTCAGCTCAGCTAGACAGAGGGCCCTCCCTGCTAGTCTCAGACCCTCCTCCAAAATACTCAAACAGAAAAAGAAAAGAAAAGAAAAAAAGAAAAAAAACATGACAAACCTTCTCATCAAACTCTCAGCTCCAACTTAAATTTAGTTCCTCAAATGCCACTAATTTCTGGGAACCCTTTACTTGTTGATTAGAAAATACTTGACAGTGCCCCATCTAGCTGTCCAGCCCAGAAAGGACACCCCATGGTGACTTCTCCTGCTCCCATCTGAGGGGCTCCTGCACCCTCACCACAAACATAAGCTTTCTCCTACTCAGGAAAACTTGAAAACCTTCACTGGAGTCAGAATGACACCATGCAGAAAGTCAGTGCTTGGCCCAAGGGTTTGATTTTAAAGGTAATGGTGACAGAGAAGTCTGTGGGTGTCCACCCTTCATGTCACTGAGACACAGTCTCTTTCCAGGGCAACATGACAGCCTATGTGTCCTCAGTCCTCTCCTCTGCTCTGAGCTGCTCAATTGTCTCCTGCCCCATGGCTCCCTGCAATCCTAGGAGGGATACCCAGGCCCTTGACCCCCTACCACCTCTTGCTTGTGGGCGTCAGGCACTGTCATGCAGCTGCAGGACCCACCCCTGCTGACGGTGCCTCCATGCCTTCCTCCCCCGGTGCACCAGGGTGGCTCTATGTGACTAGGAGGGTAGGAGAAAACGAAGCAGTGTCTCTTCTCAAATGAGCTGTGAAGAGCCTCAATTCCCCCACCCACTTCTCATCCCAGCTCTGGGGGAAGCCAGCTGGCAGATCATGAGCCCCAGGAGAACTAGGAAGAGGCCCAGGATGAGGAATGGAGGCTGCATGGGCTTGGGAGCAGATCCTGCTCTGAGCGACCTCAGCCCCTGCTGCCAGCTGGAAGACAGCTCAGGAGACAGCCTGAGCCAGCACAACCTCTATGCCCCTCTCAGATCTGCCACCTGCGGATCACAGGGGGACAGATGTCCTCTTAAGCTGTTAAATTTCGGTTTAATTAGGTATACAGCAATAGATGGCGGACACCTTGTGCCCATTAAGAGGATGACCCAAAATGCTTGGGAAATCTCCATACCTTTGCCTATAACCTCGACACACTTCGTCTCTGCCCCTGTGCACTTGAGGGGCTGTGGGCTACAGAACGTTCCATCCTCTGTGTAGCAGGCAGGACATACAATGCCATTTTCTTCCTTGGACACTGGAGACACTGAGTAAAGAGAGAACATTTTCATGGTGAGCAATGGGCAAAAAGAATACCTGAGAATTACAACCCCCCAGGATTTGTGGATATTCCAAAATCCCTCAAACCATTCACAGCTAGATTGGCATAGGAGGGGTTAGGGACAGAATTTATGGATCAGGTAGGAAATAGTAATCAGAGAGAGCTTGTAGGGATTTAGTGTTATCTTCCCACTTCGTGAAGGACTTTTCTCTCCCTGGCTGGAGAACAATCCTAGATAATGGGGCAGAAGGTAACCTGAGGCCTGAAATGATGCTGCTCACACACTGTAGGACAGGTGTGTGTGGCCTGGGACCCACAGTCCTAGCCATCCCCACCCTAGAGGCTGAGGTTGCAGGGTTGCTCAAGCCCGGGAGTTGGAGGCCAGCGTGAGAATATAGTGAGAGTCCATCTCAGCAAAGCAGAACAAGAGAGGTGAGGAGTGAGATAGGTAAGGAGAGTCTCTCTGCTGGGATGGTGACCCAAAGCACAAATAGAGAAAATGCCCAGGGCTGTCCCACCACTCAGCTGCCCGTCTCCCATGCAGAAGGAACTTAGGTCCAAACTGCCCCTTCACCAGAAAAGAAAATGCTCTGGGCCTCTCAAAAGTGGAGGTGGGCCGTGGGTGACTTCCAAGGCAGAGGAAATCCAGGAGCTGGGAGAGCAGGAGGCACTCACGTTGGATGTCGGCTTTGTTACACTCCTCGCTCGTGCAGCACTGGTTCTCATACACAAATGTCCATCCAGTCCTCACGGTGGCAGAGAAGGACAGGGGAGTGCACGCACTTGAAGAGCAGCCCTTATCCTGTGTAATTGTTGGTGAAATACCTGTGTAGAACCAGAACCAAAGAGAATGTTCCCTCTGAGTCCTAGAGAGGGGGGTATCCAGACGGGCAGCCAGTATCAAAGAATTCTGCAAGGGCACCCCTCTGTCCTTAGTGTTTCCACTTTCCCAAGAGTCCTCCCCAATGGTCCTCTTCATAGAACAAACCCATGGAGGAACCGTTTGATGGGGGTTCCCCAGTGCTTGCCTGGCATGTGTGGGACCCTGGGTTTGAATCCAAAATCACAAAAAAGTAGGAGGTGTCCTTTCTCACTGATCCCCCACCCCTGAGATGGATGTGGGGACCGGAGTCACCCAGCACCTCCCCCTGAGACCCTTCACTTGGCATGGTGCCCACCCCTGCCACCTCCCCCACCCACACCCAGCCTCATCCTAGGAGGACCTTAGGTGAGGGAGCCAGGGTAGAGTAGAGGAGTAAAGGGGAGGGAGGGGCTACCCCAAATCTTGAGCTGAGCAGTCCCTCCCTCCCAGGTCCTGTGTGCACTAGCATGGGCGGGTGGCAGGCAGGGCTTACCTGGTGGGCTAAACTGTTGCTTATTATTGAAGCAGCCCTGAGAGGCCTCACAGGTCTCCAGTTTAGACTGACATGCATTCCCAGTGCATTTGGTACACGTGTAACTCTCTACAAGATGGAAATAAACCAAGGGAGGCTGATCCAGTTATGTTGTGTACACAGGCAAATCTGCCACAGTGAATTCCTCCTTATGTATAACCACATTGGAGAAATTTAAAGATAGGTTAATGGGAGGAAGAACAAAGTGTAGAGAAAGCAGGGAGGAGGGGAGTAAAAGGAGCACTGGGCACTGGAACACAAACAACTTCCCATCATGCATGAAAAGAGCCCCACAGTTATACAAAACTGCAGGGCATTGGATATGGCCATGCATGTTGATTGCAGCAACATTTTGAAGTCATACAGGAGGGAAAACTGGCAAGGGTGGGAGTTGCTCTTTCTAGTAGACAGACACTCCTAGGGATGGAGGGGACAGGACATCCCTCTCCCTGTGGGCTAGGTGGGCCCCGCAGGCTCCGTCCCTGAGGGCTTATTGCCCACCTTCCCACCCTTGGGAGAGGGTTACTTCTGGTCCTTACCCACGGTGCTGAAAAAAAGGGCCACAAAGATGCAGAGAGTGGAGAGACTCCTCAGGGTGGAGGCCTGGACCCTGGTCACCATGCTGACTCCAGGACACTGCAGAGGCCAAAGGGAGCAAAAGGGTCAGAGGGACAGTGCTCTGGCCTAGAGTCCTGCCCTCCAAACGCCAGACAGCTCCAGGTGTGGCTCCTGTCAGGGATGCAGGAAGGAAAGTGGCTATTTCCATCACCGAGGCACCCAGGGAAGACAGCCGCCCTTCCTCAGAAGGACTCTCCTTCAGTGGGTGGAAGGTGCTGGGGCTCCCTCCAAAGTTGAAGTGGGTGACGGGGCCAAGAGGGGGAACCACCCATCCAGGGATCAGATGGGGTCTCTCCTGGGCTGGGAAGTCCGGGCTGTGTTTCCCCAGGGCCCTCAGCTGAGGACATGGATTTCTCAGTCCCAAAGTCACCTTTTAAAAGAGTAGAGCCCCACCACACAGGTGTCACCAGCCACACTCGATGAGCTCACCTCCAGGATAGGGTGGCCAGTTCCTCTGGATGGAGAGGAAGGTGAGCACTCTCTGCCAGGCAGAAGTGGATGTCACAGTGAGCAAGGAAGGCGGGCTCTGTCCCTGCCCTAACTTTTCCTGGGCTTTTATAGAAGCTGTCATTAAAGGGACCAACAATCAAAATATCATAAACACACATAACCCTTGCAAAGAGCCTACTGTACACAATGGCATACCTTTTGCTAAGATGCTGTAGAGATAGCTGTTCCTGGCCCTAAGCTTGGCAAAATAGGGCATCTGGTGATCCAACCAAGCAAGGTCCAAGTCTGGCTCCCTAAATCCTATGGGCACTTAGAGATGCCATGTGTGGGTGAGCACACACAGTGGTGCATCTTCAAGTGCCCTACTGCGGATTCTAGACTCCATCCCTTCCTAACTCCCTTCCTCCCCACAGCCACCCTAGGACACGCTGGCCTCTCTCTAGAAGAGAGACTATAAGTGTCTTCCTGTACAGTCTCCTCCTCCTTCTGCCTCTGTTGTGGGCCATCTATGGTTGGGACAGAAGCTCCATGTCAGGCTGTGGGTTTGTAATGGGAAGGGAGGCTAAATGGATGAACTCGTATTCCAGAATCCCTCCCACCTAGCACTGGGCTGTCCATCACATACTCTGAAATCCAGGACACCGAGGCCCTGTGGATGGCCCTCCTGGAAGCCAACTGAAGTGAGTATGAAAGAAGAATATGAGAGGCACTCAGGCCTGAGGCATGGAGGGAAGAAGCAAGGACAGGGTCCAGGACCAGCCTAGAGGTCAGCAGGGCTTTCTGGCACCTGGTTCCTTACACAGACCCTGGCTTTTCTTCTAAAAGTGTGTCACCAAAGCTGCTTTGGAAGAGCCTGTTTGAATGTTGGTAACCTGGGAGTAATCCAGGCCTCATCACCTTGTGGGATTCTGGCTCCACCTCCACCTGCCAGCAGCTCTTGCTCCCAGAGATTCAGGTCAAAGCCCAAGGCTACATAGTTTATTGTTGTTTATCTCAGCCTATTAACCATCTGAGATCTCCTGGCAAGCCTAGGTGGCTCTGGCTCAGAAGGCCTGAGGCAGGAGGCCAGATGTAGCTCACATGACCTTGGTTACTTCAGCTGTCCACTGGACTCTCTGCAGAGCCCGGGGAAGGAGCTGACTGTGTCACCCTGGAAGTCCTGCTGCCACTCTGAAGTCATGTGGATAAGAGAGCAGACCTCGTGCTAGACTGGCACTGCCCGCCTCTGTGCCAACTCATGGCCTCCATGGCAGGCTCTCTAAAGCCTCCCCTGGCAACCCGTGGTACTGAGGGAAAGCTGCCAGAGGCCTGCCTTGGGCACAAGGAGGCGGGGCCAGCATGCTAGGGACAGTCTCCTGTTTGCTGTCTAGCTTTATGTCCCTGCAGCTTAGCTTCAGGTGGCCCCACAGCCCCATACTGAGGGCGTGCCCTCCTCTCAGCAAAAATGAGATCTTTCCTGGGACCTGAGATGCCACTGTGCCCTCTACTCCAGATAAAGACCCTCCTCAGGGAGAAGGGCCACCCTCCTGTCAGCCCAGAGCAGTTCTGGGGCCCACTCCCCATTCTAGCCACTGACACAGATTCTCTCCCTCATCAAATGCTACCCAGCTCCCCCACCTCCCTTCCAACTAGGACCTGACTCTTGGCCATCTGTGCTTGTTACCACCTGGCACTGCCCCAAATGGCCTGGTTTTACCAAGAATCCTGAGAAGTCAGGTCAAGCAGACACACAAACCCTCTCTATCTCCTCAGACTATCCTCAGATGACCTCTGACCTTGTTGCCTCTTCTTCAGCAAGAAGCTTGTGAGCCTGGTGAGACGGAATCCCCTGTCAGCTCTGAAGTCTCACATTAGTACACTGTCATCCAGTGACCCCCACCAGCTCTGTGGCCATATACCCCACCTGCCATGCTCTATTTGGAACAGACTCAGTTTCTCTCCTCATGGCAAAACTGTTACCTAAATCTTGGTCCTTATCCCCAGTGCCAATTGAATAATGAGGGCACCATTTTGAGAAAAAGAAAAACAAAGTTTATTGCTTTGCTAGCAAAAGAGAAGCACGGGGCTCCTGTCTCTGAGGCTGTGGTTCTGTTCATCAGGAGGGATGGGGTGGGGCAAGGGATAAAGAGGTGATTCAAAGGTGGCACTCCACGAGTTCTCTGTGGACTTGTAACTCACTTGTTAATTTGACAGTCATTTCTGAGATCTGCTGCTGCAATGTCCCAAGTGTCAGTTGCCTCCTTCCTATCTATGTTGGGTTTGTGTTCAAGGTCAGATACCTCTGACTACAACAGGGAAGAACGGTCATCCTGTCCCTCAAGACTACAGATTATGGAGGGGAGAGATGGTGGAGGAGGAAGGAGAGAGGAGGAGAAAGAAACTAGTTTAAGAACTAGTCGCAGTGGCCGTCCTTGCCATCTTCAATGTCACTGAACATTCTTTCTTCCTTAAAATCATTAACTGCGGTCTCCACCTCTCAGCGGAGAGGCGGTACCACCTGACCCCCTTTTGGGGTTAGTATGAGGACCACGGAGTCCACGGAGTCCACGGAGTCCATGGAGTCCAAACACCCTAGGAACAGACCCAGCTGCCATACAGACAATCTCCATGTTATTCTCTTTACTCTTCAAGACTGAGCACCTTTCATAGGCAGCATTTGCTTCCTGACGAGGTCCTGAACTGTTCCACGAATTGGATTCAGATTCCCCATCAGATCAGCTGGATGCCAGGTGACAGGCATCTGCTGAGGTCCAGCTGTCAAGAGACAGTGACAACCACTAACTCCAGACCTGCTGAGGCCTAGTCCTCTTACCTGGGGAGCCTCAGGCTGAAGGGAAGGTCTGGACCAGTGAGAACCCCGAGAAGCCCCTTCCTGGGATGGGGTCTAGCTCCTCTTGAGGGATTTGCTCTGATCAGAGCCTGAGCCATGAGTCCTCACTGGTCTGAGCAGGAGGATGAAAGAAAAGGCTGTGCTTGTACAGGACAGTGCCCAACCCCGACCCCAGGGCTGAGCCTGCTGAGGGCTTGAAGATGAAGGGCTCATGCCACACTGGAGCCTGGCTTCCTACGAGGCTGAGCATCCATCCCCAAAGAGAATCCAGCCCAGTGACATGTCCCATTCCTAATGGTCAGTGGGTCCTGAGGTCATGGGCTGAAGGCAGAGGAAGCAGCAGAGAGGGGCCCCACCCAGCCCAGCTGACAGACAGACAGTGGAGGCCTCTGCCATCAGCAAGACCTGGACCCGCCCTGGCTATGGCCTTTAGATTCAGGACAGCAGCGCCCAGGACAGTGGGGACAAAAGCAGCAGGAAGTGGGGTTCCTCACAACAAAAGAGCCAGCAGGGGCACACCAGGAGGGACACAGGCCCAGAAGGAGAGCATATTCCCGGGTACTTCCCGCTGCCCCCTGGTCCTGCTGCATGAGAAAGCTGCATGGCGCAGAATCCGAGGCCCCCCACTCGCCTCTTTTTCTTAGTCAAGCTCTGGAATCTGGGATCTCTGAACGCCGCTCATTCCAGCTCTGAACTTCTCTGAGGACCCTCCTGGTTCCAGTGCCGAGTCCCCCTCCCAGGCTACGGACAGTCAGGTGGCATGGGGTGAGGGACTGTGGGCACAGAAAGGAGGGATAAATGCCACAGACCTGGGAGGCCTGTCATCCCACAGCCCCAGGTGAGCCACAGGACAATGGTGTCAGGGGAGGCCCTTGCTGTGGCCAAGCAAGGCGGATACATGGGCTCAGGCCCCGAAAGCCTCCTCCCCACTTGCTCCTCCTCTTGGTAATGAATTCCTTGGCTCTAGCTCGCCCCAGAGTCAGCTCTGATGAGGAAGGTGCCCTGTGCTGAGTGGAGCTTCAGGGCAGGACAGAAGGAGCACATGCCCAGAAGGAGTCCATATTGGACTCCTTCATGGATGGTTGGATGGTTGGAAGCTCTGGAGACAGCGCAGAGCCCTCCCTGGAAGACAGGACATCTCCCAGGGAGAATCACTGTCCTCCAGTTGGACATGTCCACGGGCCAGACTGAGTGGAGGGCAGCACATGGCTGGGGTGCTCCCCCAGAGAGGCCAGGCTGACTCAGAGGGGGCATCCACTCATTGTTGTCCATGATGCAGGTCTATGGCTTCACCCCAGGCATGGAGGCTGGGTGGGAGCACCTATAGGTGCAGCCTCTGAGGCTAGATGCAGGAGCCCAGTGGAGACAGCCAGGTGCAAGCACATACCCTGGGCACCAGGTCATGGCAGGAGGCCCTTCCCAGCCTCCCCGGTGCCTCACCAGCTCTTTTTATGACCCAGGCACAGGGAGCTTTATCTGCTGTTCTGAACAAGGGCCATTCTTCCCCAAACCTGATCTCCGAGTATCCAGCAGTCCCAGCGAGGCCAGAGAGCAGGGCCTCACCTCTGAGGTCTCACTTTCTCTCACTCACTTCTCATTCAAGCCCTTCGATCATCTTGTGTAAACAGTTTCTATTAACAGTTTATGATGATCATTTATACCCATATGACATGGATACAGTCACATATGTCCATAAAACAAGGACATGTACATTATCTATCACTTCTATGTAAAGACAGCAACGTTGCATTGAGGTTTTTTTTTTTTTTTTTTGCCTTTTTGTTTTTTTGTGGTTCAAGGTCTATTGTACAATGTTCAATGTGTGAAATTTCTTCTGATTCAAGTGTCCTTTATTGTCATATAAACCAGTCTTATACCTTTTCTACTCTGAGAGTTCCCTGGGTTGAGACTTCCTCCTGTTTCGCACATTCCTGGATCCATGGTAACTGCTAAACTGACATCTAGCTGGTGCTTGGTGATTTTCGTTGGTGAATGATTGTTTGTATTAGTCCTGATCAAAAAACAGCAATTTCTACTGCTATTTAACTTTTAAAACATGGAAAATGACATGGGATGTTGTGTGATAAGAGTTCAGCTTTATAGGATGTTTTTCTTGGTCTTAGCCTCTTCTTCCTTTAATATTTTGACATCTCTCTGAAGGAAGTATAAAATACAAGCATGGTTTCTTGACTCCCAGGAGCTGATTGACAGGCTTTCCCTGGAGGTTTGAGTGTTGGAAGCAGTGTGGAGAGTGGAGAGTGGGTGATGTGGAGAGTCGGGCTCCTTAAGAGCAGACAAGAGATGCTCAGAAAAACAAGCATTATCCACTCGGGTCCAAGAGCAGGCAGAGTCCAGGCCACACAAGGCCAAATGGGAAGACAACACAGGGCAGGTGATGGGTTAGGTCAACTAATCGAATGACCCTGGGGGCTTTGGGTTGCACCGTGGTCCCAGGTTCTTGGCCCTGGGATGATCATGCAGGGCAGCGTGGCCTTAGGGGTGCAGGCCAGATACCTGAGGTCACTGTGAAATGGTGCATGTACACATCAAAGATACACTCAAGGCTGGCCTTGTGTGACCCAAGAACTGGCTAGACCAAGGAGGGCCCTTGATTTTCCTAAAAAAAGGGGTTTGGTTTTCTTTTGTTTCCAAAATGTCAAAGCATCCTAATATCTGAAAGATTAAATATTTATATACATATATACTTGCAAGACATCCCCTACACTCGTCCCTTATAGCAGTGACATAGTCCTTTGCCACCCTCGTGGCCACAGACACAGCCCTCCAGCCCTGAGCAATGGACTCTACTCCAGAGCCTCCCATCTGAGCCTCCTCAAAGACATTGCTCACACCAGGTGAAGCAAAGGCAAATGAACCCTGGCCCTACCCTGTCTCCAGAGTATGCAAAACAAACACATAGATGTCACCCCATTCCCATAGAACCCAAAACACCTTCGTCTATACACAAAGAGCTTCACAGAGCATTCAACATGGAGGGTGACACACACTATTGCACGCTCACACACTTACACGATCCCACACACACATCATTGAGCTAAAGGAGGGAAGGACACAGGAGAGGTAGTGTACACAGACATTTGAAAACTTCATGAAACAAGAAAACCATGAAATAGTGAGACATAGAAATGGAATGTTACATGGACATTAAAAGAATATAGAGGGAATTGTTCATGCCTTCACCACAAGGGAGATCAATGTTTGAGGCCATAAATGCGCTCACTCATATGCGAACCCAGCACAATGTATACATATATCAACATACCACGTGGTGCCCCATGAAGGAACTGGACTGTGTCAAGATGTAAAAAAAAAAATGATAATAATGAAGAAAACAAGTAAAATAAACAAGAAAGAGGACAGATGGGGTATGATGGCTGAGGGAGGGTAGGAGGATGCACTGAGACCACCAGCCCCCACCCCAGCATTGTTCCTGATCAGGCTCAGCCACCCCATTACCAAGGGGAACAAGGAAAAGGAAAACATTTCACCTAATGATGGGCATCTTGGCCACCCAGGCCGGGATGTCCACTGTGCAGAGAGGTTCCCTGAGGCAACATGCAGGTGGTCCCAAGGCCAGGAAATGGACCTTCCTGTCTTTTAGATTCTATATGAAAATGTCCTGAGACACCTGACATGGTTGCTGCCAGGGCATGAGGCTGGTTAGGAGAGTGCCCAGTGTGGTGGAGAGACGCAGACCCTCGCTGTCTCTGGAACGGCTGGTCTGCACAGTTGCACTTCTTCTCTCAAGGTAGATGAGCAATTCCAGAACGTTGTTCACAGTGGACAAGAAAGAAACAGAAAATGGAAGCAGAACTCAAGCTTGCAGCAGCAGGGACAGGCAGCTCTAAGGGTCAGTCCTTAGCAGAGGACTTGAGCGAGAGCCACGCGTGGTCCACCTCCTGTTTCCCCAGCATTGAGCTGTTTGGAAGGGCTGAGTGACATGGTGCTTCAAACACAGCACCACATCCTGGGCTCATCCACTGTCAGAAGAATACCTAAACCTCTCAGAAACTCCCAGATTCAGCCCTAAACCCTGACCCATCAAGTCCCCAGTCCTTCTTCATCATGCAGAAGCAGTCATTTAGAGCTCACAGGCCATGTCAAACACATGGACAGGCCCATAGAAACGTGGGAGCTAGGGGTTATCGTGACTGAATTATGCCCCTGTATTCATATGTTGAGGACCTAACACCCAGTACCTGAGAAATGACCTGTCTTGAGATAGGATATTTTCAAAGGTAACTAAGTGAAAATGAGGCATTGGTGTGACCCTCATCCAATGCAGCAGGTGCCCCTGTAAGAAGTAAGGCTCAGACCTGTGCAGGAGAAGCCTGTGAGACACAGGAGACGAGGGCCCCACAGCCCAACCAGACAGGGCTCAGGGAAACCAAGGGGCCACAGCAGGCCTCACACAGCTGCCTGCAGGATGTGAGAAGCTGCTTCTGCTGTGATGCATCTGGCCTGTGGCAGTGATTCATGGCAGCCCATGACAACCAAGACCTCCAGGAACCGGAATTGGAAGAGAATAGCTTCAAAAAAGACTTGAGGTTTTAGGAAAATGCTGGATAAACTAAAATCCATAAAATGAAGAGCAGGCTGACTCCCAGGTCATAAGATGCACTTCTACCTCACCAACGCTGTGACTCATAGGCCATGCACACTGGTGGAAATGAGCTGGGCACTTCCAGGTTGACACTAAGCCCTAACCAAAGAGAGGAGGCTTTCTCAAGCCTGGAAATCCCTTCATTATCCCAGTGACAAGCTTGAATCTGCAGGTTCCGTGTCACCAAAACTCACTATCAGAACACCAAAGGCTCAGGAGCCAGAATTTGGCAAGAGAGCTGGGTGCCCGCACTCTGCCTCGGCCTTTGTCCCTATGAGCTACAGAGGAACTTGATTATAGAAGCCAAGACATCCTCCAAAACTGCTTCAGAAGCTTGGGAACCCAGGGATGGAGTCGAAGGACTTTGCCAAGATAAAGGGGTAACAAGACAGTGCCAAGCCTGTGAGAAAGGGCAGTCCTCCCTGCCATCTGCAGGCAGCTGGCCAGAGCTCCCACCTGGCGTGGCAGATTTCCTGTTAGAAAGTGATAGTGAGACCTGATATGTGATTAGAAAGGAGCCAAGCCCACTGTTAATGTGTTTATTGTGCAGATACCAGAGGGCAGACAGAGCCTTCTGAATTTGTGGGAGCCTTGCCCTTTCCAGGAAATGCCTCTGTTCTGTGAAGCCAGCGCCAAGGGTAGGTCAGCAAGAAGCAGCATGCATCGCCTGCACGGGCTGCAGGGACATGCCCAGACCTGCATGGCTTCCTCTCCTACTATTTTCTTAGGTTTTTAGATACAGAGTGAAATAGCCTTTTATAACCATTTCCTATGTGATATCATTCACACACCATGCAATGCTCCAATTCAAACTACGTAATTTGATGATATTTTGTTATTCATAGAGTTGTGCCATCACATTCAGTCCACTTGAGGAACTTTTCTTTCCACTACACAGCTGCACTTCTCCCCTTAGACTTCATCAGGCATGGCTTCACCTCTGTCACCATTCTAAACAAGCCATAGTCTGCTTCAAGTTGACACAGAGGTGCCTAGTCTAGGTGCTTCCTATAAGTGGAATCAACTACATGTGGTCTTCCACCTGCTCCATTCATTTAGCCTCAAGTTTTCAAATTTCATCCATGCCCATGTGCTGGTGCTCAGTGTTTTCCTGGCTGAATACTATTCCAATCCATGGTTACTACCTTTTTCAAATCCACTGGTTGATGTGAGTTTAGTAGCTTCTACTTTCTAATGGTCACAAAGGTGCTATGCTATCTAATCCCCTGTCATTTGAATGCAGCTGTGCTCCTGCTAGTGTGAAGATTCGTGTTCAAGCTTGAACAAACATGTTGTTGTTTTTTTTTTTTTATATACATATATATCCTGGTGATAAGCCTAGTAGTGAAATTGCTGATTCATGTAGTAACTCTATTTTCACTGTGTTTAACCACCACCCCACCGAGAGCACATTCCAGAATGATGCACTAGTGTATACTCTCACTCATTGAAAAAGGGTTCCAATTTCTCCACATTCTTACAAACACTTTAATCATTTGTTGATTCGTTTATTGTAACCATTCCAAAAGGTAGAGTATGTCTCACTGTGGTTTTGAGTTATTCTTCAACAACTCAATGAGCCCATGTGAATAATCTCTTTGGAAAAGTCAACTAATGTTAATTTTATAACTAATGCTAAAATTCGTCAGCTAATTTTATTTTTTTTCTTTTAGTGGGTAAACACAATCCTCTTTAAAATTACATCTGAACAAAAACAATACCCTAAAGAACACTTTCATAGTGCAATGAAATCATGCTCCAGGGTCTCCTCCTAGGCTGATTCCATGCTTTGTACCCAGCTCCACCTAAGTTCTGGGGAGATGTGAGACCTGGAGACGCTGCACAGTTGGATAAGGAAAACACAAGAATTGTGTGTTTATGTCACATTCACAGAGTTTGGAAGTGGCACCAGAACATAGTTATTAATTTGGGAACAAGTTGAAAGCAAAAGGAGTTCCCATCCACCAATAGATCCTATGGCCTCCTCTGCTCCCTCTCCTTCAGAACACTTGCAAGGCTGAGGTGAACCTGGTTCCAAAGCCAGCAACAGTGGCACATCCACAGCCCGTTCTGAGGAAACGGTAGAGGCTTTCCTATTTGGGTAACCAGTCCTAACACTGCCGAGTCGAGGTGTCCTGTGTGGGTTTCCAGGAATGTTGGCAATACTCACCGAGGGCAGGGGAGGAAAGCCAGTGGAGAGCTGAACTTGGCTGCAGAAACCATCCCAGGCAGCCCTGTCTGGAAGGAGCATTTCATGTGGAGGCTCAGGAAAGTCCCTAATTGGGTGGGATGCAACAGGAAGACAGTGGAATTGTTCAGGGGTGCAGTGTCAGTTGGAGGTGATGACAGGCTTGGGGAAGGGCAGTGCTCGTGGGACATGATGGAGGTGCTGAGTACCACCCATGTACACCTGGAATTGGCTTCCATGGTCAGTCCCAGGGTTTGCCACAACAAATATAATTTTATAACTTTATGACAATAAAAAGATTTTTAAAAGAAACAATAGGGTACATTTTTTAAACACAGTATTGGGGTTTTAAAGGAGGAGGTTCCAGGCAGGACTGAAACACAGGAGAAGGCAGAACAGTGCACGTCAGCCCTTGGGGATGCTGTGTGAGAACTCCACACCTAGGTGGTCATGGAGGCTGGGCCCTCCACACAGGCTTGGTGTTCAGAGGGAAAGAAACAGGGACATGCAGCCAGGTCAACAGCAAACCAAGTTCCTTGGGGAAATTTGTGAATCTGTTCAACAAAGACTTATTTATTTTATTTTATAGCATGGCAATGGTCAGTAATATCATGTTTAGGGTTTTACAGTTTCCAAATGCTTGTGCACTTATTACTCATTTGATCATCACTATAATTCTCTGAGAAAAATGAAATTCAGAAAGATAAAATTTACATAAAACCCAAATAAGCCACACATCAAATACACATATGTTAAAATTTCAAATCTACCCTTTATTTTTTGGCAGAGCTGGGAGTTGAACCTGCAGCCTCAAACCTGTAGGCAAATGCTGACCATGAGCTGCACAAGAGCACTTAGCATGAGAGCTACCTTCTTAACAAATTTTTGAGCATATCTATAGGGTTGTTAATGCGGGCACTATAGCATTGCAGATCTCCAAAACTTACTCATCTGGCAAATATCTGAAAACAGGGTCTCAGGACGTGTGCATTTCCCTGTTCATTGGGAAGCTATTCACATCAGCCAAGATGTGGACACATCCTGCAGGTCGGTCAATAAGTGGAAAAGAAAAGACGGAATACACATACACTCGAATATTATCCAGCCTACATCCTGAATTTCAGGGGGAAACCTGGACATTTGCAAAACATGGATGGAACACAAGGACATCATCTGAAATAAACTTAATCAGGCACAGGAGCATAAATGCCATGGGATCCCACTTCCAAGAGGCATCTGTAAGAGTTAAATTTGTACAACAGAGAGGAGGACAGTGACTGCCAAGGTCTGGGTGGAGGGGTCTGGGAATTCTTTTAAAGCTGATGTTTCTCAGCTCAAGTTGCTAAAGCAAGCATATTTAGAATAAAAGAGCTGGAAGGAAGAAAAATTGAGGTCAGAAATTAGTGTGCTAGAAGTCCAGCATGTGGGGAGGAAAGAGCGCACAGGAAGATGGGCACACGTGGGAAGTGTGGTGTGGGGAAAGGTTCTGCAAGCTGAGCAGAGAGCACCAGGACCCCAGGGGCAGCTGCAGGACGCCCTGGACAGCGCCAGGGAAAGGCTTAGGCCCAGGAGCAAAGTCCTGGGATCCAGGGCTGCAGGCTCTCCCTCCATAGTCCTTGTGGAACTGTCCCCTGGAAGGCGATCCCATGTTGTAAGCAGAACTTGTAGGAAACCACTTGGCACCCTGCAAATCAAGAGCTTTGGAAGGTTTCTGGGGAGAAAGAGGAAGGTGGGTTAGAGGCAGGCTGCACAGCCAGACAGCTCCTCAGGACCAGAGGTACAAAGCAGGAAGAGAGCGGCTCACAGAGGGGACTAAGGGAGCTTAATACTGCCCTGTGAAAAGGACCACAGAGACACAGAAAGTCAGGAAATTTAAACATAATATAATAAATAATTCATTACAGACACTTCAGCTTGGCTGCTGAGGGGAGCGGGGAGCACAGGCAGAGAGAGAGGCTGGGGATAAAGAGATTAAAAATAGAGAAAACTTGGCTTGTGGACACCTGGGGATTGGAGAGGAAGGCTGGGTCCAATGGTCACAGAGTTGGTAGGGAAAGCAGCTCAGTGGAAGCAAACCTCAAAACCTCTGGCCCCTGAGGTGGGAAGCGTTGTGCTGGTATGGAAAGTGCTTCCAGGCAACAAGAAAAGTGGGGGGACAGGGCTTAGGAAACACCTCTAAGCAGGGCACAGCCACAAGCAGAGTCAGGTGATCAGGAACTCATATGGGAAGTTACCAGGACCCACTGAAAATAAATTCCCAGGGGGTGCCTAAACCAGAGACACTGAATTAGGAACAAAAAAAATTATAGCTGACCCCCTAAGGTTCCAGATCCTAAGGGAGAAAGCTCCCTCTGTGCCAGGCGCCCAGGAGAGCTACTGGTAAGATGCCTATCCAGCCTCACAGAAGCACCTGCACTCCAGGGTCAATACCCAGTAATTCACAATCCAAAACACTGACAGTGAAACCCGGGGAGGGTTAGTCCCTGCACCCTGAAAGTGGATTTTACAGGAAGCTCCAGAAACCCTAATGTACTGCAGAGACCCGCAACTCCCCGGCAACAGGGCCATGAATCAAATCTCAAACATTCACGCTCCAGAGTTTCCAATCTCAGCCAAGGCCAAACCCCAATTAATGGAACCTCCAGTTTAGCCCCACCCTGCTGCAGGGACACACAGTTTATCAGCACCCCAGCTGTGCCACCCTGTGCTGGGAAACTGAAACTTACTGCAGCCAGCATTGGCTCCCAGCCACAGCAGAGGCAGCCAGGGGAGGAGCACAGACATTGACTGAACAAGCCCAGCCCTGGACCTCAGATTCACAGAGCCCCCCCAAAATAGGAAGAATGAAAACCCACCCTTGGCCAATAATTTTGACCACCACGGCAGAAACAAGCCCCTTATTTCTCACTATGATTTTCTATATTTTCTCTTTTTATTTTCCTTATTTCTTTCTCCATGTTCCCACGCATTATCTATTCTTTAATATTTTGACTTCTAAAATTTCTTACACATCATTTCATCACATTGCATCACTTTCCACTTTTTCTCATCATTCATGATTTTGAGTGCATGGATGTGGCTGGGGGGAGCGGTTCTCGCTGTGCTGATAGGTGCAAAGATATGTGTATATTCATGCCATCTTACTTTCACATCAATTGCTCTCCCCTGCACTTGTTCACTAGTCATCACTGGACATGGGTGGGGTAAACTTGTTCAAGGGTTTGAGTTGTTTGGATCTTACATTTGCTACTTAGTTCATTCCTCCATTCTTGGTCCCAATCTCCCCTTCTTCACTCTCATCCTCCACTGACTGACAGATTTTCCTGTTCCCTCTTCCTCTTTTTCCATTACTTTCAGTTAATTTTTATTCATTCTTTTTTACTTAAAAACTTAATTCCATTAATAATACAATTATGTCATTCATATCAATTCTACCCCATGCATGTTGTGCTTATTAATATGTAGATGATGTACTATACTCCTGCTGTTGAATGCCTGATATAGTTAAGGTTTTTTTTTTTTTTAAATTATATATGGTGATGTTAAATTCTGACCCCAGCATTCCTATATTGGTGACAGCTCGTGTTATAGATATCAGAGTAGACACCACACATTTATCCTAAGGTTATATATGTGTTGCTGACATTAGTGCAGTTCTGGCTCCCCCTTTCCCTAAGAGGGTCTGGAAAGTGATTGAGACACTTCAAGATCACAGAATAGTGATCCTGCTGCCAAACAATAATCACAACTCAACAAACCCACAGTGAATCTCACCCACACACAATCTAGCCCCATCTGCGTCTCAACATTACTTCAACTTAGAGAACTAGAGAGAGAAAAGCCCCAAATCCACAACTAGGCCCCAACTAGAAGCAACCCAAGGGGAACTTCACGTCCCAGCCCTTGACATCTATCCATATATCAAAAACATAGAGAAATCCCACAACACAAAATATAACTACATATGATAGGACATATGTATAAAAGAGGAAGAGGAATCCATCTCAACTTATATGCAGGTGTTAATCCTCTGAAAATATGAAGAAACAGGAAAACACATCCACCCCACCCCCAAATTCACAATCCTTCAACAAATGATCCCACAAATATGGAAGAGGATGAAATTCCAAAGAAAAATAGTAAAAAACAGACAACTAAAATGTTTAGTGGCTCAAAGAATAACTAAGACATGAATTAAGACAGCAAATACAGGAGATGAAAGACCATTTTATCAAAGAAATAGAAATATTGAAAAGAAACAATCAGAACTGGAATGAAAGACACAATGAGTTGATTTAAAAATGTCTGTGAGAGCATCAGAAAGAGATTAGATCACATAGACAATAGAACTTCAGGCATAAAGACAGGGTATATGCACTGGAGTGCACCATGTATGAACTAGAGTGCACCATGTATGAAATGGACTGCTCAGTAGGCAATAAAGGAAATCAAAAAGAACGTGATCAGAATATACAAGAACTCTGGGACAACAGCAAGAAACCACACCTGAGAGTCATTGGGATAGAGGAGAACAGGGAGATCTGAGCTAAAGGCATCAAGAGATAGTAACAGAAAACTTTCTCCTAATTAAAAATGAGATATACATCCACATACAGGGTACTTATAGGACCCCACATAGACAGGATCAGAAAAGAAGTTCTCCAAGACACATCATAAAGGAGATATGCAATCCTGAAAAGAAGGAAAGAATATTAAAAACTGTAAGAGAGAAACATGAGTTCACATTTAGACGAAAAACAATGAGGTTCATTTCTGACCTCTCAACACATACTGTCAAATCAAGGAGGACCTGGAATGAGATATTCCCAGCTCTAGAAGGGAACAGTTGTCTGCCAAGATTGCTATTTCCAGGAAAGTTCTCCTTCAACACAACATGGATGCACTAAAAAAATTCATGACCACCAAGTCAACACTACAAAGACTATTTAAAGATAAAAACTCACAGAGGAATACATAAACAAATCCCAAGCTCCCAAATAGATGAAGACCAGTGGAAGTCTAATCAATAAAATGAGAATCAAGACATAATTAAATATTACAAAAAATTTAAAATGACAGGAAACACAAACACGTATCCATAATAACTGAAAATAAATGGTCTCCATTCCCTGATGAGAAGATATAGATTAGCAGAATGTATTTTTTAAAAACAAGATCCAACTTTATGCTTTTTGCAAAAGACTCATAGGCAAAGGAACAGGCTGAAAGTAAAAGGGTAAAAAAAAATATTCAATGCAAATGAAGTCCAGAAACATTCAGAGTGGCTATTCTTATATACCACAAAGTTTATTTCAAACAAAACTACATCAGAAGAGACAGAGAATACCACCACATCCCGATGAAGGAAAAAATTCAACAAGAAGAAACATATATTCAACATACCCATTACATTAAAAAAATACTCCCTGACACTAAATCTCAAATAGATGCCAATACAGTAATAATGGGTGATTACAACACACAACACTCCCTATCACCAGTAGAAGGTCATCAGAGTATAAATCAATAAAGATAAAGATTAATGGCCAAATTTAAACCATAAATCAAATCGACCTAATAGACATATACAAACTATTTCACCCCAAAGCAGCTGAATTTACATTCTTCTCAGTGGCTCATGTAAAAGAAGAGACTATATTCTAAGTCACAATGTAAGTATTGGCAAATAAAAAAATAATTAATTTATGCATTTCAATACATCTTATCAGATCATAATAAATTTAAAGTAGAAATAAACAGCAAGAAAAATAATATAAACTACACAAACACGTGAAGTTTGAAAAATATTGTTTTAAATGAAGGATGGGTCAAACAAAAAGTGACCAATGAAATCAAGAAACTATTAGAAACCAGTGAAAACAGAGATTCAACATATAAAAATCTCTAGGACTGTCATGCTCTGTCTCATGTAGCCTGACACAGTCCCCCTGTGCTGGAGAGAAGAGGTAGAACTAAGGAGAAAAGTCACACCACTGAGGGCCTACATTAAAAAAATAGAGAGATCTCAAATAAATAAGCTTATGCTCCACTTCAAGGCCTTAGAAAAGGAAGAACAAACAAATTTCAAATTCAATAGAAGGCAGGAAATAATAAAGATCTGAGCCAAAATTAAGGAAGAAATAAAAAATTGCATAGGACCTATACAAAAACACTCCATCATATAGATTCAGGTACCAACTTTCTCAGAAAAACCCATGAAGCTCAAGAAATAAAACCAGGAAATAATAAGTGAAATGCCATCAAATTTAAAAACTTCTGCATAGCAGAGGATATGATTAAGAGCATGAAGAGAGAGTCTACAGAATGGGATAAAATCCTTCCCTGCTGCTATTCAGGGGAATAATATCCATAATACATAAAGAACACAAAAACCTTAACACCAAAAAAGCCAATGACTCGATCAATAAATGGCAAAACAATTAAACAGACATTTGTCAAAAGAAGAAACACAAATGGCCAACAAATATATCAAAAAAGATTCAACATCTCTAGCAATCTGGGAAATGCAAATCAAAAGTGCACTAAGATTTCATCTTGCTACAGTCTAATGTCAATTATCAACCACAAAAATGATAGTAACTTTTATGAGAATACAGGGGAGGGGCTGGGGTTGTGGCTCAGTGGTAGAGTGCTCACCTAGCATGCACGAGACACTGGGTTCAATCCTCAGAACCACGTTAAAATGTAAAATAAACATATTTTGTGCACCTAAAACTTCAGAATAAATATTTTTAGAAAGAATATGGGGCTAAGTACACTCTTATATTGTTTGGTGGGACTGCAAATTAGTACAATCACTCTGGAAAACACTTTGAAGTTTTCTCAAAAGACTTGAAATGGAAACTCCATATTATACAGCTATCCCTTTCCTTAGTATTTATCAAAAATAACTACAACAGACTATAGCAATCCAGCCACTTAAAAAAAAAAAAAAAAATATATATATATATATATATATATATATATATATATATATATATATATATATATTAACATGATTCACAGTAGCCAAATTATGGACTATACCCAGATGCCCATTGACAGATGAAGGGGTGAAGAACATGTAATATATATATACACAATGAAGAAGAATAAAATCATGGCATTTGCCAGTAAATGAATGAAAACGAAGACCGTCATGCTAAAAAAAATGGGACAGACTTCAAAAATCATTTCTCTCCTATGTGGAAGCTAGAGCAAAATAAAGGAAAGAAGGTGGGGGTCAGATATTATAAAAATACAGAGAAGATCAGGGGAATAAAAGTTGGAAAATAAGAGGGAGGGAGGTGAAATGGGAATGGGAAGAAATATGGAGTGAGTTTAACAAAAACACATTATATCACCATGCCAAAGGGAATTTCAATTTTATATATATGCAAGAGTACCAATCAATAAATGAGTGACAGGACAATCAGAGAGTAGAGGAGGGGGCATAGGGGAAGCCAGGAAATGGTGATTGAAGTCTAATGCATTTCACATATGCCTTTGTAAAAATGAACCCAACTACAATGTGTAACTACAGTGCTCAAATAAACAAATAAACAAAAGATGTCTGCGTTGTATCTAAGTGGTTCTGTTTGGAGAATCTACCAATGAGCATCGCACCAGAGAGAGCTGGTGCATGGCTCTTTCTCATAGCTCTGAGTGGCTGTCACCCAGGGCACTGATGGGCCACAGGAGCCAAGCCATGGCCATGCTGCAGAAGACAGTCCCTCCTGACAGCACAGGCGACAGGAGGCCTGGAGAAGTGACCCAGAGCAGGGACTCAGGCAGAGGCCCAAGGCCCTGGAGCCTGTGGAGCTCAGCCACAGAGCAGGAGCCCAGGTGGAGTGAGGCTTCCTGCAGGGCTAGAGGCTCCTGAGCTGGGGTTGTGTGGTGCCTCCCCAGGCAGGGTGAGCTGAGGCCAAGCCACCCATTAGTGCCTAGGATCTACTGCCACCAGGGCAAGAAATGCCTCCCCAGCACCCCGCCACAGGCCTGTCTGACTTCACTGGGCTAACAACCCCCATGCAGAGTGAGTGGGCATATTAATGGCAAAACTCTAGAAAGATTAACTTTAAGTGGGTTTATCTGAGTACAGAAATGATTCATGAATAGGGCAGCAAGAACTGAACAAGCTGCCCCACCCAGTGGGGAGGAGCATCCTGACCTGGGAGCCATGCCTGGAACCAGCCTGCCTGGGCAGGGCAGGGCTGTGCCTTAAAGGACAGGCTGGGCAATTCCAGAATCAATTGTGGAACTCTGTCTGCTGAGATGGGCGGGTACACCTGGTTTCCTCAACCACAGTCTTCAGGTAGGTAGTGGTCAGGTCACCTCTTGAGTTAGTCCCCTGTGCCACGTGGCTTTAGGACAGCTTACCTTTGCAGAGGCAGCCTTCATGCTCAGCGGTGGGGGATGAGCAGACCTTGGGCTGGAAGGAAGGTTGAAGACGCTGGTATGGGTGCTCATGGGGGGTGGGGTACCCAGGCCACTCAGGATCAGAGGGCAATGCAGACCTGTGTGGGTTCCAACTGAGAAGAAGTGTCTGGCTGACAATGAAATGTCAAGAGAGTTCATGGTCGTTATATTCTACCTATAATTTTCAATATTCAATTGGAAGGTTTAAAAACATATACATGACTGAATAAATCAACTTATACTTAAAATATTTTAAAATAATGCACAATTGTAGAAAGCAACAAACATTTGAAGAGAAGTGTCCACTGTGGCGACAGTGTCTGAGGTTTCCTGCAGCTGTGAGCCAGAATGTCCACCCAAGGCCTGGGCCTGGCTCCTGGACACCTACTGTTTCAAGCCTGGGCTTCACCCTGCAGGTTGTCACTAAGATGCACTTTCTTTCCCCAGGTGCCCATGTGTCCCTACTTGTCCCTTTGGCCGTCAGTGGATCCAGAGACAGAGCACCCTTGTGTAGGGGCCCCACCCAGGCCACCCAGGGCAAGGCCCAGAGTCCCAGTTTCAGGGAATGATGAGGGGGACCCAAAGGTCTCCTCAAAGTGTTGCATTTGAGACAGCCTGCAGGATCCTCAGAGTGAGGACCTCGAGGCTCAGGCCCAGGGAAGACCCTTGTACGGAGCACTTTGGGCACAGAGGACCCGAGAATGCGGCCGAGCTCAGGAGCTGCCAAGGAGCCAGACACCGAGGGGCAGAGCCCTGGAAAGGTCCAGGACAGGCCTGCCACTACCCTACAGGACCCATGGACTGGAAAGAGCTGCCAAGTGTACTTCAAGCCTCTGGGAGGTTTTGAAGGTGTGTGTGCCCTGGCCACCAGGGTTGTAGGCAGCTGTGGCTGCTCTGTGCAGAATGGGCTGTAGGAGACACGAGCAGGCAGGAGGTCTGAGAGGACGGCTGGTGGCATGGACAGTGGACTGTGACCTTTAATGCCCTTACTTGGGAAAAGAAGGAGTTGGCAGGTTAACAATGACAATCTCCTTAGCTAGTCTTAATTGAGCACCACTACATTCTAAATACTTCTGCATACTAACCCTGTCAGTTCTCAACACAGGCCCTCAGGAGAGTTCTGCCCTGACCTCCATCCTGCCAATGAGGACCCAACCAGAGGGACGTGATGAAACGTGAGGGTGGGATTGGGGTGTCCAACATAGCACACAGCAGGCCCTGTGTGCTCCTTGGAAAGCACCAGGTAGGCTGGTGGGGGACACAGGGCAGGGCAGAAGCAGTAGGGATGCTGCTGCTCCCTCTGCACAGCTGGCCCTGAGGTGCCAACTGCAGACCGACCCACTGAGGAGACCCGACCTGGTGCTAAGGCCCACAGAGGCAGAAGCCTCCCAGAGGCCATTGATGGAGTGCACCTCAAGGGCTCCCAGCAGAGCCCCTGCTTCCTGCTCTGGATCCCTGCAGCAGTTCCCCAAGTCCTCTTCACTACCCACGAAACCAAGAATCCAGGGGCCTGCCCTCCATGCCCTGCCATCTCCTGCCTCAGTTTTACTGCCTCCACCTTCACCAGCCCTGGAAGCAAAATGTCTCTGCAGGAGGTGAAGGCTGCATCCTGTGGGTCTCCTTGGGCACAGGCCAGATGGGACCACCCAGGGAGCAGGGTGTTCCCCAGACCAGCCAATGAGGCCTCTGTGTGTGGCCCAGCTGGTTCATTTCTTCCTCACAGGTTGAGACCAGTAGCTCAAAGCCACCATCACCAAACTCAAACCTTTACTTGGAGACGGCTTGGTTAACCTCCCTCAGGAACATCGACCAGCGACTGTTGGCTACTGGGAAGGCCTTGTAGTTTCCAGGACCCAGCTCCTAAGAAGCAGCCCATCCTGCTGCTGGTGACTGTCACTTGAACAGATGACCCCTCCTGACACCCTCCACCCCAGGAGCCCCTCACCTTCCTTCCCCCTTGGTGGACCCTGGCCTCAGGCCCTTGGACAGTATCATGTTAGGGGCTTCCTCTCCTGCTGCTGTGTGTCACTGCCTCCAGAGCCTGAGAGGCAGGGTTCCCTCTGTGGGGTGCCCTCCATCAGCCCCAGAGCTCCTGGGCCTCCAAGAACACAGAAAGGACTCAGATCTGCAGGGGAGGCTCAGGTGGGCCTCCAGCCTCAGCTCCTCTTGCTCTCCACCTGCCACAGCAGTGCCTGGAGCTGCTCAGGGGGGGAAAGCAGATGGCGAAGCCTCCTGGGGTTCAGTGCTCAGTCAGAGGCTGCTGTGCCAGGCACCAGGCAAAACCAGCAATCCAGACAGTAGGGACCTACACAGATCTGCACATTAATGCTCCAGCAGAACATTCCATCTGGCACTGTCACCTGGGTGCTCTGGAGTCACTGGACAGGCAGTGGCCCTGAGGATGCACCAGACAACTGGCCACAGGAAAGACGGCAGGGTGGGGGCTTCAGATGCACAGAGGGAGACAGGGTCCACAGGCAGACCCTGACCTTGAATTGCCATGTCCAGCAGAGCTGCCCCAGAGGTAATCCGCACAGAACAGCAAAGATCCACCTGTACTGACTCTTTTATTATTTATTTTTTACTGGGGATTGAACCCAGGGATGCTTCACCACTGACCCTTTATTTTCCATTTGAGATAGGGTGTTACTAAGTTGCTGAGGCTGGCCTCAAACTTGCAGTCCTACTGCCTCAGCCTCCTGAGTCTCAGATTACAGGTGGGTGCCACTCTGCCAGGCACCAAGTGTGCTGCCTCTTGGTTGAAAGTTACAAATGTGTTAGAAAGAAACCACAACACAGAGAGGTGGGATCCATGGATGAGCCTCTGGTACAGGTACCAACAGGAGGGATCTCAAGAACACCACTGTGAGAGGGAAACAGTCAACACCCAGCAGCAGGCGCCACCTGCTGTCACCTACAAGGGTCCAGAACAGCCAATCCCAGCAGGCGGCTCTCAGCAGGGGACTGAGGCCCAGGGCACATTCCACACTGCCTGGAGACAGAGGGCAGTAGGGAGAACTGCTGACTCAGAAAGGCAGCCTGTCAGCCAACAGCACCATGTCTTGCTGCCCTGCTCCTGATGCAAGTTTCTGGAACTGTTTCTGGTTCCTAAGAGTGAATTCCAGGGGAGGCCGGGGCAGGGAGACTGCAGCTCTGTGCTGCTTTTGCAACTTTCCAGTAAGTAGGAAATTATTTTAAAATAAAGGCAGAAGGGAGTGAGCATGCCTGTGGAGGTGCAGCGCCATCAGAGGGCCTTGGGGGGGACTCTGTTGCTGATGTGTGGTCAGCAATCCAGACAGTAGTGACATACACAGATCTGCACATTTAAACTCTTTATTACAGCAATACTCCACCTAGGGCACTCCAGGCCACCTTACTTTCTAAACCTGAACACGGTCATGTCCTGGATTGCAGGGCCTTCTCCTCCCTGGGTCTCTGACACAGTTGACATCCTTGTGTTGACTGCAAGTCCCCTGAGGAAAGGGACTGGGGCTCTATTGCCACATTTGTTCTGCACAAGTGTACAGGCACTGAGCCAGACGGGGAGCGTCAACACCTGATCATGTTCCCACCAGGGGAGGCTTAGCCAGGGGACAGCTCTGGTCTTCAGCAGTCCTCTTTTGGCCTCCATGGTGACCACAGCCTGGACAGTTCTGGAAGAGCCAGATTTCAGCTGTTGGAATTGCTGTGTCATCTCTGGGGTCAACATGGGGCATTGTGGGAATCAGAGGGGCACATAGTTGTGAGCATGGGGACAGTGTCATGTGGGACACGGGAGGCCCAAGGCAGCAAGTGGAAGATGCCAGCAGAGATGAAGGACCAATTTCTCAGAAGCACGATGGACCAGGAGCACGGACGCCCTCCTGTTGTAGGGACAAAGGAGGCAAGGCACCGAAGACAGCAGGAAACAGTTTTATTTGGCTGCACCCAGGTTCAGAGGGCACAGCTTTTGCTGTAATCAGTCAATCCCTGAACCCTAAGTTCAGGGAGTTTCAGAGTTTTATACCCAGCATGTAAGGGGAGGGGCTCAGAAGTTCACAGTCTGCAGAAGTTCACATAAAGCAGCTTTTTCTTTCATTGTTCTGGGCAAGTTAACTCTTCAAGGACAACACCTGAGAAGGGGAGAGCGTCTTCTCCCACTTTCTTTCCTCCCCACCTGCCAGCTGTTACCATGGAGCCCAGTTGGTAACATATCTTTAAAATGTAGACATCTCTGTGAAGCTCAGCTCAAGGCCAGAGGCCTTATTGCACATTTCTTCAAAGTACTATACTGGATACATTTGTGAAAAAAACGTATCCAGTATAGTACCTGGAGTGCTGGTATCTTCTCGGCCAGTGGCCAAGTACACAGGGCGACATGAAAATAGGAAGTTTTTCTACATTGGACTCTCACAGAGACTCTTTTGCTGACAGTCCTAAAAATCAGCGGTGGTGAAGATTTCTGGAGAGGCCCAGTTAAGACTTTTCTGTGGAGAAACGGGGGTGCCACTTCACTCCAGGTCCTGAGACAAACATGCACCTACTTCAACAGCAAGCTCTGCTTCCAGCTCAGAGGCGGGAAGTGGTGCTCAAACCAACCCCAGCCCATAATGCATCAGGACGGATTTGGCAGATGATAAACTAAAGCTTTAATCATGGAGGTCAACGTAGCCCTTGGCATTACCCAGAGGCCCTATGACTTAAGCTAAAGGAAGAGGGAGGAGAACAGAAGGGTGGGCGTGTCCCCAAGTGAGGCAGAGTCCCAGGACCTCAGAGCAGCAGTCCCAGCAGGAGGAGGCTACCAAGGACCCAGGAGCTGAGGGAGGCTTTGAAGCTGCTGCTGGTGTTGGGGACTAAGGAGGCTTGTGAACACTTGGCCTGTCGGAAGACGACTCCCCCGACTGTCTGGTGGGCAGTGCCCAGGAGCTGACAGGTGGAGTTACTGATGTTGGAACAGCCTTTCAGCAGGAGGTGCTGAACTTCAGAGCCTGTGAGGCAAAGGGACAGTCAGGTCCACCACCCCTCCACTCCCCGCATCTGCCCTGCTCTTGACTCCTGTCTGCTGCTGGCAGCTTCAACCTGCAGCTGGTCTGCTCCTGACCCCACGCAGCAGGGAGGAGTCAGAGTCAAGGGCAGAAAGAGAAAGGGAACAGGAATGGTGAACCTCAGGGGCCCAGACCCCTCCTCCGCCTACCCTGAGGACCCTGAGGCTGTGAGAGCTGTCCTGAGCCCGCCTCAACATCAGGGCCAGAGCTCAGACTCAGACTCCCAAGGTCCCCTGAGCTCCCCTCCCTTCCAGGGTTTGCTTTCACTCCCCCCTTCTCTGGATCTGACTCTCCCTGCCTGAGGTTTCCCTGAGGGAAAAAAAGGGAAAAGGCAGTAGAAGGGATGTAGGGAGACTGTGGCATCTCCATTCTAAACCTGAGGGCTCTCAATGCTTTTCCATGTTGGAGATTTAGATTCCAGAAATAAGGTCGAGGACACTTGCATATAAGATGTGGCCACAGTTGTGCTACCTTTTACTGAACAATTACTATGTGGCCCTGTTGATCCGTCACCTACAACTCCACACCCTGGGAGAAGAGCAGCTCTCAGGATGGAGGATCTCAGGGAAGTGGAGGGGCTGCACTTGCTTCTTATCAGAGCAGGGCCACAGCGTGGGAGCAAGGCTGACTCTTGACATTCTCTGAAAAGTAGGGAACCTTCCAAGGCCAGTGTGGAAAGCAACCCATGGCTGTTTTAGAGCGAGGATCGTGCTGGAGTGGGTAATAAAATGAGCTAGGAAGACTCTAGAGTTTTAAAAACCGTAATCTTGAGCAGGACAAGCAAGTAAGAAAAGCTCCATTCATAAGGGCCTTGTCATGCTGGCTGGCCTGGACTTCAGTCACGCCCTGGGGGCCCTAGTGGGACAGTTCTTCCCCTGCAGCCTCTGCCCAGACCCAGCTGGAAAATCACAACAGAGCAGCGCAGATCCCCCCAGTCACGGGCAGGGAAAGAGCCTTGGCTGGGCTGCAGAACCATGCACAGCGTGTTTTCAGCACGTGTAAGGCCCTGGGGTCAACAGCAGCCCTAAAACAAAGCAAAAGAGCCTGAAATGCTCCTGCTATGAAAACAAAGCCCTTCTAAGAAGACTCTGTGCTGTGTGGCCAGTCACAGGACATTCTAGGTAAGGAAACCTTCGGGGACAGCAGAGGTCGGCAGTCACCATAGTCTCCTGGGGAAGGACGGAGGCCTCAGGGCTGGGACCCAGGGACATAGAGAAAATGCTCTGTCCACACTGCAGTGGGGTCATGGACATGTCAATTCACCCCTGTTCAAACCCCAGCATCGTCCATACTCAGAGAAACTCCTGATGTCCACTATAGACATTGGGAACAAGGACGTGCCAATGCAAGTTGATCCCTGTTAAGGAGCATGCCCTCTGCCGGAAGGTGACAGTGGGGGGCCATGTGGGGTAGATGGGAAACCTCTGTCTTCTCTGAATGTTGCTGTGATCAAACGTTTTCTGAAAGGTAAATTCTATTTGAAAGAAGAAGCACAAAGAAACTCAGGATTAGTCTGGTGTTCGACCCCAGTCAAAAATCCATGATCACAGTCAAGCATTAGAAATGACATTTGGCAAAAAGTGAAGTCAAATTATACTCAGGTGTTGGTGCCCTGACACCCTACAGTGAAGTGGAGAAGTGCAGGTTTTAGAGGAAGAAAAGTGGCCCCATCCACACCACAGACCAACGGCAACCAGGAAGAGAAGAAATGTGAGGAGTTTCCTGCTGCCATTAATGAGCCTGGCTGGACCACAGTCACAGGAGGACAGGGCCTAAGGGGGGCACAGGAGAAGGAGCTCTGGACTCTGATGGCAGAAATCACAGAGGGCTCAGCGCCCCAGCAAGCTCCCTGTCAGGCATCCCACTCCCCAGACCCTGTGTGGATGGTGACCCAGGGCCTGACGTGCTCTCAGCTCAAATCCATGAAGGACCTTGAACTCCTAGACGTACCATTTGTGAAGTCCACCTCTATCTGGACACACTGCTGTCCCCAACTACACCTGTGGGTCTTCTCGCTGCAGGAAGTCGTGTTGAGTCCATAGTAAGCAGGGCACACGGTGTTGCTGGACCCGTCATCTGGGGCAGGGTCTGGGCAGAGTGAGAACCATTACTAAGGACCTGTGACCACATGGAAAGTGTCCCTGCCCTGGGGAAGGGACCCACAAGAGAATAAGCAGCCCCCGATCCTGGACTCAGGACCCGACTCAGACACAGGTCTCAGCAGTGTCCATACTCCATGCCCTCAGGCACCTGCCCTGGCAGGCCACCGGCTTCAGGACCCCGGGGATAGACTGAGAAGAGGAAGGCGACACCAACAACCAAGAGCAACACCAGCCAAGTGCACTGAGCCTGGCCAGCAGGTGTCTGAGGTCAAGCCTCGCCCTGAACACAGGAGCAGGCCCTGACTCATCATCCTGATAAGAGGGAAAGGAAGCATGGAGACCAGGCCTGCTCTGAGCTCACTGGCTCTGTGATGTGGCCATGAACTGTACCTCTGGGGCCACATTTCATCTCTTCATAGGGAGGCCTTTGGTTAGGTCAGCAGTGCTCAAACTGTGCGCTGGGAGTCCCGGGTCTGTAGATGCAGGCCACTCTGAGGGTGCCTCTGAGATTCACAAGGTTTCTGGAGCCAGTGGAGGGAGAGATACAGCAGACCAGCAGCTGGAGCAGGTGGCCAAGCCGGCTGCCCCAGTAACTAAGAGCTCTGCAGGACACGCAGAGACACCACTCCACCCGCAAAACGGTTTCGTTTTGTAAAATGTAGTATTTCTACCTAAAACCATACTTGTGTTGTTGTCTAATTATTTTTCGAGTGAATTGTACATGATTTCTGTATTTTCTTACCTTTGATTTCTAAGACAAATAAAATATAAATAAGTAAAAGCTGTCTGGGATCCTCAGCGTCTTCACAGAAGACCTGAGACCCTGAGTTTGAGAACTACTGAGGAATATCCACTGTCCTTTGCCCATCAGGGTGCTCCCAGCACCTGTCCTTACTGAGGGCGGACAGCATGGTAGCAGGGCCAGTTCGTCACACTGGTTCCTCATGTAATTGTTGTACGTCAAAAGGGAACGTCACCAAGGGATGCAGGAAGTGCTGGGAATTGAGGTACCCCCCTAGAGGAAGGGGCATGGGCACAGAGGGCAGGAGTAGAAGGGGGGCTGCAGCCCAGGCCAGCACACACTCAGGACATTGCTGGTATTTCCGCAGGGCTGTCCTTGGCAGCACTGGCTGGCAAAGTGGACATGCTCTCCAGAAGCCACGTGAACAGTGAAGGGATCCAGCTCCTACGTGCAATTCTGTCCTGAGCAGGACATGTCCTGGTACACCCTGAGGAATTCTCCTGCACAGAGGCAAGCACGACCATCACCAGGGGCCAAGGCACCATCGAGGTTCCCAACAGACATTGCAGAAGCACAAGCCGCTACCCCAGCTCAGTGCATTTGGTGGTCTGGAGGCTCCTCTCAGGCACCGCCCTGACCGACCAGGAGCCCCAGAGAGCCCAGCTGAACACGGGCAGAGGCTGAGAGAGGCGTGGAGGTGGTGGGTGCTGGTGACCTAGGGCCACCTGTCAGTCTCAACCTCCATAAAGCCCAGGAAGCAGATGTGGTGGGTTTGGGGCCCTGACAACACAGCACTGCCTGTGTCCTTGCTCAGAACCAGGTGGTGGCTTGGGCTCTGAGTCTCTCCTTCTCCCTCCTCCAGGTAGCCTCCTGGCTGGCTCACAGAGCTGACAGCCCTGGTGCCTGGTGAGGGGCCCTTCAGGAGGTGTTACCCGGGGCCACCTGTTTGAATCCAGCGGCCTCAACCACATAGGGACACAGTGAGAAGACCACCATCTGCTACCCAAGGAGACTTCTCACAAGAAACCAACTGACACCTTGGTCTCAGATCCCCAGCCTCTGGGACCTGGGAAATAAGCCCCTCTACAGTGGAACCAGCTGGAGTCCTCAGAGCCTCCCTCCCTAAAGGCTAGTCTAACTCTTGCCTCTCTGGGGTCTCCATTGTTGACCATTTTCCAGCTTGCACAGGAGTGGGGTCCTCATGCACATGCTCCCTCAACCCCCAAGCTCACTGCCAGAAGGCCTCAGCTCAGAGGGCACGTCCTCAACCTCCCTGGGTGTCCCTGTCCCTGCTGGCCAGCTGTGCTTGGAATTCTGTCAGTGATGTGCATCCTGACACTGTTCTGCAAGGGTCAGCTCCTGAGGGAGAGCTGTGTTTTCTGGGTTTTGCATCATAGTGGGTCAGTACTCGAAACAAGCAAGGTGAGAAGAGTCAGTGAGTCCCAGGGAGATTAACACCTGTCAGCGCTCCTCCTCAAATGGTGGAAAGTTCAGGAAGGATATGACAGTCTGTCCCCAGCTCCCTGATAGAACCCTACTCTAGTCAGCTTTCCATGGCTGTGACCAAAACACCTGACAAGAACAATACAAAGGAGGAAAACTTTATTTGGTGCTCACAATTTCAGAGGTCTCAGTCCATACACAGCTATCCCCAGGACTCTGGGTCAGAGATAAGGCAGAACATCATGGCAGAAGAGTGTGGAGGAGGGAAGCAGGCAGCTCATGGCAGCATCAGAGAGCAGGGGAGACTCCGTTCATGAGGAAAAAAACAGAAAGCCCAAGGCCCACCCTATCCTCCCCTAACAGCGCCCTACCTGCAAACAGTTACTACCCAGTTAGCATATCAGGATGAATCCCCTGAATACGCTGCAGCTCTCATCATGTAATTTTTCACCTCTGAAGATTTCTGCATTAACAGGAGGTTTAGGGGGACATCTCCCATACAGACCATAGCAAGCTTCCAGGAGAAGCCCCATGCTGGGGGTGTCCATGTGGGCTTCTCTCTGAGACGTGCCAACATGCACTACCCCACACCACACCATAGACAAACAGAGCAGATTGGACAGGAGGAGCCAGGACAGTCCAGGAGAGCAGGCCAGGAGCTGAAGGACTGCAGGAGGGGAGCAGTGGCCTATTTGAGAGGGCAGCACAGACAAGGGGCAGGGGTTTGGGTCTTTATGAGCTTGAGGGCGGAGGAGCCAGGTGGTGAGCAGCCTAGAGCTGAACACAGCGGCCACACTGCGGAATGCTTTGTCCCCAAGCACAAGGGGCAGGGCACTTCTGGTGTTGGGCTTGTGGAGTGGATTCCAAGGGCACAGACACTGCAGCAGCGTTGGGCCTGGACATTGGGTGGTCATGAAGGCGTTCAGGACTGGGCCAGGAGAGGATTTATCATAGACACCCACCCTCCACAAAGGATGGGGACTAAGCAAGGGACTGGAAGTTTGTGAGGTCCGCATCTGTGAGAGGAGAAGGGACGACACTGCGGGGACACAAGTTCCTCTCTGCTCACGTAGGCCCCCAAGACACACTGCCCGACACCTGCATCTTGGAGCAGTGGCCTGCATTGTGCCTTACCCTCTGGTCTCATCAGAAAGCAACAGAAGAAGTGTCTATATTTTTGTCAGCTTTCGTGTAGGACGCCATCGAGGATGTCCAGTGTTCTGGGAAAGTCTCCTACTAACCTCCCTGGGCATACTTCCCCAGCTGGTCCAAGGGGCTTCATGTGAGTCAAGTCCTCTCCAGAGGCAGTCCAGCCCTAACTGAGTTTCCTGGGCAGGACCCTTCCCATGACTGATCCCAAAGCACAAGAGTTTCAATAGTTCCCCCTTTTTTTTTTTTATTCTTCAAATAGTTCAGTTATGTGATGGGCTGAATATTTTCCTCCAAATAAGTACACATTCTAATCCCCAGTTCTGTGAATATATCTTCCAAAGAGCTGTTGAAGTTGGGACTAAGGATCTTGTGGTGGGGAAACGATGCCAACTTGGCTGGTGGCCCCATGTAATCACAAGGGCCTCATACGAGGACCAGCAGGAAGGGGCACATGGTGACAGAGGCAGAGAGCCAACAGGTGACCCTGGAAGATGTCAGAGCTGTGCAGCTGTACAGAGGGCCACCAGAATGGAGAGGACATGGAGACCAAACGTCCCCTTACTCCCACAGGGAACCTGCCCTGCACTCACCTGGGCTGCAGCCAGACTGACCTCCAGAAGCATGAGGAATGCATTGTTGCTTAAAGCCACCAGTTTTTTTCATAGTTTGTTATGGGAGCCCTAAAAACTGATACCACTTATTAAAAATGAAGAAGGATGTTCCCAAATTTTAAATTTCTATAACTAGTATTGAGACACAGGCCAAGGCCAGGGGGTCAGCATAGATAGTAAATGATCTAGTGTGAAAGATGGGGGCTAACTGGCTACTTATCAAAGAAAAGGAAGTAGATAGCTCACACCTCAGGGAAGCAATCCTCCCAGCACAGGAGTTGAGAAAGGGTACCCTGGGCTGCTCTTCTCCTGCCCTTAGGCCCTAGGCAGGTGGGGAGGGAGAGGAAGACCTTGTCTCTTTCTCCATCTGTGAGATGGGGATGACCATAATACATACATTGCATTTGGTGAGAATGGAGTCAATGCATATGGAGTGAGTAGTACGGTGGCTGGGGTGTAGTAAGCCCTCCACATGTGTTACGCCTTTTTATCATCATTGAAATCCAATCCCTTCTCATGGGGAACAGAAGGAATTAATTCTTGCTCCTCAATTACAAGGTCCAACAAGAACCCATACATCCCTTCCCAGATCAACTCTGTCCATCAACAATCCTAGTTCTAACTTGGGCATCTTCTCTCCTATTGAGACTCAGCCCTCCTCTGGGTCTCAGAGTCCACTGCACACAGTTGCAAGTGCAGGAAACAAATGTGGGCATATGCCAAAGGGTTCCACAGAGCAGGCTGGAGGTGCACTGCCCTCACCCATAGAGAATGGCAGAGAGAGCTGTGAGCTGGTCATGGCTTGTGCCCAGAAGGAAAAGAAGAGCTACTCACAGGAGACCCAGGAAGGCCCAACCTGGGCAAGGACATCCTTGGCTTTATAAACGCCCAAGAAAGAAATACCTGCTGGGACACGCTGCTCCAACTTCAGGAGGAGGCTGCACCCTCTGGGAGAGAGAGCTAGAGAACCAAGGTGTCCCTTTGAGCAGGCTGCAGGGGCACTTTGTGGTGGGTCAGCACCAGGAGGTTTCTGTAAAGATTCTTCCTCTCCTGGATCCCCCACCTCCTCACAGGCACCATCTGAGGTGTGCAGTGGCCACCATAGCCTCAAACCTGCCCTTATGAAGATGAAACACACCTGTCTTGAGTGCTGATGATGAATCTTCATTCTTTTTCTCTTTTTTTTTAAATTTTTTGTGGTACTGGATATTAAACTCAGGGCTTTGTGCACGAGGCAGGCACTCTACGAACTGAGTTACGTCCCAATCTCCTTCTTAGTACCTTCAGAGACCACCTACGCCTGTGTCCATCTTTGGAAGCAGAAGTGTCCAGAGAACATGACAAGGATTCCACACAAGTGGATCTGAGGTAGGGAGCTTCAGCTGTACCCGAGACTCTACAAACTGTGGGAGAACACCCTGCTGCACCCTGAATCATTCATTCAAAAGCATTTCCATTGGCGCAGGGAAATTGAGGATTGGAGGGCAGGGGATGAGGATTTCAGAAAAGAGGTGTATTCCTAGATGTATGGTCGAGAACAAGCATTGAGACCATGGAGGGACCATAGATATTCGTAGAGATCTCATCTCAGACTTCCTCTGAAATATGTACTTGGGTGAAGAAAGAGCCCCTGAGAGAATGAATAACAATTATTATTTATTTTAACCTCAGGTACAAACAAGTAAGCATATACATATGTATGTAAGCATCAGCTCTTTAAATCTATACTGTTGAGTATGCTGGAGAAAGACCCTCAGAAGACATTCACGTTTGCAGGTTGTGGAATGATGAACTTGCCACCCTCGAGCAATCAAAGCAAGACTTGGACTAGGAGAAGACTAGTCAGAGTGGATGAGATAATGGGTGTCAGCGGGAGGCTCCCACTGATGGGCTTTACACAGTTGATCTCCAACTCATAATTCAATTCTATCGTACCCAATTTGCAAGCACTTTCGGTTGCACAACCCATAGCAGAGAGTGTTGAAGGATTACCACCAGTCACCCCTGTGGGAGAAAGATTGGCAGTTAGACTCTCTGTCACCTGTCTGTCTCTCCTCCTCACCCCTGTCTTCATGTCCATTTCTCTACTTCCTTTGAGAAGGACAAAGTTCATCAGAATGGCCCTTGACCTCTAACCTCTGCCTTTGGCATGACAATCATGCACCTCCATCCTGGGACCAAGCTAGTTTTCCTCTGGTTCCACCATCTTTCCAGTGGTGGAAGGATGTTAAAAGTACCCTGCTTTCTAAGATGCATGACCAGAGCCTCTATGGCCTCCCTAGGAGAGTAGTGGTGGATAATAGCAGGGAAGGAGGTTGGAGGTCGGAACTCAAGAGTTTGGCTGGACACATCTGGGATCCCTGTCCTCTTCTGCACCTTCACTTCCTTTGGGAACCCAGAGGGAAAAACTGTAGATAAGGTCCCCTCTGCCCAGGGTTGACACATACTACAGAAACCTGGAGCAGAAAGGCTGCCCCACTGCAGAGAGCCCACCTCTCCTATGTATCCCAGGTGACACCCATTTCCCTCATTCAGGTCAGCTCAGCTAGACAGTGAGCCCTCCCTGCTAGTCTCAGAACCTCCTTAAAATTACTAAAAAACAAAAGAAAAGAAAAGAAAAGAAAAGAAAAAACTGTGAGAAACCTTCATTCTCATCAAACTCTCAGCTCCAACTTTAATTTAGTTCCTCAAATGCCACTAATTCCAGGGAACCCCTTACATGTTGATCAGAAAATACTTGACAGTGCCCCATCTAGCTGTCCAGCCCAGAAAGGACACCCCATGGTGACTTCTCCTGCTCCCATCTGAGGTGCTCCTGCAAACACAAGCTTTCTCCTACTCAGGAAAACTTGAAAACCTTCACTGGAGTCACAATGACACCATGCAGAAAGTCAGTGCTTGGCCCCAAGGGTTTGCACTTAGAGGTAATGGTGTTTAGGGTGACAGGGAGGACTCTGGGTGTCCACCCTTCATGTGACTGAGACATGGTCCCTTTCCAGGACAACATGACAGCCCGTGTGTCCTCAGTTCTCTCCTCTGCTCTCCTCTGAGCTGCTCAATTGTCTCCTGCCCCATGGCTCCCTGCAATCCTAGGAGGGATACCCAGGCCCTTGGACCTCTAGCACCACTTGCTTGTGGGTATCAGGCAATGTCACGGCAGCTGCAGATCCCACCCCTGCTGAGGGTGCCTCCATGCCTTCCTCCCCAGGTGTAACAGGGTGGTTCTAGGTGACTGTGAGGGTAGGAGAAATGAAGCAGTGTCTCTTCTCAGATGAGCTGTGAAGAGCCTCAGCTCCCCCACCCACTTCTCATCCCAACTCTGGGGGAAGCCAGCTGGCAGGTCATGACCCCCAAGAGACCTAGGAAGAGGCCCAGGAAGAGGAATGGAGGCTGCATGGGCTTGGAAGCACATCCTGTCTCTGAGCGACCTCAGCCCCTGCTGCCGGCTGGAACACAGCTCAGAAGACAGCCTGAGCCAGCACCCCTCTATGCCCCTCTCAGACCTGCCACCTGCAGACCGTGGGGTGACACATGTCTTCTTAAGCTGTTAAGATTGGATGTAATTAGATACACAGCAATAGATGGCTGACACTTTGTGCCCTTTAAGAGGATGACCCAAAATGCTTAGGGAAAATCCATACCCTTAATCTCAATGCATTTTGTCTCTGTCCCTGTGCACTTGAGGGGCTGTGGGATACACAAGTTATCATCCTCTGGGTAGCAGGCTGAACATACAATGCCATTTTCTTCCTTGGACACTGGAGACACTGAATAAAGAGAGAAAGTTTTCATGATGAGCAATGGGCAAAAAGAAGAGCTGAGAGAATTCTTATCCCCTGAATTTGTGAATATTCCAAAATCCCTCCAACCATTCACAGCTAGATTGGCATAGGAGGGGTTAGGGACAGGATTCATGGGTCAGGTTGGAAATTGTAATCAGAGAGAGCTTGCAGGGATTTAGTGTTATCTTCCCCCTTCGTCAAGGACTTTTCTCTCCCTGGCTGGAGAACAATCCTGATAATGGGGCAGAAGGTAACCTGAGGCCTGAAATGATGCTGCTAACAGAGTGGTGGACAGGCAGGTGTGGCCTGGGACCCACAGTCCTAGCCATCTCCACCCTAGAGACTGAGGCAGCAGAATTGCTCGAGCCCGCGAGTTGGAGGCCAGCGTGAGAATATAGTGTGAGTCCATCTCAGCAAAGCAGAACAAGAGAGGTGAGAGTGGGATAAGTGAGGAGAGTCTCTCTGCTGGGATGGTGACCCAAAGCACATGGCTTTACAGACCCACACGTAGAGAAAATGCCCAGGCCTGTCCCACCACTCAGCTGCCCGTCTCCCATGCAGAAAAGACTTAGGTCCAACCTGACCCTTCAGGAGAAAGGAGAGACCCTCAGCAAGATAAAGCTCTGGGCTTCTCAGAAGCAGAGATAGGTCATGGGAATGTACCTCTGAGACAGAGAGAAACTCCATGTGCCCAGGAGCAGGTGGGCAAGAAAAGGGCGCAGGGGGAAGAGTAGGCACTCACGTTCTGAGTTCCCTTGGTTGCAGTTTTCCTGGTAGCAGCACTTCATATCGTACCCATATATCTGTCCCCTCCCCAGTGTGACAGAGTAGGCCAGGGGAGTGCACGCCTTTTCAGAGCAGCCTTTAGTCTGCATAAGTTTTGGTGAACCATCTGTACAGAACCAGAACCAAAGAAAATGTTCCCTCTGAGCCCTAGAGAGTGGGGTGCCCAGACGGGCAGCCAGTATCAAGGAATTCTGCAAGGGCACCCCTGTGTCCTTAGTGTTTCGACTTTCCCAAGAGTCCTCCCCAATGGTCCCCTTCATAGAACTAACCCATGGAGGAACCATTTGTTGCTGCTGCTTGAGTGCTTGCCTGGTATGAGTGGGACCCTGGGTTTGAGCCCCAGCATCACAAAAAAAATTGGGGCAGGGGTGTCCTTTCTCACTGATCCCCACCCCTGAGACTGATGTGGGGACTGGAGTCACTCAGCACTTCCCCCTGAGAGCCTTCACTTGGCACAGTGCCCACTCCTGCCACCTCCCCCGCCCACACTCAGCCGCATCCTGGCAGGACCTTAGGTGAGGGAGCCAGGGTAGAGTGGAGGAGTAGAGGGGAGGGAGGGACTATACTGAGTCCTGAGCAGAGCAGCCCCTCCCTCCCAGGTCCTGTGTGCAGCAGCAAGGGCTGGTGGCAGGCAGGGCTCACCTGTTGAGGTATACAGTTCCTGCAAATGGAAGCAGCTTTGAGAGGTCTCACAGGTATCCTGGTCAGTCTTGCATTTTTCCCCGCTGCATTTAATACACATGTAACTCTCTACAAGAGGGAAATAACACCAAGGGACGCTGATCCAATTATGTTGTGTACACTGGCAACTCTGTCACAGTGAATTCCTTTTTATGCATGACTACATTGGAGAAATTTAAAGATAGGTTAATGGGAGGAAGAACAAAGTGTAGGGGAAAGAAGGAGAAGGGGAGGGAATGGAGCACTGAACACTGAATCAGCAAAAACTCTGTACATGCATGAAATGAGCCTCACAGTTATGCAAAACTGCAGGGCTTCAGTAGCACCATTTTAAGTCATTCAGGAGGGAAAACTGGCAAGGGTGGGAGTTACTCTTTCTAGTAGACAGACACTCCCAGGGATGGAAGGGACAGGACATCCCTCTCCCTGTGGGCTAGTTGATCCTCCAGGCTCCCTTCCTGAGGGCTTATTGCCCACCTTCCCACGCTTGGGAGAGTGTTGCTTGCTGGTCCTTACCCACGGTGCTGAAAACCAGGGCCACGAAGGTGCAGAGAGTGGAGAGACTCCTCAGGGTGGAGGCCTGGACACTGGTCACCATGCTGACTCCAGGACACTGCAGAGGCCAAAGGGAGCAAAAGGGTCAGAGGGACAGTGCTCTGGCCTAGAGTCCAGCCCTCCAAACGCCAGAGAGCTCCAGGTGTGGCTCCTGTCAGGGATGCAGAAAGGAAAGTGTCTATTTCCATCACCGAGGCACCCAGGGATGACAGCTGCCCTTCCTCAGAAGGACTCTCCTGCAGTGGGTGGAAGGTGCTGGGGCTCCCTCCAAAGCTGAAGTGGGTGATGGGGCCAAGAGGGGGAACCCCCCATCCAGGGAGCAGATGGGGTCTCTCCTGGGCTGGGAAGTCCAGGCTGTGTTTCCCCAGGGCCCTCAGCTGAGGACATGGATTTCTCAGTCCCAAAGTCACCCTTTAAAAGAGTAGAGCCCCACCACACGGGTGTCACCAGCCACACTCGACGTGCTCACTGCCAGGATAGGGTGGCCAGTTCCTCTGGGTGGAGAGGAAGGTGAGCACTCTCTGCCAGGCAGAAGTGGATGTCACAGTGAGCAAGGAAGGAGGGCTCTCTCCCTGCCCTGACTTTTCCTTTGCTTTTATAGAAGATCAAACTAGCAATCAAAATATCATAACACATATAACCCTGGCAAAGAGCCTACTGCACACAGTGGCATACCTTTTGCAAAGATGCTGTTTGGAGGGAGCCCCAGCACCATCTACCAACTGCAGTAGAGGACTTTTGACAAAGTGCGGCTGTCTTCCCTGTGTAAATAACTGTTCCTGGCCCTCAGCTTGGCAAAATAGGAAGGGCTTTGGCTTACTTGTCTCTGGGCATCTGGTGATCCAACCAAGCAAGGTCCAAGGCTGGCTCCCTAAATCCTATGGGCACTTAGAGATGCCATGTGAGGGTGAGCACCCACAGTGGTGCATCTTCAAGTGCCCTACTGCAGATTCTAGACTCCATCCCTTCCTAACTCCCTCCTCCCTACAGCCACCCTAAAACACGATGGCCTCTCTCTAGTAGAGAGACTGTGAGTGTCTTCCTGTACAGTCCCCTCCACCTTCTGCCTTGTTTGTGGGCCATCTATGGTTGGGACAGAAGCTCCATGTCAGGCTGTGTGTTTGAAATGGGAAGGGAGGCTAAATGGATGAACTCGTATTCCAGCAGCTCTCCCACCTAGCACTGGGCTGTCCATCACATATTCTGAAATCCAGGACACCGAGGCCCTGTGGATGGCCCTCCTGGAAGCCAACTGAAGTGAGTATTAAAGAAGAATATGAGAGGCACTCAGGCCTGAGACGTGGAGGGAGGAGGCAAGGACAGGGCCCAGGACCAGCCTGGAGGTCAGCAGGGCTTTCTGGCCCCTGGTTCCTTACACAGACCCTGGCTTTCCTTCTAAAAGTGTGTCACCAAAGCTGATTTTGAAGAGCCTGTTAGGATGTTGGCAACCTGGGAGGAATCCAGGCCTCATCACCTTGTGGAATTCTGGCCCCACCTCCACCTGCCAGCAGCTCTTGCTCCTAGAGATCCAGGTCAAAGCCCAAGGCTACATAGTTTATTGTTGTTTAACTCAGCCTATTAACCATCTGGACCTCCTGGCCTGCCTAGGTGGCTCTGGCTCAGAAGTCCTGAGGCAGGAGGCCAGATATAGGTCAAGTGACCTTGGTTACTTCAGCTGCCTGCTGGCCTCTCTGCAGAGCAGGGGGAAGGAGCTGGATGCTCACCCCAGGAGTCCCTGGTGCCACTCTCAAGTCATGTGGAGAAGAGAGCAGACCTGGTGCTAGCCTGGCACTGCCCGCGTCTGTGCCAACTCACGGCCTCCGGGGCACGTTCTCAGCAAGCCTCCCCTGGCACCCTGTGGTACTGAGGGGAAGCTGCCAGAGGCCTGCCTTGGGCACAAGGAGGAGGGGCCAGAATGCTAGGGACAGTCTCCTGTTTGCTGTCTTGGCTTTGTGTCCCTGCAGCTTAGCTTCAGATGGCCCCTCCTTCCTATGGTGGGTGTGTGTTCAAGGACAGATACCTCTGCCTAGGACAGGGAAGAAAGGTCATCCTGTCCCTCAGGACTGCAGATTATGGAGGGGAGAGATGGTGGAGGAAGAGGGAGAGAGGAGGAGAAAGAAACTAGTTTAAGAACTAGTCACAGTGGCAGAGCAGCAGGACTGTATTCTTGAGGTGGACACTGTCATGGGACAGCTTTGCATTGCCCAGCCTCCCTTAGTGAGGCCATCCTTGCCATCTTCAATGTCACTGAATGATCTTTCTTCCTTAAAATCATTCACCACGGTCTCCACCTCTCAGCAGAGAGGCGGTACCACCGGACCCCCTTCTTGGGTTTGTGTGAGGACCACGGAGTCCACGGAGTCCACACACTCCCTAGGAACAGCTCCCAGCTGCCATACAGACAATCCCCATGCTTGTTCTCTTTACTCTTCAAGACTGAGCACCTTTCATAGGCAGCATTTGCTTCCTGACGAGGTCCTGGACTGTTCCATGGGTTGGATTCAGATTCCCCATCAGATCAGCTGGATGCCAGGTGACAGGCATCTGCTGAGGTCCAGCTGTCCAGAGAGGGTGACAACCACTAACTCCAGACCTGCTGAGGCCTAGTCCTCTTACCTGGGGAGCCTCAGGCTGAAGGGAAGGTCTGGACCAGTGAGAACCCCGAGAAGCCCCTTCCTGGGATGGGGTCTAGCTCCTCTTGAGGGATTTGCTCTGATCAGAGGCCTGAGCCATGAGTCCTCACTGGTCTGAGCAGGAAGACGAAAGAAAAGGCTGTGCTTGTACTGGACGGTGCCCAACCCCAACCACAGGGCTGAGCCTTCTGAGGGCTTGGAGATGAAGGGCTCATGTCACACTGGAGCCTGGCTTCCTACGAGGCTGAGCATCCATCCCCAAAGAGCATCCAGCCCAGTGACATGTCCCATTCCTAATGGCCAGTGGGTCCTGAGGTCATGGGCTGAAGGCAGAGGAAGCAGCAGAGAGGGGCCCTGCCCAACAAAGCTGACAGACAGACAGTGGAGGCCTCTGCCATCAGCAAGACCTGGGCCCAGCCTCTGGGTTCCATGGGAGGGCAGCGCCCGCCCTGGCTATGGCCTTTAGATTCAGGACAGCAGTGCCCAGGACAGTGGGGACAAAAGCAGCAGGAAGTGGGGTTCCTCACAACAAAGGAGCCAGCAGGGGCACACCAGGAGGGACATAGGCCCAGAAGGAGAGCATATTCCTGGGTATGTTCCCGCTGCCCCCTGGTCCTGCTTCGTGAGAAAGCTGCATGGCGCAGAATCCAAGACCCCCCACTCGCCTCTTTTTCTTAGTCAAGCTCTGGAATCTGGGATCTCTGAATGCCGCTCATTCCAGCTCTGAACTTCTCTGAGGACCCTCCTGCTTCCAATGTCGAGTCCCCCTCCCGGGCTACGGACAGTCAGGTGGCACGGGGTGAGGGACTGTGGGCACAGAAAGGAGGGATAAATGCCACAGACCTGGGAGGCCTGTCATCCCATGGCCCCAGGTGGGCCACAGGACAATGGTGTCAGGGGAGGCCCTTGCTGTGGCCAAGTAAGGCGGAAACATGGGCTCAGGCCCGAAAGCCTCCTCCCCACTCGCTCCTCCCCTTGGTAATGAATTCCTTGGCCTCTAGCTCGCCCCAGAGACTGCTCTGATGAGGAAGGTGCCCTGTGCTGAGTGGAGCTTCAGGGCAGGACAGAAGGGGCACATGCCCAGAAGGAGTCCATATTGGACTCCTTCATGGATGGTTGGATGGTTGGAAGCTCTGGAGACAGTGCAGAGCCCTCCCTGGAAGACAGGACATCTCCCAGGGAAAATCACTGTCCTCCAGGTGGACATATCCACAGGCCAGACTGAGTGGAGGGCAGCACATGGCTGGGGTGCTCCCCCAGAGAGGCCAGGCTGACTCACAGGGGGCATCCACTCATTGTCGTCCATGATGCAGGTCTATGGCTTCACCCCAGGCATGGAGGATGGGTGGGATCACCTGTAGGTGCAGCCTCTGAGGCTGGATGCAGGAGCGAGTGGAGACAGCCAGGTGCAACCACATGCCCTGGGCACCAGGTCATGGCAGGAGGCCCTTCCCAGCCTCCCCGGTGCCTCACCAGCTCTTTTTATGACCCAGGCACAGGGAGCTCTATCTGCTGTTCTGAACAAGGGCCATTCTTCCCCAAACCTGATCTCCGAGTATCCAGCAGTCCCAGGGAGGTCAGAGAGCAGGGCCTCACCTCTGAGGTCTCACTTTCTCTCACTCACTTCTCACTCAAGCCCTTCGATCATCTTGTGTAAACAGCTTCTATTAACAGTTTATGACGATCATTTATACCCATATGACATGGATATAGTCACATATGTCCATAAAACAAGGACATGTACATTATCTATCACTTCTATGTAAAGACAGCAACCTTGCATTGAGGGGTTTTTATTGCCTGTTTGTTTTTATGTGGTTCAAGGTCTATTGTACAACGTTCAATGTGTGAAATTTCTTCTGATTCAAGTGTCCTTTATTGTCATATAAACCAGTCTTATAGCTTTTCTACTCTGCAAGTTCCCTGGGTTGAGACTTTCTCCTGCTTCGCACATTACTGGATCCATGGCACCTGCTAAGCTGACATCTAGCTGGTGCTTGGTGATTTTCATTGGTGAATGATTGTTTGTATTACTCCTGATCAAAAAACAGCAATTTCTACTGCTATTTAACTTTTAAAACATGGAAAATGACATGGGATGTTGTGTGATAAGAGTTCAGCTTTATAGGATGTTTTTCTTGGTCTTAGCCTCTTCTTCCTTTAATATTTTGACATCTCTCTGAAAGAAGTATAAAATACAAGCATGGTTTCTTGACTCCCAGGACGTAATTGACAGGCTTTCCCTGGAGGTTTGAGTGTTGGAAGCAGTGTGGAGAGTGGAGAGTGGATGATGTGGAGAGTCGGGCTCCTTAAGAGCAGACAAGAGATGCTCAGGAAAACAAGCATTATCCACTCGGGTCCAAGAGCAGGCAGAGTCCAAGCCACACAAGGCCAAATGGGAAGGACAACACAGGGCAGGTGATGGGTTAGGTCAGCTAGTCGAATGGCCTTGGGGGCTTTGGGTTGCACCGTGATCCCAGGTTCTTGGCCCTGGGATGATCATGCAGGGCAGCGTGGCCTTGGGGGTGCAGGACAGATACCTGAGGTCACTGTGAAATGATGCATGTACACATCAAAGATACACTCAAGGCTGGCCTTGTGTGACCCAAGAACTGGCTAGACCAAGGAGGGCCCGTGACTTCCCAGAAAAAAGGGGTTTTGTTTTGTTTTGTTTTGTTTCTAAAATGTCAAAGCATCCTAATATCTGAAAGATTAAATATGTATATACATATATATTTGCAAGACACCCCCTGCACTTGTGCCTTATAGCAGTGACATAGGCCTTTACCACCCTCGTGGCCACAGACACAGCCCTCCAGCCCTCAGCAACGGGCTCTACTCCAGAGCCTCCCATCTGAGCCTCCTCAAAGACATCGCTGGCTCCAGCTGAAGCAGAGGCAAATGAACCCTGGCCCTACCCTGTCACCAGAGTATGGAAAACAACCCACAGATGCCACCCCATTCCCACAGAACCCAAAAGACCTTGGTCTATACACAAAAAGCTTCACACAGAGCGTTCAACATGGAGGGCGACACACTCCGTTGCTTGCTCACACACTTACACGATCCCCCACACACATCACTGTGAGCTAAAGGAGGGAAGGACACAGGAGAGGCAGTGTCCATAGACATTTTGAAAACTTCATGAAACAAGAAAACCATGAAATAGTGAGACATTGAAATAGAATGTTACATGGACGTTAAAAGAATACAGATGGAATTGTTCATGCCTTAACCACAAAGGAGATCAATGTTTGAGGCCATGGACGCACTCACTCAGATGCGGACCCAGCACAACATATGCACACATCAACATACCACGTAGTGCCCCATGAAGGAACTGGTATGTGTCAAGATGTAAAAAAAAAATTATAATAATCAAGAAAACAAGTAAAATAAACAAGAAAGAGGACAGATGGGGTATGATGGCTGAGGGAGGAAAGGAGGATGCACTGAGACCACCAGTCCCCACCCCAGCATCGTTCCTGATCAGATTCAGCCACCCCATTACCAAGGGGAACAAGGAAAAGGAAAAATTACACTTAAAGATGGGCGTCTTGGCCACCCAGGCCGGGATGCCCACTGTGCAGACAGGTTTCCTGAGGCAACATGCAGGTGGTCCCAAGGCCAGGAAATGGACCTTCCTGTCTTATAGATTCTATATGAAAATGTCCTGAGACACCTGATGTGGTTGCTGCCAGGGCATGAGGCTGGTTAGGAGAGTGCCCAGTGTGGTGGAGAGACACAGACCCTCGCTGTTTCTGGAACGGCTGGTCTGCACAATTGCACTTCTTCTCTCAAGGTAGATGAGCAATTCCAGAACGTTGTTCACAGTGGACAAGAAAGAAACAGAAAATGAAAGCAGAACTCAAGCTTGCAGCAGCAGGAACAGGCAGCTCCAAGGGTCAGTCCTTAGCAGAGGACTTGAGCGAGAGCCACGAGTGGTCCAGCTCCTGTTTCCCCAGCATTGAGCTGTTTGGAAGGGCTGAGTGACATGGCGCTTCAAACACAACACCACATCCTGGGCTCATCTGCTGTTGGAAGAATACCTAACCTTCTCAGAAACTCCCGGATTCAGCCCTAAACCCTGACCCATCAAGTCCCCAGCTCCTTCTTCATCATGCAGAAACAGTCATTTAGAGCTCACAGGCCATATCAAACACATGCACAGGCCCATAGAAACGTGGGAGCTGGGGGTTATCGTGACTGAATTGTGCCCCTGTGTTCATATGTTGAGGACCTAACACCCAGTACCTGAGAAATGTCCTATCTTGAGACAGGATATTTTCAAAAGTAACTAAGTGAAAATGAGGCATTAGTGTGACCCTCATCCAATGCAGCAGGTGCCCCTGTAAGAAGTAAGGCTCAGACCTGTGCAGGAGAAGCCTGTGAGACACAGGAGACGAGGGCCCCCACAGCCCAACCAGGCAGGGCTCAGGGAAACCAAAGGGCCAGAGCAGGCCTCACACGGTTGCCTGCAGGATGTGAGAAACTGCTTCTGCTGTGATGCATCTGGCCCGTGGCAGTGACTCATGGCAGCCCATGACAACCAAGACCTCCAGGAACCGGAATTGGAAGAGAATAGCTTCAAAAAAGACTTGATGTTTTAGGAAAATGCGGGATAAACAAAAATCCATAAAATGAAGAGCAGGCTGACTCCCAGGTCATAAGATGCACTTCTGCCTCGCCAACGCGGTGACTCGGAGGCAACGCTGTGACTCGGAGGCCATGCACACTGGTGGAAATGAGCTGGGCACTTCCAGGTTGACACTAAGCCCTAACCAAAGAGAGGCAGCTTCCTCAAGCCTGGGAATCCCTTCATTATCCCAGTGACAAGCTTGAATCTGCAGGTTCCGTGTCACCAAAACTCACTATCAGAACACCAAAGGCTCAGGAGCCAGAGTTTGGCAAGAGAGCTGGGTGCCCGCACTCTGCCTCGGCCTTTGTCCATGTGAGCTACAGAGGAACTTGAGTCATAGAAGCCAAGACATCCTCCAAAACTGCATCAGAAGCTTGGGAACCCAGGGATGGAGTCGAAGGACTTTGCCAAGCTAAAGGGGTAACAAGACAGTGCCAAGCCCATGAGAAAGGGGAGTCCTCACTGCCATCTGCAGGCAGCTGGCCAGAGCTCCCTCCTGGTGTGGCAGATTTCCTGTTAGAAAGTGATAGTGAGACCTGATATGTGATTAGAAAGGAGCCAAGCCCACTGTTAATGTGTTTATTGTGCAGATACCAGAGGGCAGACGGAGCCTCCTGAATTTATGGGAGCCTTACCCTTTCCAGGAAATGCCTCTGTTCTGTGAAGTCAGCGCCAAGGGTAGGTCAGCAAGAAGCAGCATGCATCGCCTGCACGGGCTGCAGGGACATGCCCAGACCTGCATGGCTTCCTCTCCTCACTACTATTTTCTTATGTTTTTAGATATAGAGTGAAATAGACTTTTATAACCATTTCCTATGTGATATCATTCACACACCATGCAATGCACCAACTCAAACTACGTAATTTGATGATATTTTGTTATTCATAGAGTTGTGCCATCACATTCAGTCCACTTGAGGACATTTTCTTTCCACTAAACAGCTGCACTTCTCCCCTTAGACTTCATCAGGCATGGCTTCACCTCTGTCACCACCCTAGACAAGCCACAGTCTGCCTCAAGTTGACACAGAGGTGCCTAGTCTAGGTGCTTCCTATAAGTGGAATCAACCACATGTGGTCTTCCACCTGCTCCATTCATTTAGCCTCAAGTTTTCAAATTTCATCCATGCCCATGTGCTGGTGCTCCGTGTCTTCCTGGCTGAATACTATTTCAATCCATGGTTACTACCTTTTTCAAATCCACTGCTTAATGTGAGTTGGGTAGCTTCTACTTTCTAATGGTCACAATGGTGCTATGCTATCTAATCCCCTGTCATTTGAATGAGGCTGTGCTCCTGCTAGTGTGAGAAATCATGTTCAAGCATGAACAAACGTGTTGTTTATATATATATATATATATATATATATATATATATATATATATATATATATATCTATCTATCTATCTCCTGGTGATAAGCCTAGTACTGAAATTGCTGATTCATGTAGTAACTCTATTTTCACTGTGTTTAACCACCACCCCCCCACCGAGAGCACATTCCAGAATGGTGCACCAGTGTATATTCTCACTCATTGGAAAAGGGTTCCAATTTCTCCACATTCTTACAAACACTTTAATCATTGTTGATTCGTTTATTGTAACCATTCCAAAAGGTAGAGTATGTCTCACTGTGGTTTTGAGTTATTCTTCAACAACTCAATGAGCCCATGTGAATAATCTCTTTGGAAAAGTCAACTAATGTAATTTTATAAGTAATGCTAACATTCGTTAGCTAATTTTATTTTTTCTTTTAGTGGGTAAACACAATTCTCTTTAAAATTACATCTGAACAAAAACAATACCCTAAAAGAACACTTTCATAGTGCAATGAAATCATGCTCCAGGGTCTCCTCCTAGGCTGATTCCATGCTTTGCACCCAGCTCCACCTAAGTTCTGGAGAAACGTGAGACCTGGAGACGCTGCACAGTTGGATAAGCAAAACACAAGAATTGTGTGTTTATGTCACATTCACAGAGTTTGGCAGTGGCACCAGAACATGGTTATTAATTTGGGGACAAGTTGAAAGCAAAAGGAGTTCCCATCCACCAATAGATCCCATGGCCTCCTCTGCTCCCTCTCCTTAAGAACTTCTGCAAGGCTGAGGTGAACCTGGTTCCAAAGCCAGCAACAGTGGCACATCCACAGCCCGTTCTGAGGAAACGGTAGAGGCTTTCCTATTTGGGCAACCAGTCCTAACACTGCCGAGTCCAGGTATCCTGTGTGGGTTTCCAGGAATGTTGGCAATACTCACCGAGGGCAGGGGAGGAAAGCCAGAGGAGAGCTGAACTTGGCTGCAGAAACCATCCCAGGCAGCCCTGTCTGGAAGGAGCATTTCATGTGGAGGCTCAGGAAAGTCCCTAATTGGGTGGGATGCAACAGGAAGACAGTGGAATTGTTCAGGGGTGCAGTGTCAGTTGGAGGTGATGACAGGCTTGGGGAAGGGCCGTGCTCGTGGGACATGGTGGAGGTGCTGAGTGCCACCCATGTACACCTGGAATTGGCTTCCATGGTCAGTCCCAGGGTTTGCCACAACAAATATAATTTTATAACTTTATGACAATAAAAATATTTTTTAAAGAAACAATAGGGTACTTTTTTTAAACACAGTATTGGGGTTTTAAAGGAGGTCCCAGGCAGGACTGAAACACAGGAGAAGGCAGAACAGTGCACGTCAAACTTTGGGGATGCTGGGCAGGAACCCCACACCCAGGTGGCCATGGAGGCTGGGCCCTCCACACAGGCTTGACGTTCAGAGGGAAAGAAACAGGGACATGCAGCTGGGTCAACAGCAAACTAAGTTCTTTGCCTTGGGGAAATTTGTGAATCTGTTCAACAAAGACTTATTTATTTTATTTTATAGCATGGCAATGGTCAGTAATATCATGTTTAGGGTTTTACAGTTTCCAAATGTTCGTGCACTTATTACTCATTTGATCATCACTATAATTCTCTAAGAAAAATGAAATTGAGAAAGATAAAATTTACATAAAACCCAAATAAACCACTCATCAAATACACATATATTAAAATTTCAAATCTACCCTTTATTTTTTGGCAGAGCTGGGAGTTGAACCTGCAGCCTCAAACCTGTAGGCAAATGCTGACCATGAGCTGCACAAGAGCACTTAGCATGAGAGCTACCTTCTTAACAAATTTTTGAGCATATCTATAGGGTTGTTAATGTGGGCACTATAGCATTGCAGATCTCCAAAACTTACTCATCTTGCAAATATCTGAAAACAGGGTCTCAGGGACGTGTGCATTTCCCTGTTCATTGAGAAACTATTCACATCAGCCAAGATGTGGACACATCCTGCAGGTCGGTCAATAAGTGGAAAAGAAAAGACGGAATATACCTGGAGTATTTTCCAGCCTAAATCCTGAATTTCAGGGTGGAAACTGGTCATTTGCAAAACATGCATGGAACTCAAGGAAATCACCTGAAATAAACTTAATCAGGCACAGGAGGATAAATGCCATGTGATCCCACTTCCAAGAGGCATCTGAAAGAGTTAAATTTGTAAAACAGAGAGGAGGATAATGACTGCTAAGGTCTGGGTGGAGAGGTCTGGGGATTCTTTTAAAGCTGATGTTTCTCAGCTAAAGTTGCAAAATCAAGCATATTTAGAATAAAAGACCTGGAGGGAGGAAAAATTGAGGTCAGAAATTAGTGTGCTAGAAGTCCAGCATGTGGGGTGGAAAGAGCACACAGGAAAATGGGCACACGTGGGAAGTGTGGTGTGGGGCAAGGTTCTGCAAGCTGAGCAGAGAGCACCAGGACCCCAGGGGCAGCTGCAGGACGCCCTGGACAGTGCCAGGGGAACGCTTAGGCCCAAGAGCAAAGTCCTGGGATCCAGCGCTGCAGGCTCTCTCTCCATAGTCCTTGTGGAACTGTCCCCTGGAAAGGGATCCCATGCTGTAAGCAGAACTTGTAGGAAACCACGTGGCACCCTGTAAATCAAGAGACTTGGAAGGTTTCTGGGGAGAAAGAAAAAGGTGGGTTAGAGGCAGGCTGCGCGGCCAGGCAGCTCCTCAGGACCAGAGGTACAAAGCAGGAAGAGAGCGGCTCAGAGAGGGGACTAAGGGAGATCAGTGGAACTTAATACTGCCCTATGAAAAGGACCACAGAGACACAGAAAGTCAGGGAATTTAAACATAATATAATAATTAATTCATTACAGACACTTCAGCTTGGCTGCTGAGGGGAGTGGGGAGCACAGGCAGAGAGAGAGGCTGGGGATAAAGAGATTAAAAATAGAGAAAAATTGGCTTGTAAACACCTGGGGATTGGAAAGGAAGGCTGGGTGCAATGGACACAGAGTTGGTAGGGAAAGCAGCTCAGGGAAAGCAAACCTCAAAACCTCTGGCCCCAGAGGTGGGAAGCGTTCTGCTGGTATGGAAAGTGCTTCCAGGCACAGCAAGAAAAGTGAGGGACAGGGCTTAGGAAACACCTCTAAGCAGGGCACAGCCACAAGCAGAGACAGGTGATCAGGAACTCATATGGTAAGTTACCAGGACCCACTGAATATAAATTTCCAGGGGGTGCCTAAACCAGAGAGACTGAAATAGGCACAAAGAAATTATACTGACCCCCTAAGGTTCCAGATCCTAAGAGAGAAAGCTCCCTCTGTGCCAGGCGCCCAGGAGAGATACTGGGAAGTTGGCTATCCAGCCTCACAGAAGCACCTGCACTCCAGGGCCAATACCTAGTAATTCACAATCCAAAGCACTGACAGTGAAACCCGGGGAGGATTAGTCCCTGCACCCTGAAAGTGGATTTTACAGAAGCCCCAGAAAACCTAATGTACAGCAGAGACTGGCAACTCCCCGGGAACAGGGCCATGAATCATATCTCAAACATCCACGCTCCAGAGTTTCCAATCTCAGTCAAGGCCAAACCCCTGTCACTGGAACCTCCAGTTTAGCCTGCTGTCCACTCTGCTGCAGGGACACACAGTTTTTCAGCACCCCAGCTGTGCCACCCTGTGCTGGGAAACTGAAAGTTATTGCAGCCAGCCTTGGCTCCCAGCCACAGCAGAGACAGCCAGGGGAGGAGCACAAATGTTGACTGCACAAGCGCAGCCCTCGACCCCAGAGTCACAGAGCTCAAAGAAAATAGGAAGATTGAAAACCCACCCTCGCCCAATAACTTTGACCACCACAGCAGAAACAAGCCCCTTATTTCTCACTAAGATTTTCTATATTTTTCTGTTTTCATTTTCTTTCTCCATGTTCCCATGCTTTATCTATTCTTTAATATTTTGACATCTAAAATTTCTTACACATCATTTCATCACATTGCCTCACTTTCCACTTTTTCTCATCATTCATGATTTTGAGTGCATGGATGTGGCTGGGGGGGAGGTGGTTCTCGCTGTGCTAATAGATGCAAAAATATGTGTATATTCATGCCATCTTACTTTCACATGAATTGCTCTCCACTGCACTTGTTCAATAGTCGTCATTGGACATGGGTCGGGTAAACTTGTGCAAGGGTTTGAGTTGTTTTGATCTTACATTTGCTACTTAGTTCATTCCTTGGCTCTTGGTCCCAATCTCCCCTTCTTCACTCTCGTCCTCCACTGACTGACAGATTTTCCTGTTTCCTTTTCCTCTTTTTCCATTACTTTCAGTTAATTTTTATTTATTCTCTTTTTACTTAAAAACTTAATCCCATTAATAATAGAATTATGTTATTCATATCATTCCTACCCCATACATGTTGAACTTATTAATATGTAGATGATGTACTATACTCCTGCTGTTGAATGCCTGTTATAGTTAAGGGTTTTTTTATGGTTGGTGCTGATGTTAAATGCTGACCCCAGCATTCCTATACTGGTGACAGTTCATATTATAGATTTCAATGTAGACACCACACATTTATCCTAAGGTTATATATCTGTTGCTGATTAGTGCAATTCTGGCCTCCCTCTTTTTCTAAGAGGGTATGAAAAGTGATTGGGACACTTCAAGATCATGGAATAGACATCCTGCTGCCAACCAATAATCACAACTCAGAAAAGCCACAGTGAATCTCACCCACACACAATCTAGCCCCATCCACGTCTCAACATTACTTCAGCTTAGAGGACTAGAGAGAGAAAAACCCCAAACCCACAACTAGGTCCCAACTAGAAGCAACCCAAGGGGAACTTTAGGTCCCAGTCCTTGACATCTACCCATATATCAAAAACACAGAGAAATCCCACAACACAAAAGATGACTACACATGAAAGGACACGTGTATAAAAGAGGAAGAGGAATCCATCTCAACTGATATGCAGGAGCTAATTCTCTGAAAATATGAGGAAACAGGCAAAAAAATATCCACCCTACCCCCAAATTCACAATCTTCAACAAAAAAATCCCACATATATGGAAGAGGATGAAATTCCAAAAAAAAAAAAATGATAAAAAAAGTGAGTATTAAAATGTTCAATGGCTCAAAGAATATCTAAAAAATGGATTAAGAGAGCAAATACAGGAGATGAAAGACCATTTTATCAAAGAAGTAGAACTATTGAAAAGAAACCAATCAGAACTGGAATGAAAGACACAATGCATTGATTTAAAAATGTCTGTGAGAGCATCAGAAAGAAATTAGATCACATAGACAATAGAACTTCAGGCATGAAGACAGGGTATATGCACTGGAGTGCACCATGTATGAACTAGAGTGCACCATGTATGAAATGGAGTGCTCAGTAGGCAATAAAGGAAATCAAAAAGAACGTGATCAGAATATACAAGAACTCTGGGACAACAGCAAGAAACCACACCTGAGAGTCATTGCGATAGAGGAGAACAGGGAGGTCTGAGCTAAAGGCATCAAGAGATAGTAACAGAAAACTTTCTCCTGATCAAAAATGAGATATACATCCACATACAGGGTACTTATAGGACCCCACATAGACAGGATCAGAAAAGAAGTTCTCCAAGACACATCATAAAGGAAATATGCAATCCTGAAAAGAAGGAAAGAATATTAAAAACTGTAAGAGAGAAACATGAGTTCACATTTAGACGCAAAACAATGAGGTTCATTTCTGACCTCTCAACACATACTGTCAAATCAAGGAGGGCTTGGAATGAGATATTCCCAGATCTCGAAGGGAACAGTTGTCTCCCAAGATTGCTATTTCCAGGAAAGTTCTCCTTCAACACAACAAGGATGAACTAAAAGAATTCATGACCACCAAGTCAACACTACAAAAAATATTTAAAGATAAAAGCACACAGAGGAATACATAAACAAATCCCAAAGCTCCCAAATAGATGAAGACCAGAGAAAGTCTAATCAACAAAATGAGAATCAAGACAGAATAAAACATTACAAAAAATTAAAAATGACAGGAAATCTCAAACAGATATCCATAATTACTGAAAATAAATGGTCTTGATTCCCTGATGAAAAGATATAGATTAGCAGAAAGTATTTTTAAAAAACAAGATCCAACTTCATTCTTTTTGCAAAAGACTCATAGGCAAAGGCACAGGCTGAAAGTTAAAGGGTAAAAAAAATATTCAATGCAAATGAAGTCCGGAAACATTCAGAGTGGCTATTCTTATATACTACAAAGTTGATTTCAAACAAAACTACATCAGAAGAGACAGAGAATACCACCACATCCTGATGAAGGAAAAAATTCAACAAGAAGATACATATATTCAGGACACCCATTACATTAAAAAAAAAATACTCCCTGACACTAAATCTCAGATAGATGCCAACACAGTAATAATGGGTGATTATAACACACACAACACTCCCTAATCACCAGTAGAAGGTCATCAGAGTATAAATCAATAAAGATAAAGATTTATGGCCAAATTATACCATAAATCAAATGGACCTAATAGACATCTACAGACTATTTCACCCCAAAACAGCTGAATTTACATTCTTCTCAGTGGCTCATGTAAAAGAAGAGACCATATTCTAAGTCACAATGTAAGTCTTGGCAAATAAAAAATAATTAATTTATACATTTCAATGCATCTTATCAGATCATAATAAATTTAAGGTAGAAATAAACAGCAAGGAAAATAATATAAACTACATAAACACGTGAAGACTGAAAAATATTCTTTTAAATGAATGATGGGTCAAAGAAAAAGTGACAAAAGAAATCAAGAAACTGTTAGAAACCAGTGAGAACAGAGATTCAACATATAAACATCTCTAGGACTGTCATGCTCTGTCTCATGTAGCCTGACACAGTACCCCTGTGCTGGAGAGAAGAAGTAGAAGTAAGGAGAAAAGTCACACCACTGAGTGCCTACATTAAAAAAATAGAGAGATCTCAAATACATAAGCTTATGCTTCACTTCAAGGCCTTAGAAAAGGAAGAACAAACAAATTTCAAAATCAATAGAAGACAGGAAATAATAAAGATCTAGCCAAAATTAAGGAAGAAATAAAATTACATAGGACCTATACAAAAACACTCCATCATATAGATTTAGGTACCAACTTTCTCAGCAAAACCCATGAAGCTCAAGAAATAAAACCAGGAAACAATAAGTGAAATGCCATCAAATTTTAAAACTTCTGCATAGCAGAGGATATGATTAAGAGCATGAAGAGAGAGTCTACAGAATGGGATAAAATCCTTCCCAGCAGCTACTCAGATAGGGGAATAATATCCATAATACATAAAGAACACAAAAACCTTAACACCAAAAAAACCAATGACTCGATCAATAAATGGCAAAACAACTAAACAGACATTTGTCAAAAGAAGAAACACAAATGGCCAAAAAATGTATCAAAAAAGATTCAACATCTCTAGCAATCTGGGAAATGCAAATCAAAAGTACACTAAGATTTCATCTCACTACAGTCCAATGTCAATTATTAACCACAAAAATGATAGTAACTTTTATGAGAATACAGGGGAGGGGCTGGGGTTGTGGTTCAGTGGTAGAGTGCTCACCTAGCATGCATGAGAGACTGGGTTCAATCCTCAGAACCACGGAAAAATGTAAAATAAACATATTTTGTGCACCTAAAACTTCAGAATAAATATTTTTAGAAAGAATACGGGGGAAAGGTACACTCTTATATTGTTTGGTGGGACTGCAAATTAGTAAAATCACTCTGGAAAGCACTTTGGAGATTTCTCAAAAGACTTGGAGTGGAACCTGCATATTATACAGCCAACCCTTTCCTTAGTATTTATCAAAAATAACTACAGCAGACTATAGCAGTCAAGCTACTTAAAAATATATATAGTAACATAATTCACAGTAGCCAAATTATGAACTGTACCCAGATGCCCATTGACAGATGAAGGGATGAAGAACATGTAGTATATATACACAATGAAGAAGAATAAAATCGTGACATTTGCCAGTAAATGAATGGAAATGGAGACCATCATGTTAAAAAAAAATGGGACAGACTTCAAAAATCATTTCTCTCCTATGTGGAAGCTAGAGCAAAATAAAGGAAAGAAGGTGGGGGGTCAGATATTATAAAAATATAGAGAAGATCAGAAGAATAAAAGTTGGAAAATAAGAGGGAGGGAGGAGAAATGGGAATGGGAAGAAATATGGAGTGAGTTTAACAAAAACACATTATATCACTATGCCAAAGGGAATTTCAATTTTATATACATGCAAGAGTACCAATCAATAAACGAGTGACAGGACAATCAGAGAGTAGAGGAGGGGGCATAGGGGAAGCCAGGAAATGGTGATTGAAGTCTAATGCATTTCACATATGCCTTTGTAAAAATGAACCCAACTACAATGTGTAACTACAGTGCTCAAATAAACAAATAAACAAAAGATGTCTGCGTTGTATCTAAGTGGTTCTGTTTGGAGAATCTACCAAGGAAAATCCCACCAGAGAGAGCTGGTGCATGGGTCTTTCTCACAGCTCTGAGTGGCTGTCACCCAGGACACTGAAGGGCCACAGGAGCCAAGCCATGGCCATGCTGCAGAAGGCAGACCCTCCTGACAGCACAGGCAGCAGGAGGCCTGGAGAAGTGACCCAGAGCAGGGACTCAGGCAGAGGCCAAAGGCGCTGCTCAGCCACAGAGCAGGAGCCCAGGTGGAGTGAGGCTCCCAGCAGGGCTAGAGGCTCCTGAGCTGGGGTTGCATGGTGCCTCCCCAGGCGTGTGAGCCAAGGCCAAGCCACCCATCAGTGCCTAGGATCTACTGCCACCAGGGCAAGAAGTGCCTCCCCAGCACGCCGCCACCAGCCTGTCTGACTTCACAGGGCAAGCAACACCCCCCATGCAGAATGAGGGGGCATATTAAATGCAAAAATCTAGAAAGATTATCTTTAAGTGGGTTTATCTGAGTACAGAAAGGATTCATGAATAGGGCAGCATGGACTGAACAAGCAGCCCCACCCAGTGGGGAGGAGCATCCTGACCTGGGAGCCATGCATGGAACCAGCCTGCCTGGGCAGGGCAGGGCTGTGCCTTAAAGGACAGGCTGGGCAATTCCAGAATCAATTGTGGAACTCTGCCTGCTGGGATGGGCGGGTACCCCTGGTTTCCTTGACCACAGTCTTCAGGTAGATAGTGGTCAGGTCACCTCTTGAGTTAGTCCCCTGTGCCTCGTGGCATTAGGACATCTTACCTTTGCAGAGGCAGCCTTCATGCTCAGCAGTGGGGGATGAGCAGACTTTGGGCTGGAAGGAAGGCTGACAACGCTGGTGGGGGTGCTCATGGGGGGGGGGTGCCCAGGCCACTCAGGATCAGAGGGCAATGCAGAACTGCGTGGGTTCCAACTGAGAAGAAGTGTCTGGCTGACACTGAAATGTCAAGAGAGTTCATGGTCGTTATTTTCTACCTGTAATTTTCAATATTCAATTGTAAAGTTTAAAAACATAGACATGCCTGAATAAAGTAACTTATATTTAAAATATTTTAAAATAATGCACAATTTTAGGAAGCAACAAACATTTGAAGAGAAGTGTCCACTGTGGCGACAGTGTCTGAGGTTTCTTGCAGGTGTGAGCCAGAATGTCCACCCAAGGCCTGGGCCTGGCTCCTGGACACCTACTGTTTCAAGCCTGTGCTTCACCCTGCAGGTTGTCACTAAGATGCGCTTTCCTTCCCCAGGTGCCCATGTGTCCCTACTTGTCCCTTTGGCCGTCAGTGGATCCAGAGACAGAGCACCCTGGTGTAGGGGCCCACTCAGCCCGCCCAGGGAAAGGCCCAGAGTCCCAGTTTCAGGGAATGTGGAGGGGGACCTAAAGGTGTCTGCAAAGGGTGCATTTGAGACAGGCTGCAGGATCCTCAGAGTGAGGACCTCGAGGCCCAGGCCCAGGGAAGACCCTTGTACGGAGCACGTGGGGCACAGAGGACCCTAGAGTGTGGCCAAGCTCAGGAGCTGCCAAGGAGCCAGACACCGAGGGGCAGAGCCCTGGGAAGCTCCAGGACAGGCCTGCTTCCACCCTGCACGACCCATGGTCGGAAGGAGCTGCCAAGTGTACTTCAAGCCTCTGGGAGGTTTTCAAGGTATGTGTGCCCTGGCCACCAGGGTTGTGGGCAGCTGTGCCTGCTCTGTGCAGAATGGGCTGCAGGAGACATGGGCAGGCAGGAGGTCTGAAAAGACAAATGGTGGAGTGGACAGTGGAGTGTGACCTTTAATGTCCTACTTGGGAGAAGAAGTTGTTGGCAGATTAACAATGATAATCTCCTTAGCTAGTCTTAATTGAGCACCGCTACATTCTAAATACTTCTGCATACTAACCCTGTCAGTTCTCAACACAGGCCCTCAGGAGAGTTCTGCCCTGACCTCCATCCTGCCAATGAGGACCCAACCAGAGGGATGTGATGAAACGTGAAGGTGGCATCGGGATGTCCAACATAGCACACAGCAGGCCCCGTGTGGTCCTTGGAAGGCACCAGGTGGGCTGGCGGGGGACACAGGGCAGGGCAGGAGCAGTAGGGATGCTGCTGTTCCCTCTGCACAACTGGCCCTGAGGTTCCCACTGCAGACCGACCCACTGAGGAGACCCGACCTGGTGCTAAGGCTCACAGAGGCAGAACCTCCCAGAGGCCATGGGTGGAGCGCACTGCAAGGGATCCCAGCAGATCTCTTTCCTACTGTGGTTCCCTGCAGCAGTTACCCCAAGTCACTACCAAGAATTCAGGGGCCTGCCCTCCATTCCCTGCCATCTCCTGCCTCAGTTCCTCTTCCTCCACCTTCACCAGCCCTGGAAGCAAAATGTCTCTGCAGGAGGTGAAGGCTGCATCCTGTGGGTCTCCTTGGGCACAGGCCAGATGGGACCACCCAGGGAGCAGGGTGTTCCCCAGACCAGCCAATGGGGCCTCTGTGTGTGGCCCAGCTGGTTCATTTCTTCCCCACAGGTTGAGACCAGTAGCTCAAAGCCACCATCACCAAACTCAAACTTTTACTTGGAGATGGCTTGGTTAGCCTCCCTCAGGAACCTCGACCAGCAACTGTTGGCTACTGGGAAGGCCTTGTAGTTTCCAGGGCCCAGCTCCTAAGGAGCAGCCCATCCTGCTGCTGGTGACTGTCACTTGAACAGGTGACCCCTCCTGACACCCTCCACCCCAGGAGCCCCTCACCTTCCTTCCCCCTTGGTGGACCCTGGCCTCAGGCCCTTGGACAGTATCATGTTAGGGGCTTCCTCTCCTGCTGCTGTGTGTCACTGCCTGCAGAGCCTGAGAGGCAGGGCTCCCTCTGTGGGGTGTCCTCCATCAGCCCCAGAGCTCCTGGGCCTCCAAGCACACAGAAAGGACTCAGATCTGCAGGGGAGGCTCAGGTGGGCCTCCAGCCTCAGCTCCTCTTGCTCTCCACCTGCCACAGCAGTGCCTGGAGCTGCTCAGGGGGGGAAAGCAGATGGCGAAGCCTCCTGGGGTTCAGTGCTCAGCCAGAGGCTTCTGTGCCAGGCACCAGGCAAAACCAGCAATCCAGACAGTAGGGAGCTACACAGATCTGCACATTAATGCTCCAGCAGAACATTCCATCTGGCACTGTCACCTGGGTGCTCTGGAGTCACTGGACAGGCAGTGGCCCTGAGGATGCACCAGACAACTGGCCACAGGAAAGACGGCAGGGTGGGGGCTTCAGATGCACAGAGGGAGACAGGGTCCACAGGCAGACCCTGACCTTGAGTTGCCATGTCCAGCAGAGCTGCCCCAGAGGAAATCCCCACAGAACAGCAAAGATCCACCTGTACTGACTCTTTTATTATTTATTTTTTACTGGGGATTGAACCCAGGGATGCTTCACCACTGACTCTTTATTTTCCATTTTGAGATAGGGTGTTACTAAGTTGCTGAGGCTGGCCTCAAACTTGCAGTCCTACTGCCTCAGCCTCCTGAGTCTCAGATTACAGGTGGGTGCCACTCTGCCAGGCACCAAGTGTGCTGCCTCTTGGTTGAAAGTTACAAATGTGTTAGAAAGAAACCACAACACAGAGAGGTGGGATCCATGGATGAGCCTCTGGTACAGGTACCAACAGGAGGGATCTCAAGAACACCACTGTGAGAGGGAAACAGTCAACACCCAGCAGCAGGCGCCACCTGCTGTCACCTACAAGGATCCAGAACAGCCAATCCCAACAGGCGGCTCTCAGCAGGGGACTGAGGCCCAGGGCACATTCCACACTGCCTGGAGACAGAGGGCAGTAGGGAGAACTGCTGACTCAGAAAGGCAGCCTGTCAGCCAACAGCACCATGTCTTGCTGCCCTGCTCCTGGTGCAAGTTTCTGGAACTGTTTCTGATTCCTAAGAGTGAACTCCAGGGGAGGCCGGGGCAGGGAGACTGCAGCTCTGTGCTGTTTTTGCAACTTTCCAGTAAGTAGGAAATTATTTCAAAATAAAGGCAGAAGGGAGTGAGCTGCAGCCAAATAAAACTGTTTCCTGCTGTCTTCATGTGGAGGTGCAGCACCATCAGAGGGCCTTGGGGGGGACTCTGTTGCTGATGCATGGTCAGCAATCCAGACAGCAGGGACCTACCTGATCATGTACCCACCAAGGGAGGCTTGCCCAGGGGACAGCTCTGGTCTTCAGCAGTCCTCGTTTGGCCCCCATGGTGACCACAGCCTGGACAGTTCTGGAAGAGCCAGATGTCAGCTGTTGGAACTGCTTTGTCATCTCTGTGGTCAACAGGGGGCATTTGGGGAATCAGAGGGGCATTTAGTTGTGAGCATGGGGACAGTGTCATATGGGACACGGGAGGCCCAAGGCAGCAAGTGGAAGATGCCAGCAGAGATGAAGGACCAACTTCTCAGGAGCAAGATGGACCAGGAGCACGGATGCCTTCCTGTTGTAGGGAAAAACGAGGCAAGGCACCGAAGACAGCAAGAAACAATTTTATTTGGCAGCAGCCAGGTTCAGAGGGTTCAGTCAATCCCTGAACCCCGAGTTCAGGGAGTTTCAGAGTTTTATACCCAGCATGTAAAGGAAGGGGCTCAGAAGTTCACAGTCTGCAGAAGTTCACATAAAAGCAGCTTTTTCTTTCATTGTTCTGGGCAAGTTAACTCTTCAAGGACAACATCTGAGAAGGGGAGAGCTTCTTCTCCCCCTTTCTTTCCTCCCCCTGCCAGCTGTTACCATGGAGCCCAGTTGGTAACATATCTTAAAAATGCAGACATCTCTGTGAAGCCCAGCTCAAGGCCAGAGGCCTTGTTGCACATTTCTTCAAAGTACTATACTGGATACATTTGTGAAAAACGTATCCAGTATAGTACCTGGAGTGCTGGTATCTTCTCCACCAGTGGCCAAGTAAATAGGGCGACATGAAAATAGGAAGTTTTTCTACATTGGACTCTCACAGAGACTCTTTTGCTGACAGTCCTAAAAATCAGCAGTGGTGAAGATTTCTGGAGAGGCCCAGTTAAGACTTTTCTGTGGAGAAACGGGGGTGCCACTTCACTCCAGGTCCTGAGACAAACATGCACCTACTTCAACAGCAAGCTCTGCTTCCAGCTCAGAGGCGGGAAGTGGTGCTCAAACCAACCCCAGCCCATAATGCATCAGGACGGATTTGGCAGATGATAAACTAAAGCTTTAATCATGGAGGTCAACGTGGCCCTTGGCATTACCCAGAGGCCCTATGTCTTAAGCTAAAGGAAGAGGGAGGAGAACAGAAGGGTGGGCGTGTCTCCAAGTGAGGCAGAGTCCCAGGACCTCAGAGCAGCAGTCCCAGCAGGAGGAGGCTACCAAGGACCCAGGAGCTGAGGGAGGGTTTGAAGCTGCCGCTGGTGTTGGGGACTAAGGAGGCTTGTGAACACTTGGCCTGTCGGAAGACGACTCCCCCGACTGTCTGGTGGGCAGTGCCCAGGAGCTGACAGGTGGAGTCACTGATGTCGGAACAGCCTTTCAGGAGGAGGTGCTGAACTTCAGAGCCTGTGAGGCAAAGGGACAGTCAGGTCCACCACCCCTCCACTCCCCGCATCTGCCCTGCTCTTGACTCCTGTCTGCTGCTGGCAGCTTCAACCTGCAGCTGGTCTGCTCCTGACCCCACGCAGCAGGGAGGAGTCAGAGTCAAGGGCAGAAAGAGAAAGGGAACAGGAATGGTGAACCTCAGGGGCCCAGACCCCTCCTCCGCCTACCCTGAGGACCCTGAGGCTGTGAGAGCTGTCCTGAGCCCGCCTCAACATCAGGGCCAGAGCTCAGACTCAGACTCCCAAGGTCCCCTGAGCTCCCCTCCCTTCCAGGGTTTGCTTTCACTCCCCCCTTCTCTGGATCCGACTCTCCCTGCCTGAGGTTTCCCTGAGGGAAAAAAAGGGAAAAGGCAATAGAAGGGATGTAGGGAGACTGTGGCATCTCTATTCTAAAACTGAGGGCTCTCAATGCTTTTCCATGTTGGAGATTTAGATTCCAGAAATAAGGTCGAGGACACTTGCATATAAGATGTGGCCACAGTTGTGCTACCTTTTACTGAACAATTACTATGTGGCCCTGTTGATCCGTCACCTACAACTCCACACCCTGGGAGAAGAGCAGCTCTCAGCATGGAGGATCTCAGGGAAGTGGAGGGGCTGCACTTGCTTCTTATCAGAGCAGGGCCACAGCGTGGGAGCAAGGCTGACTCTTGACTTTCTCTGAAAAGTAGGGAACCTTCCAAGGCCAGTGTGGAAAGCAACCCATGGCTGTTTTAGAGCAAGGATCGTGTTGGAGTGGGTAATAAAATGAGCTAGGAAGACTCTAGAGTTTTAAAAACCGCGATCTTGAGCAGGACAAGCAAGTAAGAAAAGCTCCATTCATAAGGGCCTTGTCATGCTGGCTGGCCTGGACTTCAGTCACGCCCTGGGGGCCCCAGTGGGACAGTTCTTCCCCTGCAGCCTCTGCCCAGACCCAGCTGGAAAATCACAACAGAGCAGCGCAGATCCCCCCAGTCACGGGCAGGTAAAGAGCCTTGGCTGGGCTGCAGGACCATGCACAGCGTATTTTCAGCACGTGTGAGGCCCTGGGGTCAACAGCAGCCCTAAAACAAAGCAAAAGAGCCTGAAATGCTCCTGCTATGAAAACAAAGCCCTTCTGAGAAGACTCTGTGCTGTGTGGCCAGTCACAGGACATTCTAGGGAAGGAAACTTTCGGGGACAGCAGAGGTCGGCAGTCACCATAGTCTCCTGGGGAAGGACGGAGGCCTCAGGGCTGGGACCCAGGGACATAGAGAAAATGCTCTGTCCACACTGCAGTGGGGTCATGGACATGTCAATTCACCCCTGTTCAAACCCCAGCATCGTCCATACTCAGAGAAACTCCTGATGTCCACTATATTCATTGGGAACAAGGACGTGCCAATGCAAGTTGATCCCTGGTAAGGAGTATGCCCTCTGTGGGAAGGTGACAGTGGGGAGCCATGTGGGGTAGATGAGAAACCTCTGTCTTCTCTGAATGTTGCTGTGATCAAACGTTTTCTGAAAGGTAAATTCTATTTGAAAGAAGAAGCACAAAGAAACTCAGGATTAGTTTGGTGTTCGACCCCAGTCAAAAATCCATGATCACAGTCAAGCATTAGAAATGACATTTGGCAAAAAATGAAGTCAAATTATACTCAGGTGTTGGTGCCCTGACACCCTACAGTGGAGTGGAGAAGTGCAGGTTTTAGAAGAAGAAAAGTGGCCCCATTCACACCACAGACCAACGGCAACCAGGAAGAGAAGCAATGTGAGGAGTTTCCTGCTGCCATTAATGAGCCTGGCTGGACCACAGTCACAGGAGGACAGGGCCTGAGGGGGGCACAGGAGAAGGAGCTCTGGACTCTGATGGCAGAAATCACAGAGGGCTCAGCGCCCCAGGAGGCTCCCTGTCAGACATCCCACTCCCCAGCCCCTGTGTGGATGGTGACCCAGGGCCTGACGTGCTCTCAGCTCAAATCCATGAAGGACCTTGGACTCCTAGACGTACCGTTCGTGAAGTCCACCTCTATCTGGACACACTGCTGTCCCCAACTACACCTGTGGGTCTTCTCTCTGCAGGAAGTCGTGTTGAGTCCATAGCAAGCAGGGCACACGGTGTTGCTGGACCCGTCATCTGGGGCAGGGACTGGGCAGAGTGAGAACCATTACTAAGGACCTGTGACCACATGGAAAGTGTCCCTGCCCTGAGGGAAGGGACCCACAAGAGAATAAGCAGCCCCCGATCCTGGACTCAGGACCCGACCCAGACACAGGTCTCAGCAGTGTCCATACTCCATGCCCTCAGGCACCTGTCCTGGCAGGCCACCGGCTTCAGGACCCAGGGGATAGACTGAGAAGAGGAAGGTTACACTGACAACCAAGAGCAACACCAGCCAAGTGCACTGAGCCTGGCCAGCAGGTGTCTGAGGTCAAGCCTCGCCCTGAACACAGGAGCAGGCCCTGACTCATCATCCTGATAAGAGGGAAAGGAAGCATGGAGACCAGGCCTGCTCTGAGCTCACTGGCTCTGTGATGTGGCCATGAACTTTGCCTCGGGGCCACATTTTGTCTCTTCAGAAGGAGGCCTTTGGTTAGGTCAGCAGTGGTCAAACTGTGGTCCAGGGTGTCTGGGTCTGTAGATGCAGGCCACTGTGAGGGTACCTCTGAGCCTCACGGGGTTTCCAGAGCCTGTGGTGGGAGAGATGCAGCAGACCAGTAGCTGGAGCAAGCGGCCCAGCCGGCTGCCCCAGTAACTAAGCACTCTGCAGGACACCCAGGGACACTACTCCACCCGCAAAACAGTTTCGTTTTGTAAAATGTAGTATTTCTACCTAAAACCATACTTGTGTCATTGTCTAATTATTTTTTGAGTGAATTGTACATGATTTCTGTATTTTCTTAGCTTTGACCTCTAAGTCAGAGAAATATGTAAATAAGTAAAATATAAATAAATAAAAGCTGTCTGGGATCCCCGGCATCTTCACAGAAGACCTGAGACCCTGAGTTTGAGAACTACTGAGGATATCCACTGCCCTTGGCACATCAGGGTGCTCTTAGCACCTGTCCTTACTGAGGGGGGACAGCATGGTAGCAGGGCCAGTTTGTCACACTGGTTCCTCACGTAATTGTTGTACGTCAGAAGGGAACGTCACCAAGAGATGCAGGAAGTGCTGGGACTTGAGGTCCCACACCAGGGGAAGGGGCATGGGCACAGAAGGCAGGAGTAGAAGGTGGGCAGCAGCCCAGGCCAGTACACACCCAGGACATGGCTGGCATTTTCGCAGGGCTGTCCTTGGCAGCACTGGCTGGCAAAGTGGACGTGCTCTCCAGAAGCCACGTGGACGGTGAAGGGGTCCAGCTCCTGCGTGCAGTTCTGTTGTGAGCAGGACATGTCCTGGTACAGCTTGAGGAATTCTCCTGTGCTGCAGTCTGGCTGGGCACAATTCAGGAGCCATTTGTCAAAAGAAACTAACTTTATTTTTAGAACCACACAAGATAAACAAAACAGCTCCTCAGGAAAAAACCCTCAGAGCCCAACTGCCACCACCGGCTTCCCACAAGCCACACACCCCAACAACCTCTTCCTCTCACAATCCTCCTGCTCTTGAGGCCGATTGGCTGGGTCGCATGGGCGGAGCCAAAAAAGTCCCCCAATGAGTAGCTCCGTGGTCTGAAAGGGCAGGGAAACAGCCCAATGAGCATCACCGCAGAGGAGCCAATCAGCTAGATGTTGCTAGATGTTGCTGGGGCTGCTGTGAGCCAATCATCAGCTGGTAGTCTGAAAGGGCAGGGAAACATCTCAATGAGCATCTCCACAGAGGAGCCAATCAGCTAGGTGTTGCTGGGGCCGCTGTGAGCCAATCATCAGCTGGCAGTCTGAAAGTTTGCTGGAGCCCCTTCGGCTGTGGCTCTCAACATCTCCCCCTCTCTGTTTAAACAAGAAGCATGTGGCTTAGGGACCGTGTCTGCCTTAGGTTGTCCAATAGTACATATGGTCCTTACCCGTTATTGGATGAGCTGACCTCAAGGTGTCAGCCTCCTGTCTTAGGTTGGTACCATAGTAATTGTATCTTACCCGTCATTGACTACCAGTCCAGTATACAGCCACACCTGTGTAGAGGTCTTCGTACCAGCGGGGGGGTGAGGTTCTTTGCCTCACCTCTGTTGGCCCCCAAATTTTAGCTGAACGATCATGATAAACAGAAGGGAGGAAGATACACCAAGCCAGCTGACGGCTCCTTTTGGAAAAATTGTACCACCGATGACACCATCAGCATAAATACCCCAACACTACCTGAAGTTGCTGCACCAACAGATAGTTCACAATGCATACAAGTGAGTTCACAATGCATATAAGTGATACATAGTCCAGGCAAGTTCTGCAAGCAGTTCAGTGATGGCTATTGCAGAAGCTGTAGATTGGTTTTATCTTTGTCTTCATGCACTGGGATGAAGATAGAAATTCTGGCAATAATGGCTAAAGAAAAATTATATAACATTATATAACATTCCAGAAGGCACTAAAAGAAAACAATTTTCTTAACAATTTACATTGTTTTCACCGGCACTGGGATGAAGATATGAATTTTGGCAATAATGGCTAAAGAAAAAATTATGTAACGTTCCAGAAGGCATTAAAAGAAAACAATTTTCTTAACAATTTACATTATCTTTAAGAGAATTATTAAATATAATGAAAAGGAAAGGTGAAAGTAAACAAACAGATCTGTTAACCTCCTTTTTTGTTCACATTTTAAAACAATCTTCAACAGCTGTTTACCCAATTTAAATTAAACCATTTAAATCACATGAATAAAAAAAATTATTTGGATCCATTTTTTCATGAGCGCTCATCATATATGACATATGGACATACGTACATTCAAACACAAAACACAAGTGTGCACACATAATACATACGACACATAACATAATAGTAAAGGCCTTATAACTTTTTACAGGTGAAATCTCCATTGCAATGTTTAAAAACTCTATAGTCAAAAAATAGAACTGATCAGCAAAACATTAACCTAGGTCTGTATGAGCTCAAAAAAAAAAAATATGGGAAAGGGCAATAATAAAATAGATATTGAAAAAAGCATTCTGGTTCTGTCGCAGATGTAAGAATAACCAAACTGGAGTTCTGGATATCACATCTTCTTTTTGGTCTGTAGAAATCGCTTTAGTTAATCTGTCTGGAATCCAAATCAGCTGCTGTTCTCCCTGTGGAAACACATAAACAGACCCCCGACTCCAGACAATTACTGGGTCAGGACCTTTCCATTGTCCTGTTAGAATATCCTTCCAAAGTACCTTGGGCTTATATACATTTTTTGGACACATATGCCTTTCCGCAGCACTAAGCCCTGATGAATCCAAATTTTAAAAGTTTAGAGTAAAAAGGGTTATTTTAAGTTTATCTTTGGGGAATATATACCCCTTCCCAATTCCTTCTTTTTGCTTTAATAAGTACATTTTAATAGTTTGATGAGCTCTTTCAACTATGCCTTGTCCCTGTGGATTGTATGGGATTCCTGTTATATGAGTAATGCCAAATGATGAGCAAAATTGTTTAAAAGAGGTAGAAGTATAACCAGGGGCATTATCTGTTTTTAACTGTTTTGGAACACCCACAGTGGCAAAATTTTGTAAGCAATGAGCTATAACATCTTTAGTTTTTCTCCGGCATGAAGAGAGCCCATCAAAAATCCAGAAGAAGTATCAACTGTAACATGCAAATATTTTAATTTTCCAAATTCTGGCAAGTGTGTGACGTCCATCTGCCAAATATGGTTAGGTATCAATCCTCTAGGATTGACTCCAAGATTAACTTGTGGTAAAAAGGTCACACAATTTTGACATTGTTTTATTATTTGTCTAGCTTGTTCCTTAGTTATTTTAAAACGCTTTTGTAAAGTATTAGCATTGACATGGAACTTTTTATGAAAATTTATAGCTTCTTCTAGTGTAGAGAAAATATGTATGTCATGTGTAGTTTTATCTGCTAAATCATTGCCCAAACTAAGGGCTCCAGGCAATCCTGTATGTGCCCTGATATGTCCTATAAAGAATGGATCTTTTCTGTCCCAGATTAGACTTTGTATAGTGGAAAGGAAAAAGAAAATAGTAGAGGAAGGGGAAATCCTACCAGCATCTTCAAGGAATACTATAGCATTAACTATATACTGACTATCGGAAAATAAATTAAATACAGAATTTTTAAACATCACAAAAGCCTGTAATACTGCCTTAAGCTCTACCTTTTGAGCTGATTGTTTGGGTACTAAAAATGTAAAAGTTTGATCAGGTGTAACTATTGCTGCTGTACCATTATTTGATCCATCAGTGAATATATTTGGAGCATTCCCGATAGGTGTTTTTCTTGTCATTTTTGGAAAAATTACAGGATGCGATGACCAAAAAGACAATAAAGGATTAGATGGTAAGTGGTTATCAAGTGAAACATTAGATTTGCACATGATTATTGCCCAAGTATTTAACTCATTAGCTAACTCATCAATTTGATTCATAGTATATGGAGTAATAATTTTATTGGGAGAAATTCCAAACACTCCCTTTGCTGCTTTTAATCCTTTGAGTATTAATTGTCCTACAGCCTCAGGATACCTAGTAAGAATAGTGTTAGGAGAATAAGATAAATGTATCCATAATAATGGGCCTTCTTGCCAAAATACTCCTGTAGGAATATTTTTTGTTGGTAGTACAATAAATAATAAAGGCAAACTTATATCAATTCTATCCAAATGCATATTTTCCATATATGTTTCAATGATTTTTAATGCCTTTCTTGCTTCAGGCGTTAACATTCGGGGTGAATTTGGATCTGATGGACCTTTTAGGATATCAAATAAAGGTCCCAACTCTCCTGTTGGTATACCTAGATAAGGCCTTATCCAATTTATGTCTCCTAATAACTTTTGAAAGTCATTAAGTGATTTGAGTTGATCTACTCGTATTTGAATTTTTGGTGGACGGACCATGGTTGAGGATAATAGAACTCCTAAATAATTAATTGGAAAATTTAATTGTACTTTATCTATTGCTATCTCTAGATTATAATTTTTTAATAAGTTTGTAAGTGTGGCATAACAGTCTAGCAATGTGTTTTTAGCTTTGTGTGCTAATAATACATCATCCATATAGTGAAATATTTGTAGTTCAGGATTTTGATTTCTAAGTGGCTGGATTACTTTGTTAACATAAATTTGACACATAGTTGGGCTGTTAGCCATCCCTTGAGGGAGTACTTTCCATTCATATCTCTGATCAGGACCTTCATGATTCAGTGCAGGGATAGTAAATGCAAAACGTGGACTATCCTCAGGATGAATTGGAATTGAAAAAAAACAATCTTTAATATCTATAACTAAAACATACCAAGTTTTTGGCAAAGCAGACAATTGAGGAATCCCCGATTGAGCAGGTCCCATAATAACCATCTCATTATTAATGGCTCTTAAATCTTGCAATAATCTCCATTTACCAGATTTCTTTTTGATGACAAAAATGGGAGTATTATGAGGAGATACAGAAGGTTGTATATGTCCTTCTGCTAATTGTTGTTTGACCAGATCATGGGCTGCTAGTATCTTTTCTTTAGTCAGGGGCCACTGAGGAACCCATACTGGTCTTTCTGATTTCCAAGTAATTTTTATTGTCTCAGTGGAGCTTTCTGAAAATCCAACCCATGTCTGTCTGTTCCTTGATCTATTTGTATTGGTGCTGCTATACCTTGTTCTTGTTTTCCTAATCTTTTTCATTTCCTAAAACTTTGTCTAGTCATAATAGTGGGTGCACTTTGGTTGATGTTATTTGTTAATGTCAAACCTAATTGATCTAGGACATCTCGTCCCCATAAATTTATAAGAATATGATCCAATACATATGGCTGTATAGTTCCTTCACATCCTTCAGGATCCTTCCAATCTAATACCATTGCACTTCTATGGGGATTAGTCGCCACTCCTAGGCCTCGAAGCGTTTGAGTGGCTTGTTGTAATGGCCAATGTTTTGGCCATTCTTGACGAGAGATGATGCTAAGGTCTGCACCTGTATCCAGTAGCCCATTAAATTCATGTCCTTGAATATTTAGTTTTAGCATGGGGCGAGAATCTAAATTTAAAGACAGCATAGCCCAATCTACACCTGTGGAGCCTAATCCCTTGGAACCTCTTTCTATAGCACGACTGGAAAATTTATCATGTAGGCTTGGTATTATTAGTAACTGTGCTATTCTATCTCCTGGTGAAATTACTGATATACCATTTGGAGAACTGGCTATAATTTTTATTTCACCTTCATAATCGGGATCAATTACCCCAGGACTTATCATAAGTCCTTTTAGAGTAGAAGAGCTGCGTCCCAATAATAAGCCTACTGTTCCTTTGGGAAGAGGTCCTTTCACCCCTGTGGGAATGATTTGAACTCCCATCTCTGGAGTTAGTACTGATCTGGCGGAGGCGCAGATGTCCAACCCTGCGCTCCCTCTGGTTTGTCTGATGAGGGATCTGATGGACAATGTGTCCTGGGAACTACCCTGATGGGGTTGCTGGGTTCCTCCAGTGCTCCGTATATTTGTGGTTTTGGGCCCTGGAGCATTGGGCCCCCCTGTCCATTTTTTGGCAATGGAGCCCAATGCCTTTCTCCACGATATCGTGGATAAACACTTGGTCCTTGTTCATTTTTTGATAATGGAGTACCCTCTATGGTGGTTTGAGAACGGCATTCATTAGCCCAATGTCTCCCTCTACGGCATCGTGGGCAAATACCCGGTATTCTACTCCTTTGATACCTAGTTTTGTTAAACCCTCCTCCTATGGGGCAATTCCTTTTAAAATGTCCTGTTTGTTCACAATTGTAGCATGTTCTTGGCCTGGAATCTAAAGCCTGTTTTACTGCAGCTGCCACAATTTGCCCTTGTTCATTAATGTCTCTGGCATCTAAAGCCTGTTTTACTGCAGCTGCCACAATTTTCCCTTGTTCATTAATGTCTCTGGCATCTAAAGCCTGTTTTACTGCAGCTGCCATGACTTGCTCTTGTTCATTAATGTCTCTACATAATTTAATATATGTGTTTAAATCTTCATGTTTCCATGGTCTAATGATATCTCTGCACCAACGATTCGCTTGGTCATAAGCCAGTTGTTTTATTAATGGCATTGCTTGTTCTGTATTCCCAAAAACTCTGGTAGCTGTTTGAATAAGCCTATCTACAAATTCAGCATAAGATTCATTAGTTCCTTGTATTATCTTAGATAATTGACCTTGTAAACCTCCATGTCCTTGTAAAGTCTTCCATGCCCTAACAGCATCTGCAGCAATTTGTGCGTATACGCCAGGATCATATGCAATTTGTTGGTGCTGACCCTCATAAGGTCCCTTTCCTAACAACATATCTAGATTTCTCTGAGGATAACCAGCTGCTGCATTTCGCCTAGCCGTCTCCTTGCAAAATTCCTCATTGGCAACCTTCCATAACAGGTATTGTCCTCCATTTAGCACAGCTTTACACATATTAGCCCAATCTGCTGGCGTCATGTTCAAGTTGGTAATGGATTCGACCAAGCTTACAGTGAAGGGTGCTTGAGGACCATAGGTTGTTACAGCCTCTTTTAGCTGCTTCACTGTTTTGAAATTTAAAGTATGGTAAATTCGCTGCCCTCCTACCTCAAATACAGGGCATGTTAATACTTGAGATCCTGTCTCAGGATCTGAACTATCCACTGCAGGGGTTGGGGGCCTCTCAGCATATGAAGGTGGCCTTGTCAGTTGGACACTTACGTCCTCTGGTGATAGAAAGGTGTTAGTAGCAGTCTCCTGTAGAGGTGGTGCTGTTGGTTGGACACCTAAGCCCTCTGGTGATAGAAAGGTTTTAGTAGCAGTCTCCTTTTGTAACTTTCCCCCTGATGGCTTTTTCTGCTCTAAACTTTCTTTCTCTGTCTGATTAGCTCGAAAGACCTTCTCTTTTACTTGAATCTTTTCCTCTTTCTGACTAACTTGAGAGACCTCCTCATTTACTTGAATCAATATGTCTTCTCCTTCCTCTACCTTTGTCTGAATTGAAGGTTTTGGACTAAGAAAACCAGATACCAACGCCCACAATGCCAATGTGCCAGCTGGCAGAGTTCCTGGGCTGTTCTTTTCTATTCTTCTTAAATCTTCACCATGATGGTTCCATTGTGATATATTTAACAACTCCTCCTTAAAAAGCCATGGGCTACATTTTTGCATTGTATCAACGTATGCCCTGACTGTTCTTGATTTTACTGAGATGCCTTCTTCCTCTAACAATTTACTTAACACTCTTTCAGTTTGTTTTTTACTAGTTTCTGATCCTGTATTTCTACTATAATACAACCCAACAAGATGACGCCAAACAAAACCGAGACAGAATGAAATAAAAATGGAACAACAAAAATTCATTATAGCCTTTCTATCCTCCTTACATGTGCATCCGTCCTTTCTCCCTATCTGTTCCTCAGAAGTAAATAGTTTTTCCTCAGAAGTGAGCGGTTTTTCTTCCGTCTCACTCATCTCCAGGGACAGGCAACTTAAAACAAAAATGAAGCAAAACAAAAGAGGAATCTTAAAATGGCTCCCCATCCTCTCACCTGCCCTCAGGGGCGAGCGGTTTACTTACCCTCAGTCGCTCCCCGTGCGAGCCACCAAATGCCGCAGTCTGGCTGGGCACAATTCAGGAGCCACTTGTCAAACGAAACTAACTTTATTTTTAGAACCACACAAGATAAACAAAACAGCTCCTCAGGAAAAAACCCTCAGAGCCCAACTGCCACCACCGGCTTCCCACAAGCCACACACCCCAACAACCTCTTCCTCCCACAATCCTCCTGCTCTTGAGGCCGATTGGCTGGGTCGCATGGGCGGAGCCAAAAAAGTCCCCCAATAAGCAGCTCCGTGGTCTGAAAGGGCAGGGAAACAGCCCAATGAGCATCACCGCAGAGGAGCCAATCAGCTAGATGTTGCTAGATGTTGCTGGGGCTGCTGTGAGCCAATCATCAGCTGGTAGTCTGAAAGGGCAGGGAAACATCTCAATGAGCATCTCCACAGAGGAGCCAATCAGCTAGGTGTTGCTGGGGCCGCTGTGAGCCAATCATCAGCTGGCAGTCTGAAAGTTTGCTGGAGCCCCTTCGGCTGTGGCTCTCAACACTCCTGCACAGAGGCAAGCACAGTCATCACCAGGGCCCAGAGGCTCCAGCGAGGCTCCCAACAGCCACTGCAGAAGCACAAGCCGCTACCCCAGCTCAGTGCGTCTGGAGGTCTGGAGGCTCCCCTCAGGCTCCACCCTGACCGACCAGGAGCCCCAGAGAGGCCAGCTGAACACCGGCAGAGGCTGAGAGAGGCCTGGAGGTGGGGGGTGCTGGTGACCCAGGCCACCTGTCAGTCTCAACCTCCATAAAGCCAAGGAAGTAGATATGGTGGACTTGGGGGCCCAGACACCACAGGACTGCCTGTGTCCCTGCTCAGAACCTGAATTGAGTCCAGCAGCCTCTGACCACAGCTGTCCAACAAGGCAGCCCTGACTCCATGCAGGACTGATGGTGAATCTAGATTAATTACAATTAAGTACTGTTCACAATTAAGCCCTTAGCCACACTAGCCATATCACCAGTGACCCAGAGCCTCTGCAGCCACCTGCAGGCAGCGTGCAGGACCATGCTGACAGGAACAGTCCCCTGGTTGAGGACGGGGCCTCTGGATAGCAGCAGGCAGGGCACAGGGATACCAGGAACTGGAAGACAAGCTGAAGGTCACCACGGGGAAGTCCTCACCACAGCCAGAACACGGGACAGCCCCAGGGAGCAGGCTCTTTCCCCCAACAACCAAGGGGACCCAACAAAACTGGGGGGAGCGTCATAAAGGATGACCCATGGAACAGGTCTGATGGAGGATCTCAGTGTGGGCTGAGGGTCCTCGTTCTAACGCCAGCTGACAGCACATGGCATCTCTGAGACAGCTGAGAAACTGTACCAGGCTCGGGGTTGGAGGATATTAAGGGACCACAGCTAATCTCTTGGTGTGATTATGATACAGCAATCATACCTTACAAGTCTTATCAGGGATGGACAGTGGGATACTCATGATGAGGGAAATGGCAGGTGACAAATAGCTTTCGGTCACAGAGATACATGTCACACACACGCACACACTTCAGAATACAGTAGTGAGTGGCAAGACACAGGGAGGCTGAGAGCTGCTGACATGGGGCAGGTGCGAGGGCTCTCCCGTCCTCCATTTCTCTGAGTGGGGAACAACAGTCAAGGTGCCTGCTGAGCAAGGCCTGAGGGAGGGGTGTTTGTTAGAAGAGAAGGAAACCAAGAGGGGACAGGGTTGCAGGAGCTGCATTTACCTGGGGCAAGCCGTCTGCCTCCTTGTGTGACTAATCGCCTCTCTCCGCACACACTGCTGTGGCCTGGAGGGAGTCCCTGCCACAGTGGCCTCTCTGTGATATGCAGGCTTATCTGTGCTGGCTCGGCCCTGTGTTCCCATCTGACTGCTGCCCAGCTCAGCCACGTGCTGCCTGCCCTGAAGCCACCTCAACCCTGTCTCCCTGCTCACCCAGCCCTACCTGGGACCTCCTTCTTCCTCTTCAGCTCCAGCCCCGAGCAAGCCCCAGAGCTGAGGGCCACACAGATGGACCCACTGCTCACCTAGAGAGAAGTTGGCCGAGGAACTCACGCAGCTGGGGTCAGTTCCTGAAGCACACTGTGTGGCATTCTCATTGGCACAGGATCCTGACCACGAGCTACACTGCACACAACTCAGGGATTCTGGGGACCCAAAGTATCCAACGTCAGTCAAAATTCAGTAGACATGGGTAGAGCATACTCTGGGCACAGTAGAGGATGTAGACCGGCTGGCAGCCCTGCCCCGTGGGTACCCCCACATCTGCTACTGTGAGCTGGAGACACACCCATTAGTTTTTCCCCACTGTTCCCCAAAAGGAAGCCCCAACTTAATCGATGACAAAGAGGGGCCCTTTGGAATTCAGGGTACAAGGACAGGTCCCCTGCTCTCCACCGACCACACTTTGACACCAGAGGCTATGTGAGAGGTCCCCTGAGCAAAAGACCAAGAAGGTCCAGGCCAAATAGATGAAGGGCCTTCTTCCCCAAAGAAGCCTTGCAGTCCTCTCACCTGCAGTGGCAGTTACAAGAGCTGCGAAGATAGCAGCCGTGAGGACGACTTTCATGGTGCTGATGCTGACCTTTCCCAAGGGTGGGCCACCAGGGGTGAAGCCTGAAGGACACAAAGAGAGCCGACCCAGGGGCTTGGAGAAATTTCTGTCATCCCCGATAGGTTTTATCATGCTCTAACAAGTCCCATACGTGCTCCATATTTGTGACAGAAAGAATCAGAGTCCTGTCCCAGGAGCACACAGCTGTGCTTTCAGCGCAGATGCCTCTCCAGGATTTCAAGATTCAGAAAACAAGGGCATAGCACAAATCCTGCAGAAGCATCTACGTGCAGAATGAAAAGCCTGAGCCCATCCTGTGGAGCCACCTCAGGTCCAAAGGGGGAAACATAAGCCAGTTTCCTGTCCCACTGAGGATAAGATCTGTGTCAGGTAGTTTCCACGACTGTGACAAAATACCTGAGAGAATCAACTTATGAGTAGGAAAGGTTTATTTTGGCTCATGGTTTCACAGGTTTCAGTCCATGGTCACTTGGACCTGTTGCTTTGGGCTTGTGGTGGCACAGGACATCATGGCAGAAGCGTGTGACAGAGGAGGTTTGTTCCCCTCGAGGTAAGCAGGAAGCACAAAGGAAAGTCAGGAGGAGCTCAGGTCCAACATCTCCTTTGAGGGCTACCCCCATGACCTACCTTCTGCCCACCAGCCCCGGCTCCCACAGGCTCCCCCACCTGGGTCTCCAGACTGGCAACCAAGCCTTCAGTACATGGGACTCCAGGGGACTTTGAGGACCCAAACTGCAGCAAGTACCACAGAGAAGAGCTGTGCTGGAGTCCCGTGTCCCCGCCCTCCCAGAGCCAGTGTCTCCTTGTATCCATGCTTACCCCTGGGGCTTTCCTGAGGCTGCCACTGCCACCCTGATGCAGATGAGCAGCCACTCTACCCCAAGCCCTTCAACGTAGGACTCTGGGTAATTCACTCCCCGCAGCCAGCATGCAGCCACTATTACTAGCACCTGGGGACCTGGAAAACAATGCTCTCACACTAAGGGGTCACACCTGGCCCCTCACCGTCACTCCACCTGCCATCCACCAGATGGCAGTACTGAGTCAGCACCTGGGCGCCTGTGACCTTAGGACTGGAGTGAAGGCTGCAGCACTCTGCGTCCTGTGTCACTCGACCCTCTGCACCTTGCGTTTGTACCTGCAAGTGCTGATGAGAGCCTGGAGGATGGCTAAGTTCAGCTGTCGTCACTAGGATCCCAAGTCAGAGCTCTAGAGTTTCCCCTGGCCTGTCATTCACACAGAGCAAGCCGCCCCCCCTCACCTCGCTGGCCCTCTCATGGTAGCTGCAGGCCACGCTGGCTACTGAGCCAACTCCTGAGGTCAGGTCAAATGAGCGTCCCCTTTCTCAGAGCCACATCTCCAGCGCTCAGCAGCCCATAGAAAAGGCCACCGCCTTGACCAGGGCATGGACGGAGCTCTCCATCATTTTAAGTCCTCCTGGACAGTGGCCATCACACATGGCTGTCCAAGGATTGAGGAAGCTGCCAGGCGCAGCCAGCTCAGGGCCAAGGCCAGGACTCCCTCCCAGGTCCCCCAGCCCCAACAATGCCACACCATGAGAGCTGGCACTTACTGAGGAGGGACCAACCTTCACCCAGGAGCTACGGCCCTGCAACCCTAGGAGCCCAGCACACAGCACAACCCTGCTGTCACCTGCACCACACCCCCCCACACACACTGTGGTCCTCACCCAACTTAGTCGGGGTTGGTGAAAAGGAAGGGGAAATAGCCCATGGGGGCACATTTCCTCAGTGTCCACTGTTTAGAGATCCAAGGGAAGGCCAAGCAGGGCACCAGGCACAGGGCTGTGTGCTGGACCCTGCATTTCCTTACTTAGGGACACTCCTCCATACCTGGGCAGGGAGAGGTTCTGGTGGGCCTCCTGGGGAGGAGGAGGGGAGGGAAGAGACATGAGAGCAGTCACAGTGAGAATATGAAAGGCTCAGCATATGGCACAGACCGACCACCACCAGAGGGAAGGGACAGAGGCCAAAGGGTCACAAATGTCCAGCACACAGCAGAGGCAGAACCTGCAGCTGACCCCAGGGGGACCCAGGGCCTGCTAGCCTCCCTGTGAGTGAGAGGGAGCAGGGAGGCTGGAGGCCAAGGCAGGGCCTGGGTGGGCCTGAGAAGCAGCAGCCTCTGTCCACCCCCAGAAATCTCTTCCTGCCCGTGAAGTTCTGCCACCAAATCTTCAACAGTCTGGCAAGTTCCTGCCACGCTGCTCTCATCTTGCAGGAAGCCGGAGCCCAGAGGTTCTGAAGATTCAGGGCCACACAGAGAACAGAGAGCCGACTGTAAGCCACTACACTCCTGGCCCTGGCCCGCCCTCCACTCCAGCCTTCCCTCTGCTCAGAGAGCAGCAGCAGGGGCCCCGCTGCCACAGTTGTCCTGGTGCCCCTGCAGGCGGCCTGAGCTGGCCCTGGGTGCTCTCCTCTGGTTTCAGCTCCTCCCAGGCTGAGGCAGGGGCTCACCTGCTGGGTCTGGGCTGGACACTGTCCTGAGGAAGGAGGATCCTGGCAGAGGGCTGGAGCAGGTGTGGGAACGGGTCTTATATGGCAGGGAAAGCTGTCTGCTGGGAGGGGCCTCACCAGGGCTCAGGCTGACAGGTTGCACCACCCAGCCACCAGGATGTGACACTTACCCTCTCTACGCCAGCCCGCCAGCCCTCGGTGTCCTCTCCACAGCCTCCCGAATTGGAAGTGACTTTCTCCAAGGCTGCCTTTGACAAAATGCGCAAGGGCAAGCCATGTTGCTGAGTGTCCCGGCATCAGCCATTCCCTTTAGGCCTCCTCCATGGCCCATGGTCCATTGTACCTCGTAAAATAGGTCCATTCACACTCCCGAAAAGAACCTCGTTTACAGAAGAGGAACCGAGGCACAGAAGAAACACACACACACACACACACACATACACAGACGTGCCCACGGGCACAGTGCCAGGGCAGGGTCAGCATTCAGAACTCAGAATCAGACCACCACGTGGGTGCAGACAGCTAAGAAAGGGTGTCCCAACCCCAGGGCAAATCTTAGCCTCACTGAGCTTCAGGGTCCGCCAGCCTAGAGGAGGCTCCATTCTGGAGGGTACCAGGGGAGACAGAGCCTGAATAAATGTGATGAGCAAGCAAAGCACAGGGGAGGCCAGGGTGCCGTGCCGACATAGAGGGCAGGGTCGGCCATGGTGCTGGGCAGGGGTTGGTCTGATCGGGGAAGTAGGGCGGCCTCAGGAGGATTGACGTGGGAGTTCTTCCTGTGAGCAGGACTTCAGCCACTTCCTGCTCCCTGCCCTGCTCCCAAGGCCCTGGGGCTGCTCACCACAGCATTTTCCTAAGCAAAGGTGGGTCCCTCCCTGACAGAATCCTGTTGATCCCACCACAGGTAAGCCACTTCTTCACTTCTGCCATCTGACAGGGCCGGGGTGGCCGAGGGACGTGGGTGTTGAGGGGTCCCACATGCATATCCTCCTGAGCTCTAGGTGGAAGTCCTGAGTCCCCAGGATTAAGACAGAAATCTGGGGAGGCCCCTCCAGAGTCAGGCTGGGGACAAAAGCAGAGACCCACTTTATTCAAATCCCCTCCTCCCAGTAAGCACCAGGTGCCCAAGCAAATGAACTCAAAGCACCCGGCAAGTTCTGACCTGCATGCAGGCCCTGCCCCTGTCATGCACCGGACTTCCTTACCTGGCTCTCAGGCCTGCCTGCTGCCCGGAGAATGGGGACCTCAGGTCTGAGGAACCACATGCTGTCTGTTGCTCTTGTTGTACTCACCAGGTGCCACTGCGTTTCCCAGCTCCACCCGTCAGCATTCCTGCAGGGTGTCCACCAACCGTGCTCTGAGTCAGGACCCTATCAATGGGAACGTGGAAGACAATAACACCCCCTGGCCTGGGTTGCACAGGTCCACACAGCTGCTCACAGCAGCCCCGTCCATTCCTCTGGAGGCCCTGGGTACTGCTCAGGGGTATCGTTATCCCCTTCACAGATGAGGAAACTGGTGCCCAGAGGGGTCTTCTCTAGGGCCTTCAAACAGCTGAGCCACAATCCTGCTTTCCCACTCAGCTCAGATGGCACTACCCTCTACCCTGAACAGAGAAACACCAGCTTACCTCAGCTTCTCCCCATGCCACGGTCACCTTTCTGTCATCAGTGTGGGGTTCAAGGACCTGGATCATCAGGAGGAGCTATGAGAACACAACTCCCAGAAGCAGACCCTCTTTCTGATCAGCCAAGAAGTCCAGGGACCCAGGAGAAGCCAGGTCTGCCACCCTGCATCTCGGAAGCACTGGGCACACCTCAGGCACCTGAGTGCCATCTCCATGAAGGAGTGCCAGTTTCCTATTCTTACAACTAGCTCCCTAAGGCAAGCCCAGGACCCCACAGTCACACTGCTGTGCAAACCTGGAGCCACTGTGGAAGGGTCTCCAGGGTCCTTTCACCTCCAGCAAAGCATGGAGGTGTTCCCCGGGGGGTGCCCCCATAAACACACAGAGATGTGCAGGGTCAGGACAGGAAAGTCAGAGCAGGAATTCCATCTCCACGGAGGGAGAGTCCACTGAGAACTCAGCAAAGGGTCCCATCGGGAACACCCACCTTCTCTCCTGCTTCTGGAAGCTTCACTGATTGACTTATTTCTCCATTTCAGAGATGTAAGATCAGGTGGAAAATAATAAGACGACTGTCCCCAACACTCCTGACCACCAGCCACTGCACATTGGAAACATGGATGCCCTGGAAGATGAGCTTCATTAGTCTGTGCTCTTGTGTAAAAGGATGACCCCTTGAGTCCTGGGCTCCTGTGTTTCCAATGAGAGGAGTACTACCACTCACCTTTTAAAAACTTTTTACTGGTGCATTACAGTGACACAGAGTAATGAGGCTCAGGGTGACATATGCCACATGCACACAAGATAATTCGGCCTATTTCACTCCAAAATGGGCCCCTTTCTTCCCCTCTACCCTTGCCCAGGTCTCCCTCCTCTAGTCTATTGGTCTCTTTTTCTGGGGTCCTTTTTCTTTCCTTTTTTCTCTCTAGCTTTCCTAGAGAGAGAAAGCATGAGGCCCTTGGCTTTCTGAATGGCTAATCTCATTTAGCCTAATGTTCTCTGGCTCCATCCATTTTCCTGCAAATGACACAATTTCATCCTTTTTTTATGGCTGAATGAAACTCCATTGCACCACCAGGTTTTAGAAGTTATTCTAAGGGTTTATAGACCACATGGGCAGACCTGTAGCACATTATACAGAGCCCTGGAAATAGTGGCTGTCTCCTGCCATGGCTTCATGAGCTCACACCAGTGACTATCACAGAATAGAGGAACCCTGTGGACACAGAGCAGTGGTCTAAGGTGAAGCTCAGCCTTGGGATGCACTTTTGCCCCTACCAATTGAGTGACCTGGGAGATTGGACATAATTTGGGTCTCAGTTTCCTCTTGAGACAAAGTGACAGCTACAATACCTAATGTATTAGAAAGATTAAAATATGTTGGGATTACTTTTAGCATTTCTATAAGTTATACCAAAGAATCCACTCAAGATTTTCCATTGGCACCATTCCTTCAAGTAAAGTAAATTTATACCAATATATAAATAAAGCTTAAGAAAGAAGACATATTTTGTTCTTTGCACAGTGCATAGATCATAAATTTGGTTCAAGAACTTTTGATTTTTTAAAAAAATTTTTAGTTGTAGTTGGTGTAATATCTTTCTTTCTTTCTTTCTTTCTTTATTTATTTATTATTTATTTATTTATTAATTATATGTGGTGCTGAGGATGGAGCCCAGTGCCTCACATGCTCAAGGCAAGTGCTCTACCACTGAGCTACAGCCCCAGGCCCCTTTTCTTTCTTTCTTTCTTTCTTTCTTTCTTTCTTTCTTTCTTTCTTTCTTTCTCTTTTTTTTTACCTTTTTTTAGTTGTAGTTGGTACAATATTTTCATTTATTTATTTATTTTTACTGCATGTTTAAGTTGTTGGGTTTTTTGTTTGTTTGTTTGATTGTACTGGGGATTGAACCCAGGGCCTTGTGCATGCTAGGCAAGCACTCTACCAGCTAAGCTGTATCCCCAGCCCCTGACAGTTTGATATTGTTATCACTAACTCAGGCATGAGCAGTTAGATGACACTCCTTGATGGCAGGCAGATCTGTCCACAGTCTCAGGGAATTTTCAATACAATTTCCCCCAGAAACTTCAGACCCTAAATATCTGGTGTTTTTCAAAAATTGCTGCATCCAACATTAGAAAGCCAGTATTTTATCAATTATTGTCTTAATTGCACAAATTGATATGGTTCCATGTGCAAAGATAATATGTGGAGACCATGTGTAGTGATGGAGTGGCCCTTGCTTGGGCTGGCGATGAAGGACTGAGCCCCACAGGCTGCTCTTGTCCACAACTGTGACCTGGTTGGAGGTGCTCCTGTCACCATCAGAACAAAGGGCCTATTATGAGTAAGGACCCTCAGGTGACAGAGTGCTGCTGCCCCCTCCCTCCTGCAGAGCCCTCAGGTGACAGAGTTCTGCTGCCTGCTCCCTCCTGCATCTGGATGGGTGAGGCTTAAACTTATGTCTTCAGCAAATAGGCACTGGTGTCCGACATGCCACGTTCCAGCACAGATGGAACAAGACATGAACTCCTTGACCTCCCTGTGATTTCACACTAAGAACAACTACAAGCAGGTAAGTTGACAGATTTATAGAACAAGAAGGAAGAAATAAAAATAAATGCAAACTGAAATGTGAGGGAAAAAGAAAGGAAGCTGAAGTAGGTGGGTGCCTAAGACTGGTTCGGGAGACCGCTATGAGAGGGCAGAAGGCAAGACGGCTCCAGGAAGAGGACAAAAGTCACAAGCAAGAGTCCCACTGGGGAGGGACGGGTGCCTTGCCCATAGAACTCAAGAGGTTATGGAAGAACAGCCACTTTATTGAAGAGCTAACTACAAGATCAGCATTCCACCTCCCTCCTGGGCTCCCATCAGTCCTCCCTGCTGGTTCTTCTCATAAGCAGAGCAGACAATATGCAAAAGGCACCTGACTCCTTGGGCACGTGGTCCTGCAATTTATGAGCTGTGTGTTAACTTTTCTTCCTGACTACAGTTTCCTTCTCTGTAAAGTGGTGAGTTTTGAAATTGGCATTTTTATACACCAGTAATGAACTTGCAGAGAAAGAGATTAAGAAAGCAATAATATTCACAATACCTACCAAAAAAAAAAAAAAGTAAAATGTCTAGTAATGAATTTAACCAAGGAAATAAATGCCTCTACCTTGAAAAATTTTGTAAAAGTCTGATGAAATAAATCAAAGAGAATACAAAAAAAAAAATTAGAAAGACCTCCCATGATCATGTGTTGGAAGAATTAATATTATTAAAATGTCTACACGACCCAAATCAAGTTCCAGATTCAATGCAATCTCCATGGCATACCAAAGGCGCTCCTCACAGAGCTACAAAAGACAATTCCAAAATTTACGTAAAACCACAAAAGTTTTCAAATGGTCTAAGCAATTCTGAGCAAAATGGAAGTCTGGAGGTATTGTAATACCTGAGCTCAAACATTCAGCAATATCGTGTGCATGTATGAACACACAACAGCGAATCCACTGTTACATATACAATAATGCACCCACAAAAACGTGGGAACAACATACAAAAGAGCTATGATAGCCCAAACACCACAGCACTGACCTAAAGACCAACATGGACACCAATGGAAGAGAACAAGAAACCCAAACATGAACCCACATCTCCACAGCCAAGGTGCCAAGAACCACCGTGGAGATAAGACGGTGGACCTGCTGGTGACCACCATCCTCCATTTCTGCTGTGGCCTTTGTGACAAATGGAATGGAGGAACCCAGTGTGTCTCATGCCTCCCACATACACATGCTCACTGCCACAGGCCTGCAGGGTACCCGGTGGGAGGCAGGTCCTGATGAGAGCGCAAACTCCACCACCTTGGGCTGCCACTCAGAGTGGTGCAGGAAAAATCAGATAACTTTATGCAGAAGATGAAATGAGACTCCCGTCTCCCCCAGATATTACTCAGCTCAAAGTTGATCAAAGGTCTAAACATAAACCCTGAAACTAGGAAACTACTGGGAGACAACGCAAGAGAAACAACTCAAGACATTGGTGCAGGAACAGGAAACTAAAGTCAAATAGACAAAGAGAGGATGGGTACCCTGTGCCCCTGGGGATGCAGGAGTCCTTCCTGGGGAGAGGCAGGAGCAGAGCCAAGGCTTCCAAGGGGCAGGTAGAAGCAGGACTCGGGAGGAGAGAGGAAGATGGAGAAGCAAAGAAAGAAGGGTCCTCAGGGTCCTCAGCCCTCCTCCCACCTCCGTGAGACCCTGATGGGCTGCACTGCACCATGCCCTTCCTGGGTTGGTGCAGAGACAGGACAAGACCACCCACTTCAAAAGGGATGGCATCACCTTGCAGCCCTCTGAGTGGCAGCCCAAGGTGGTGGAGTTTGTGTTCTCATCTGAACCTGCCTCCCACCCGGCACCCTGCAGGCCTATGGCAATGAGCATGTGTGTGCGGGAGCCATGAGACACACTGGGTTCCTCCATTCCATTTGTCACAAAGGCCACAGCAGAAATGGAGGATGGTGGTCACCAGCAGGTCCACAGGGGAGAAATGAGCCCCAGGCAGCCAGGCCAGACAAGGTCGGGAGTCTCCCCACCTGCTTCCCAGGCAGCATCAACTAACCCCAGCCCAGGACGGGTCCTGCCACATCTTCATGCCTCATGCAAAGGGCCACCACAGGGTTTCAGGAAATACTAAATGAGGTGTCAAAGGGTGATGTTGGCCCGTGAAATGAAGGTCTGGTTGTTACTTCAGTTCTGACCAGCTGTGTGACTTTGACGGAAGCCCCTGTCCTGTTTGGACCCCAGGAAGACTGGTGAATGGGGAAGTCCTCTGGCTTCAGGTGCACCACTGCAACGGGATCCAGACCTTGGGTTTCAGGCCTGCGTTCAAGTCTCTTTTCTGAGTCCACACACCAGCAATACCAAACACTGATGAGGACGTGGAGCAGCAGGAACGCAAATGGCATCACCACTTCCCAAGGTGGGTTGTAGGCTCCCCGCCCCCAAGCTACCCTTCCCATGTGGTCTTTCCACATGACCCGAGGACTGCACTCCCTGAGTAAATTTATGTCCACCATAGAAATATGCACATGAATGTAACAGCAGTTTTATTCTTGATTGCCCAAACTAGGAGGCTACCAAGATGTCCTTCAACAGGTGAATGGCTAAACAAGCTGGTTCATCCTTATAGCAGAGTTATTCAGAAAAGAAGGGGAAAACAGATATAGAGAATTTTTTTTTTTTTTGGTACCAGGGATTGAACCCAGGAGTGCTTAGCTGCTGAGCCACATCCCCAGCCCTTTTTATATTGTATTTAAAGACAGGATCTTGGAATCTTAAATGTATATCATAAAATGAAAGAGGCCATCTTGAAAGTGGCTACATACTGTGGTTCAAATTATATGACATTCAGGAAAGGGATGATGGCAAAAGTAAATAGAGACAGTGTATAGATCAGCAGTCACCAGCGTCTTGTGGGAAAGAAAGGAGAGGTTCATAAGTGGAGCACAGAAGATTTTGAGGGTTGTGAAACAACTCCATGATTTTTTTTAATTTTTTTTTGAAGTGTCTTTTTTAATTGAAAAGCTATCAAACTGTCTAGTTACATTTCTGGGTAACTAGACAAATCCACAAACTGGGTAATAACTGAGTCTCTAGGCAACATATTCAAAGCTGATTAAAAAAACAAAAAACCCGAGTCCTTTGGTCCAATTAAGGGAATCCTGCTACATACAGGCAAATCTATCCCAGTGGTACTGCTGGACTCCAGGAGGCTGGAAGAAATCCTAACAACCCCAACTCAGAATATTTACTTCAAGTAGCCTTTTTCCAGTTTCCAACTCATGAATAAAGATAATATTTTGTTAATTCTATTTCAGAAAACTTTTTGCAAGTTGTTTTATTTACAACGCCAACTTTTAAAAGCTCACTAAAGTTAACTGGACAATAAACTAGGCAGAAATCGCTTTACAAAAGGAGGGAAAGCCCAAAATGCCACTTTCTACAGAGAACCCACAGTTCAGTTTTATTCAGAGTAAAGAAAAAAAAGAAACTTTCTCTCACACTAAAAGAAATTCAGCCATAGGTTTGGAGTCTGTACTCAAACTACACATGCAATAAGGACAATATTATGCTAATACAATTGATTTGCTGCTGCATTTGTCTACTGTTTGTCTAATATTAACAATTATAAACAGAGCAGTGCAACTAGTATTTGGAACAATCCTTATAGTGTTACAGTGTCAGGTACAACAGTTCACTTCTCTTCACACCACTGGTTCTCTTTGCGTACCTGGGCTTCCTCCTCTTCAGTAAAGTCATTTTTGATATTGAAGGTTTTGCTAATCTCCTCAGGAGTTTTCCCCTTGATCATATTGGCAACAGTCTTGCACGTAACATCAAGCAAACCTTTGATGTCTAAGTAGTTTGCAGCCAGAATAAGTTCAAAAAGTGTTCCTTGGTCAACTTTCAGGAATTCTTGGTCCCAAACAGGGATATCGTCTGTTCGCTTTTCTTTGTTCTCATCATCCTCAGGAGGAGGGGGGTCATCCTTGTGGTGTGTGCACCACTGAATGACCTTTTTTAATATTGCTGCATTAACATTTGGTAGAGGAACTGGGTCATCATCTCCTGCATCATCCATTCCCAAATCTTCCAACATGGTCTTGATTGTCACAGATTGTTTGGCAATTTCTATGTCAACTTCAAATATCTCCCCATCAGAACTCTGCAACTTAATTGAAGGCATGGTGTTTGGTCTCAAGAAAAACGGCGGTCCGGAGGCTGAAGGGAGCGCGGCGGCGACCACACGAGGAAATAAAAAGGTGCTGGACAAGGCCACTCCAGCGGCGCCTCGTGGCGTTGGCCTTTATACAAGCAAGCGCACTCCATGATTTTATAATGACAGACACAGAAGAAAAAATGAACTTAGTATAAACTGTGAACTTCAGTTAGCAACAATGAATCACTATCCATTCATCAGCAGTAACAAGCCTGGTACAATAGCAAGGTGCTAAGGGGAAACCACAGGGAGATGGGAACTTGCTGGATAGTCTGCTCATCTTTATGTAAACCTAACACTGCTCTCAATATAGCATATTGTGTATAAATGAATGCAATATATTAAAAGAATGAAAAAAAAGCACTTGATATTCTTAAAGGATACTGAAAAGAGGCTTTTACACAACCCAACACAGTTTCAAGATTAGACGCAACAAATTCAGAATAGAAGGGACCTTTATCAATCCTATGAGGGCAATTTATGGAAAACCCACTCGTAACATCAAACCTAATCATGGAAGACAGGAAGATTTCAATAAGATAAGGTTATATAATTGCCTCTTCTGTTTAACTTATTGGAAATCCTATCTAGAGAAATTAGGGAAGAAAAATCAAGTAAAGGGCATCTAGTTTGGAAAGAAAAAAAAATTAAACTATCTCTAATCACAGATGACATGTTCTTATGTAGAGAAAGCTTTAAAGAATCCACAAAATACTATTAGTGCTAATAGCTTTTCAAAACTTTAGGGTAAAAGATGTATATGCAAAAAGAATTTGCATATTTAGACAATAATAAAATTCAGAAAAATTTACTTACAATTACATGAAGAATAGCATACCAACAATAAGCAGTTGAGTAGCAGACTTGGAAAGCAATTTTATTTATTATAGCATCAAAAGGAACAAAATTTCAGAGGCCTCCAGGGCCATTAAAGTCAAAATTGTTGGGGCTGGGGATGTGGCTCAAGCAGTAGCACGCTCGCCTAGCATGCATGCGGGCCTGGGTTTAATCCTCAGCACCACATACAAACAAAGATGTTGGGTCCGCCGAAAACTAAAAAATAAATATTAAAAAATTCTCTCTCTCTCTCTCTAAAAAAAAAAAAAGAAAAGAAAAGATACATTAAAGTCGAAATTGTAATGAGATATCACTTCACCCCAGAAGAATGACTGGGACCAAAAGGAAATTTAAAAAATGATACATGTTGATGAACATGTAAAGAAAGGGGCACTCTCATAGGTGTTGGTGGAATAAATTAGCACCACTGTTATGGAGGTTCCTCAAAAAACTAAAGTGGATCCACCATTCGCTGCAGCTGTCCACTTCTGAGTCTCAATTCAGAGGAAGTGAGATGAGCATACCAAAAAGACACCTGCCCACCAATGAGTATCACAGCACTGTCTATACAGCCGACATGTGGACTCAACCTAGGTGCCCACAGATGGAAGGATGGATAAAGAAAACGTGGTGTGCAGCTACACTGTAAAATATAATCTGGTCATTAAAAATGAAATCCTGTCTTTGCAGCAAAGTGGGTGACGTTACATGCAGTGGAATAAGCCAGGCACAAAGAGGCAAATTCCAAGTGTTTTCTCTCACATGTTGAAGTTTAAAAAAAAAAAAAAAAAAAACTTGACTTGAAGATAGAATAGTGGTCATCAGCACATAGGCAATTGGAGGGAAGGTAAAGAAAGGCTAATTTGATCAGTGCATATTGAAAGTAGGCACTGAAATATCACACTGAACCTATTAGTATGCTCATTAATAGGTTTAAAAAATTAAAGGACAACCAATCAAGAGGCTAAAAGATTTGCACACTGAAAACTACAAAACTCTAATGAAAGAAAGAGAACACAAATGGAAAGACATTCCGTCTATGCAAATTGGAAAAAGGGTTGTTAAAACATGGATACTCCTTAAAGTGATCTACAGATTCAATGCGATCCCTGTCAAAAATCAGTGGCAATTTTTGAAGAAATAGACATTCTTAAAGTTCATATGACCCTGAATCACCAAAGCAATCTCGAAAAAGAAGAACCAAGTGGGAGTCCCTACGCTCCTGAGTTCAGGACTTACTGCAAAGCTACGGTGACCAACACTGTGTTACTGACTGTGAAGACGGGCTCGTAGACCAGTGGGGTACGACAAAGGGCTCAGAAACACGACCCCGTGTCTGTGGCCCAGTGATCTCTGATAAGGGGTCAGCACTACTCCAGAGGGGAAGAACCATTCTCTTTTTTGGTACCCAGGATTGAACTCAGGAGGGCTTGGCCACTGAGCCACCTCCCCAGCCCTATGTTGTATTTAGAGACAAGGCCTCACTGAGTGGCTTAGCACCTTGCTTATGCTGAAGCTGGCTTTGAACTTGTGATCCTCCTGCCTCAGCCTCCTGAGCAGCTGGGATTACAGGTGTGCACCACTGGGCCCAGTGGAAGAAGCATTTTCAACACAGTGATGGAAAAATGTTTCCTGGTATTGGGCATGGTAATTTGTTGGACAGACACCAAGAGTAAAAATGAATTAGACTTGCTGAGATTCAAAGCTCATGTGGTCCAAGGATGCAGTCAGCTGAGTGGAAGGCAGCTCAAGCCATGGGAGCAAATAGTTAATAATGATATGTTTGAAAGGTTAATACCTAGCCTATGTAATGAACCCCTACCACTCAATAATAAAAACCCAAAGACCACTATGAAAACAGTGAAAGAATTTCAATACATAGTTCTTCAAAAAAAAAAAAATAAGATTGAAAAATGACCACTAAGTGTGTGAAAAAAGGTTCAGTATTACTAGTCATTAGAAAATGCAAATTGAAACTGCAGTAAATGCCACCTCATGTCAACAGATAGGATCACTGTTGAGTACGCATGTGTGCACACATACACACACACACAAAAAAAAAAAACAGAAATAACAATAGTGGTCAGGATGTGGAGAAAACTGGAATCCTTGGGCACTGTTAGTGGGAACACAAGATAGCAGCTACCATGGGACACAGTATGGTAGGTGAATCCTCAAACAGACGACTCTAGACAGACACCCAAAGGATCAAAAGCAGCATCTTTGCAAGATATTTGCACACCTATTTTCAGAGCAGCATTATTCACAATAGCCAAGAGACAGAAGCAATCAAGTGTCTATTAATAGATGAAAGGGTGAACAAAGTGCAGTATCATTCAACCTTTTAAAAGGAAGGATATTCTGGCAGGCACAATGGTGTGTGCCTTATTCCAAGCAACTCTGGAAGCTGAGGCAGGAGGATCACAGGTTAGAGGTTAGCCTGGGCAACTTAGCAAGACCCTGCATCAGAATAAAAAATAAAAAGAACTGCTCAGCGGTATAGTGCCCAGGGTTCAATCCCCAGTGCCAAATAAGAAAATAAATAGAAGGAAATTTTGAGACATGCTTACAATATGGATGGACCTTTAACTCATATGCTAGATGAAATATACAAGTCACAAAAAAGTGTGCTATGTCCACTATGCTAGGCACTGTGAATAGTGCCTGGCATAAGGTCCAGTGACCATCCATATGGTCAAGTGATTTTTACCAAAGCCACAAGTTTATTCGATAAGGAAATAATATGCCTTTTCAATAAATGAAGGTAGGATTACTGAATAGCCACATTACAGAAAATGGCTTTGGATCCATAACTCAGACTACACGCAATGAGCCAGTCACAAGGCACCACAACTGTGCAAATTCCATTTATACAAAATATCCAGAAAAGGAAAATCTATAGAGAGCAAATAAATAAGTGGTTGCCAGCATTGGGGAAAGGAGCTGAGGTTGAGAGCTAAGTAGCATGGGGTTTGCTTTGAGAAGAACGGAAATATTCTAAAAGTGATCATGGTGATGTTTGCCCAGCTCTGAATATATATGAAAGCCGCTGCACTGTACACCATGAGTGAGTTGTATGCATAATTTACTCAATTGTTATCTTTATTGAATTGTAACTCAAAAACGTTATAACAGAGAAGGATTCACACCAACCAAGCAATCTGTGTTCAAGACATCGTGTTGGGCACTGGAGACTCCATCTTGTTTAGAACTAATATTTTTTCTGTAGCAATCCTTCTCCAGGATATTCACACTTACTAGCACATTGTGTAAATATAAACACTGGCAGCAGTATTCTAAGATAGGTAAGCATAATTATTAATTTCAAGTTCAGCCAGGCTGGGCCTTTCCAAGAGGAACCAGCACCTTCCAGGTGCTGGAGCACGTGGGACCTTCTCTCCTGAGGCTGGTAGGACCTCTTAGCACCGAGGAGGCTGGGGGTACAGACAGGGAGAGGTACTGCCCTGTTCCAAGGCTGGTGTGCTTTGGGCTATTCTTCTGCAGACCTAATTGCAGGATATGGTAAGAGAGTTCTGAGATGCTGCATCGCCAGAGAGAAGTCACAAGTGTCCTGAGGTCGGCCCCACAAGGCAGATCCAGGGGGCCAGATGAGGTCATCCCCTGGTTCCAACACAACCTTGACCTGTGAAGAGGTGAGCAATGTGAGTGGCATGCAACATGCCCTCAAAAATGGCAGCTGCCACCTCAGCCCAGCACACAGCACTGCATTCTGCCATACTACCATGCTACGACGTGTTCTGTCACCACCAGCATCAACACTGCCATCCAAGGGTCAAACCAGAAACAAAACCTGCAGTGAGCTCAGCCAGATAACTTGAAATTCACACTACACAGAATGCCTTCTAGTCAATAAGGCTATTGCAAATTTTTTTCACTGTGACCAACTTAAATAGATTTTATAGTATATTCTGATACATACAACTGAAATCAAAGTTTCACAAAATAATACTTAGCTCCACTTGAAATAAAATCAATATTTTCTAGCTTTTGTTTGTGTGCGTTTGTTTTACCAATACTGAGTGATGGAAAGACATCAGGAAAGACCACAGATTCAAGGTCCAGCCCTCCTCCGTTCAAACCCCAGCTCTGCTCTGCAAGTGTGACCAGGTTGTACAAGAACTCGGTGCCTCTCTAGCCCTTCTGTGCTGCAGGAATAATAACAGCACGTCTCCCAGGGTCAAGGTGAAGGTTAAAAGAGGAAATAAGTGGAAGGCATTCAGGACCCAGACTTAGAGAGAGGCTGTCACCCATTTGCTGCAACAATAGTAATTACCAAGCTAGTCAAGACCTGCATACTGACCCCGTAGTGTGTCAGGACCAACTGAGGAGAAACATTAGGCTGGCCTGAGTCCCTGGGAGCAGAGGAGGCCAGCCAGGGCAGCACAGGAGGACTGATTAATATGATACGGACAAAAATTTATAAATAGAGTTTTGCTGATGGGTATAGTTTGTGTCTCTCAGAAACTCACACTGAAGCTTAACCCCCTGTGTAGCAGTATTAGAAGGTGGGCCTGTGGGAAGTGGTTAGGTCCCTGGGTCACTGTCTTTGCCTGTTACATCCTTTCTGCCATGTGATGCCACCTTGGTAGGTGTAAGAACAGCCTGGCCTGCAAAGCCTCACTGACTGGCCCAGAGCACTGCAAAAAGCGTCAGCAGGCACCCAAGCAAGTGGCCCATCCCCAGGCAGAGGCAGCAGCTGCCCTCAGCCCTGCACCCCAGCAGCCTCCTGATCACTAACCCTCTGACTCACAACTCTGGGTTCCTCAGGACCATCTGAGGACCATCTCTTGTGCTGACTGATAAGGGGTCACCAGAATAGATGTTGGCCAGGCAAAGGATGAGGGGGATGTGTTGTTGGCACATGCCATGGTTGGATGTGGTTTGAGAGCGTCCCCCAAGGGCCCATGTTGGAAGCTCGGTCCTCAGTGTGGTGGTGTGAGAGGTGGTGGATTCTTTAAGACCTGGGACCTGGAGGGAGGTTGGGAGACAGGGCTAGAGTCTCCCAGCCTCTGTGGGCCCGGGGGCGGGGGGGGGGGTGCTTCACTCAGCAAACCACGTGCATTCCATTGGGCCCAGCCCCTGAATTTTAACATCTCTTCTCTACTGAGTCCCTGGTCACAGTCACGTCCCTCCTTGCTCCCCACCTCCCTTTAAAACTCCCAGTCAGGGAAGTAGCTTCGCACAGTAGGCATGGGCCTTAGGCATCACAAATGAAGTCAAGTTCAGCTTGGCCTCACCCTTCCCTGTCACAGACAAATGGTGAGAATCTGTCTGAAGTTAGCTAGTGTCCAGCTCTGTGATGCCCCCTCCTCCTGGGAATCAGCCCCTTCCAGGCCCCTGCTGACTAAGGAAATGCTGAGGCCCTGGGCATCGGCACTGACAGGGGGACCAGCCCTCCCTGTTGGGTGGATCAGGCTTGGAGGGACGTGGTGCTGAGCTGGGGGGCTGACTGGCCAAGACCAGGAGGGGTAAAAAGGTAGGTGTGGGAACAGCCTGGCCTGGGAAGCCACACTGAATGGCCCAGTGGAGATCACAGAGTCGTCTAGAACCTGCTGGGACCACACACCTGCCTCTGCTCTGTCCCCAGACCCCAGGACCATGGCAGGCAGGAGGCTGCTTCTATTTTTAAAGTCCTGGTGAGATTGCAGAACCGTGGAGAGGAGCAGGAGTTCTGAGATCTTAGTGAGACAAGTCTGAGAAAAAGCAGGACTAGAAAGAAGACAAGAGAGGGACGGCCGTGGACAGTGGCACCGGGTGCTGGAGGAGCACGCCCACCCACATGCTAACAGGCTTCGGAATCTGACTGGCCCACACCTTTTCCTGCCTCCAACCCGGCTGGAGCATTTGATGAGATGCTGTGTTTAACTTGAGAGGCTAATGAAATATCTGGGTTGCTTTGTTAATTTTACCACCAACATTTGTATATTGGGGAGACGTGGATTGTCGAATCTGTGTGCAGATGCTGGAGGATCGTCCATGCTTCACTGTTAGAAAGGTCCTGGGATGTGAGACCAGGGAAGAGGCTTCGCACAGTAGGCATGGGCCTTAGGCATCACAAGGGACACTTCAATGACTTCCAGGAAGGACCAGGGCAACATCCACTCACCTTTTTCCTTCTCAGGGAAAGAGGCTGGGAGGATGGAGGATCCAAGAGCAGGGAGAGGAAGGGCATTATCAGAGCTCACAGGTGCAAGGTTGGATGGAGTAGGAGGGACACTGGGCAGAGGGGAAGGGGATAGGAGTGTCCCCTGAAGCCAGCCTGGCTCAGGGCCTAGAGGATGCAACTCTATCCCTGGAAATGCCCCTTTATCTTCCCAGGTTTGGCTTTAATGCCTCAAGTGGGGTAACTCCTGCCTATCCCCACTCCTTCACCCAGGGCCAAGGGGAAAGGTCTCCATCTCCCACACAAAGGGATGCTGTGAGGAAAATCCCTAGCTGTTCAACACATCAGCCTCCAGAGCCCCACACCCTGGCCATCACAGCTGACTGTGTAGGCCACTCTCTAGAATTTTCTGGTACTCTAGATGATGGAAAGAAAGGCATCTCCCTCCAGACTCAGGGTCAATTCCCTATGTGGTCTTGGGATCACCAGTGGTTCTCTCTGGACCTCAGGCTCCTTGTCTATAAACCGAAATGGTTGTCCCAATTATTCCAACAACTCATTCAATTTCTGCATCCTGGGGAGGGTGTGCACAAGTCCTGAATTCCAGGGATAAGAATGCATAGTCCTTCATTTTAAGGGGGAGATTCAGAGACATAATGCATGAGATTATAATGGTAGATAAAGATTATAATGGTAGAAAACCCACCACCAAGAATGAACCCCTGATAGAAACCATGGGCTCAGGCAGCAGCAACAGGCCAGATCAGGCACATCACCTGGGGGAGTTTGAGAACAGGGAGGAGGCTCATCCTATGCAGGGCAGAGGTGATGAGGGAAACCTCTGTATCTTATTCCCAATTTTTCCATTCACTTAAAACTGCTCTTGAGCATCACGGACCGGCACGATTTAAAAGTCATCTCAATAACATAGGAACTCAATTCCTTTCATTTCTCCTGAAACGCAAACCTCATCAGAGGAGATTCTGGTGTCCTGAGATTAGTGGTCCGATCACAGCTAAGCTCTCCCACGCTGTCCTGGTGTTACATGGTCACCAAGTCCCTTGAATTCGTCTTTCCACATCCTAGCTGCTGCATCTCCAGTCTCATCTTCCAGAGCCTGCTTGCTGACAGACCCAATCCTTGCCTTCTCCCATCCCAAAGGGGCTGCCCTAAAGGCCATGTTTCCCAGGATGCTTTGCCCACTCTTCCAATCAAGCTGGCCAGTGGAAGGGCAGGCACCACATCAGAAGTGAGAAGCCCATCCCCTCCGACTATCCCATCCCCGTATGCCTCCAGCTGTAGAAATAATTTAGAGCCAATACAAGATATCCTGCCCCCTCTTCCCTACATATTTCAGAAGGGGTCTCTGAAAACAAGTTTCCTTGCACAGCCACATGGACATAAAAGCACCCTTTCTAAAGAACACAGACTCCAGCTCAGAGCCTCCAGGACCTCAAAGATTGAAGGGGAAGAAGCAGGACTCAAAAGCAAGATCCCTGACTCCACACCACCAAGCCCAGCTCACACTGTGCCCCCAACGCCCATCCCACTCCAACACTCTTTGGGCAGACACAGCTTGGGTCCCCAGAAAATTCTACAGCAGTCCCAACACACATTATCCACCTTGGCATGGATCTCAGGCTTCTGTGGAAAGCTTAGTCAGGGTGGATTTCCCTAACCCCTCCCTGTCCCATTTCTGTTCTGGTGGAGATGGATCACTGTGAATGCCAAGGGCAGGAGGGGAGCAGGTTAATCATTAATAGCACTTTTCTGTATGTTTATAATGGGGTTACTGTGAAAATAAGGAGGCTAGCACACAGAAGTCCACCTTCAGGAGTTCCCACCCTGTAAAGGGGCAGAGAGCCTGGAGCAGAAGACAGCTTCCTCACTGGACGTGTGATCAAGGGCTGGGATGAAGGGCTGCGGTGCTCAGGACGCACTGCTGTCAGCTGGTGTCCACATCTATCACCTGGAGAAGGACGTGCACACACACACACATGCTCTGACAGCCCAGAACACGGAGCCTTCTTCTAGGGCAGTCCTCTCAACTGTGACGTTTCCTACAGATCCCCAATGATAGGTGAGGCATGCTCAAAGCAACTTCTAACACATAACAGCTAAGTAGCCTAAACCAAAGTCTCCCCGCATCGAGGTGGGTGTCCTCCTCAGGTCTGGCCTCCCTATCACGCCCTTCTCCCATCCTTGTGCCCGTCTTGTATCCATGACCCCCCCCCCACCGCAAGAGGCTGGCCGGTGACTGAACCCAGGATGACTCCAGCCAAGCTCTATCTCACCCCTAGTTTGCTTCTCAAAACCCTTTATTTTCCTATCTCACCATCCATGGTAGGTAATGGTACCATAATCAACCAGCTGTCAGGCCAGAAACCAGAAGTCACCTTAAATTCCTCTGCCTAGTGCTCACCACCCTGGGGCCTCCCCACTGTGCCAGCACAAGCTGCAGCCCACGGTTTTCTTGTGCTGAGGTTTATGTCCTTCTGCTTGAGCACAAAAGAGGCTCCTTTCCAGAACCAGAGGGGCCGTCCACATGCCCTGCTCCTCCTCCAGGATCTGCTCCTGCTCTGTGGTGGCCTGTCCGCTGCACTGTCCCACTCTCTGCACCTCCATCTCTGCCCTGCTCCCACAAGGTTCCACGTTTAGTGGAGCAAAAGCACCTCATGCTGGCTAGTCACTTCTCTGGAGTCAGGCCCGGGGTGGTGTGGGTTAGGGTAACTCTCGGGGACTCCAGCCTAGAGATCAGAGCAAGGGCACCAGTGCCCACAGTGAACACCTGAGAAGGCAACAGCTATGTGCACCTGTCCCAAAAATCCACTGGACCAGGAGGGGCTTCCATAGCTGGTGCCCAAAGAGGGTCTGACCAGCCGCCCATGCCCCACACTGACACACATACCCCAGAAGCTGCCCGCCTCCCTCTCCCATCACAACTAGCATGGGAGCCATCAGGATCTGCATTCTCAACACTCTGAACTGGAACTGCCCACTCCCCAGCCAAGGGACTTGGTGTCTTCCATCTTCCTTTCATAAATCCAGGAGCTCTATTGTAAAACACAGTGACAATAGCTGATAATGTCTATCTAGAAATTGCTAGAAGAGATTTTAAATGCTTTCACTATAAATATATATATATATATATATATATATATATATATATATATATCAGGTTATGAGGTGATAGATACGCTGATTGGCTACACTTAGTCATCCCAGAAGATATGCATATGTGCCAAACACTGTGTCACTCTCCAGGGACTTTCCTAAGGGGTGCCCACCTGTCACAGTGGACTTCTGGACTGGGGCTTTCCAGGAGGGAGGGGCTGCTGGCTGGGAATTGACCCAGGTCGCGGGGGCGGAGCTCGGGGAGGAGGCATGCTGGCCCAGGACCCACGGCGGGGGACCCCCATTTGTCCAGCTTTCTGTGCGCATGGAAACGGCAGGATCCCCGCAAGCTACTTTTGCAGAGCAGCCCACATGCATCCTCTGCTGTGAGCCCCAGCCCCGTGCAGGTCTGCGCCATCTGGGGGAGTGGGTTAGGGTCCTGGGCAAGGCCTTGCCATGAGACCATGAGGCAGTGTCCCCTGCCCACAGCCTTGGGGAACCAGACTGACAATGTTGAGCAGCCTGAAAACTTCTGAGGTGATACATGACAAGCACCAGGCTGCACACGTCCCTCACGCTCCTGAGCAGCTGGTGTCAACGCTTTCTTCTTAGACTCTCGGAACTGTGCTGTCCGGAACTGTGCTGTCCGTACCTCCATCAGGGCCAGCAGAGCGGAGGAGGCACCTGAAGAGGCTGGGTGGAGAAGAGATGAAGGAGGCGGAGCTGAGGAGGTGAGGCAAGGCGTCAGGTGAAGCATACAGAATGGAGGCCACACACTTGCTGAGGTCTGGCTTCTCTACCTCTTTGGGAGAGCCTGAGTATCAGTACTGCATGTGAGAGGTACCTGTCTTTCTGGGCTCAGCAGTGCTCAGGAAACAACCGAGCAATGGGGTCTGGTGCTAATTTTCAGACTGGCTCAGGCCCAAAGTCTCCTGTGCCGCCAAGGGCTGGGCGGAACCCGGGGATGGCCTGCCACTGGAGACAGTGTTCACACAGCCCAGCCTGGGCATTTGTAGAGTGGACTAATGCAGGGTCATTTGCAGTTGAAAAATGGGTGTTCAGGATGGAGATGTTTGGGTAAAACTGGAAGAGAAGACATTCGCGGAGGCTGGCTGACTGGAATTAGGAGGATGCATGTTGGAGGAGTGCTACAATTGTCATCCTTGAATGTGAGCTAAGCATGCACAGCTGTGTATAGGCACACGTCACCACACATCTGAAATGACAGAGGCTGATTGGGACACATGGGATGGCTTGGTACCTCAAATCACCACGAATGGCTCTGCTGTGAATGACAGGGATTTCCAAAGCAAAATCTGCCCGCAAAGTCCTGAGCAACGAAGTCCAACCCTCCCTGAAAACATGCTGCGCATACATGTCAGTAACGGGTGCCTTCTGGGATAATCCAGTCCAAAACACATGCACTCTAGTCATGTTTGTATGTTAGCCTGAGTTAGGTTGTAGCCCCAGTAATCATACATTTCTGACTGAAGTGAGTGTCCTTCTGAACAACTCGGAGACACTCGGGATGTGGGCCAATTTTTTCCTGTTCAGGACTGGCCCCAAAGTAGTATAGTAGTCACTGGAGATATGCTTATGCCAATCTAGTAAGAATGTAAATATTTACTATAATAAGTATTAACAGGACATCTGGCCTTCCTATCCATGGACAGGCCATGAAATGACACAAATAGCCACTCCACTAACAGTAACTGTGAGGATGTTCAAGCTAAAACACCCCAGGATGGTGCCCCATGCAGAGAACTAATGGCCCATGGCTAGAGAGCTCGGCTCATGGAAAGACCAATGTTGACTGCATAGACTAAAGGGCATCCAGCGGCCTGTGGGGAGACGGACACTGACATCACACAGCCACCAGGATGTGTCAACAGTTAGAGAAGGATGTTTTAAAGTGCCATCCACAGGGTTAAGTTATGCTGCAGCAGCAACCCCCAGAAGTTCCTGTGGCCTCACACACCACCGTTTACTTCTCCTGTGCTCCAGGATGAGCATGCGTTGGAGACTCTACGTGAGCCTGGCCTATCAGAGGCTCCATATTAATGCTCAGCTCCCTCTCGCAGCTGCGGGTGGCAGGTGAGGTGGAAGCAGGGGGTGGCTCAGAAAACACACTGAAGACATAGCCACAACCTTCGGAAGTCCTAGGCCACTGGGAAGGTAAGACATGATTGACATGAGTGCAGAAACCTGCAATATGCTCTCCCTGCTGTGGGGACACTACAGAGGAATAACTGGCCCACAGCAGAGAACAATGAAGAGGGGACAGCAAGCCAGCTGGGAGACCAAGCCATAGCATTGGCACAGACTGAGACCTCAGACTGGGGACAGGTCCCATGTCACATGCAGGTGCCGGTCACACACAGGTATCTGCTGCTTCTCAGCCATGTTCTGGTCTCATGGCCCATGACTTGGCCCCTTTGCCTAGTGGCTTTGGGGTTCCTTGCTGTCACAATCAGATCCAGGAGTGCGACCTTAGCACTTACACTGCAGTCCTCTGTTTTCCAGATGAAGACTCTGGGGCTGAGGGAGGAGGCAGACCTCGGAAGAAAGTAAAGGAGGGTTGGGCCAGGGGCCGACTTCCTCTCCTGCCCATTGCCCTCGCCCACTGCTGCCAATGTCAGGAGGCCCGGAGAAGAAGCCATGCTGCCCGACTGCTGCCCCACCTTCCTGGTTCTGAGAGGAATTGCCATAGGCTTGCTCTTAGATCCAGGCAGGGGCAGAGAGGCTGTGAGAAGGTTCCATGGCCCTTCCTGGGGCTGATTATGCTCCTGGTCCTTGGTGTCAGACTTGGTGAAATGACACTCTGATGAGTGAAACATGAGAAGTGAGGTCTTGCCTCACAGCAGAGGCCTGAAGAACGAGTGAGCCTGGTTCATACTCTGACTTCCCACAACAGTCAGCAATACTTCACAGGGTCTTTGCCATCAGCCTGGCTCCCAAGTTCAGATGACATGGAACCCTAATGCAGCTGCCTCAGAAAAGACATGCAAGAAATCAATCTCTAGTGCTGTAACTCCTGGTACTTATGGACCACTTGTTACAGCAGCTCTACCTGGCCTGGCCTGTGATGACCGACTCACAGGACAGCACAGCCCTGTCCACACTGCTGGTTAAAGGCCATGAAAGGTCATGCTAAGGCATTTGCCTTATGCAAAGGCAGAAGGTGTGTTTCTATCCTTGGAAACCTCAAGATGCAGAACCAGATTGGGGTGGTAACCCACTGGGAAGCAGGGGCAAAGCACACATGAAGAGCACCACTTGCCATCATGGGGCATGTTCCAGGGTGCATCCCTGCCTGTTGAGGGAGGCTCTGCCTTAGCTCAGAGGGCCCCTTCCATCTCCTCCTCCTAAAGAGGGGCAGGGAGGAAGAGGAGTCGGACAAGGGCAAGTTGTTTCCCAATCACTGTTACCTGGACATGGGACGTAATTGCTGTCTATTCCTCACAATGTGCAGATGGACAGGTCAAGGGCATGCGGGAGGGTAGGGCTGTCAGGTTGCCCACCCAGCCTGGGATAGCCCACCACAACTCCCAGCAGCCTGCACCCAAGATAACAGAGTCCCTCAGGGTACCGAATGCCTCTGCCAAACATTGATAAGAGACAGATGGCATTTGCATGTCTTTCAAGGTCAGACCTGTGTCATGCAAAGGTGGAGGAGGAAATAAGGACTGCACAAATGCCGCAGTCTGGCTGGGCACAAGATCACGAGCCACTCAAACAGGAACAAACTTTATTTTTGAAATAACCGCCAATACCACGTTCGTGCCGGGAAGATTCCCGATCCACCCACGCGGCGTTCCGCCGGTCTCCTCCCAGAACCCCAGCGCAAGCTCTTCCCCCGGAATTCCCTCCTACTGCACTTTCCCAACCAATGGGAACTCTCCAGGAGTCCCGCAGCAGGCTGAGGTAAACAGCAGGAGTCCGGTATCCATATGAATGTAATTTTTAACATAATCATATCATCTCAATGGCTAGCTGGCATCACCTTTCAATCAAAAATGCCATGCATCATATTAATTGGCTGTGGCTCTTAGCACACAAACATACTCAGTCCCTCTTTATGGCACCCATTTATGTGCCTGGCAGCCGGCCAACCTGTCAAAATGCTGTCCTTCCTGGACATGGAAAATAGGTGCAAAATGACCTGGGTCGGAGTGTGAGGAGCCAGGGAAGGGTGATGTCCAGGGCACAGCCATCCCAGAGCAGGGCAGCGGCTAGGCAGCTCTGCTGGCCTCGGGACCCTCATGGACCCACCTGAAGGAAGTGTAAAAGCCTGTCTTACACAGACCCCAGAGTGAGTGCTAAGCCTGAGGCACCCCGACAGCCCCTGATGTGACTCAGCCTGAGTTTTAACTGTGGCCACAACCCCCCCACACACTGTAGCGCTCCTGGTTCAGGAAAGCTGGTGAGGGAGGGAGGCTCTGAACTTGAGCCTTGGAAGATAAATGAGATGCAGGTGGGGCCACAGCCCTGGTCTCTGGAGGTAAAGGGAAGAGGCAGGCGTGGGGTGTGGAGAAGCCAGCAGAGCGAGGGTGAGCATCCCAGCCCCTAGTCCCACTCAGGTCCAGTTCAAGAGGGAGAGACTGGCAGCCATGGTTCATGGGGCCAGCGATGAATGTCATTCCAATCCCACCATCACTTATCCAAGAGGTGGAGGAGACAGAGGGGGAGGATGTGGAAACAGCCTGGTGACACTGGGCCCAGCTGCTGGTCTGAGGAATGAGGCATCATGCCCTGCATGGCTGTGGCTCACAGAAGCCTCCTTCCAGGATGGCCTGAGCACCATGGTTAGGGCGGTGGATGTGAACTCACCCCAGCATGATTCCCTGGGACCATCAGGGGGACCCAGACCATGAAGACAGGGGGTGGCCACTGTGGGGGTGTGACAGGACAGGAGTCAGGCAGAGGTAGGGTCACCCCAGCTGCTGCCCTTCAGCACCTGCATGCACTCTGCTTCACAAGGACCAGCACAGCAGGGCAAGGCAGGCGGAGCAGAGCCCCAGACTCAGGGAGTGTGGAGATGGGACATTTCCAGGCTATACCCATCCCCTTTTCCAGGCCTCTCTACACTCATCTTTCCAGCTGCGCACCTGAATGGCCAGCATCTCGCTGCTCCAGGAGACCCAGCCCCGGCAGACCCAGCCCTGTGTGAAGTTGTTCCATCACCTCTGAGGCAGGGCTGTTGGCTAGTATACTTTCTTGAACTTGTAATGGCTCCTTGCTCCTTGACTGGAGGAACTCTAGTGGGCAGAAAGATGCAGAGTGAAAGGTGGTCAAGACTTATCATGTGCACAAAATCACCTGATCCTCATGGAAATGTGATAGAGATACTATTGTCATTTTATAGTAAAGAAGCAATGCTCCTGGGCTGGGGATGTGGCTCAAGCGGTAGCGCGCTCGCCTGGTATGCGTGCGGCCCGGGTTCGATCCTCAGCACCACATACAAACAAAGATGTTGTGTCCACCGAGAACTGAAAAATAAAAATATTTAAAAAAAAAAAAAAAAGAATAATAATAAGAAGAAGCAATGCTTCGAGAGCTACAGTAATACACCCTTGTTGGGAGAAGTGGTACAGAAGTAGTGGGGTTTGAACTCAGGGAGGGATGGGTCAGGAAGCTGTTATGTAAACTGTCTCTTCATGGTCAACAAGAGCAGTTCTTTCTCTAGGAAGTCCTCACCCCAGAACCTTCCATCCCAGAGAACAATCATGGGACATAGAAGCCACCAGAGGGGGAAAATCCACTTTTTGCGTCTTTGTTTCTATACTCCAATGTTTTGTTTTGGTTTTTGGTTTTTATTATTTCATTTTGTTTTTGGCAACAAGCATGTATTCCTTGTAATAATCTTTTTCCATCAGGTGGTATTTTAAAAATCAATAATAGCATGAAAAAAAAAAAACTATGGCTGAGTTTGTTAATATTAACATTAATCATTGACATACATAAAAGTATTCTTAGTATGCAATTAACATGAAACGAAGTAAACATCAAGTGAACATTAAGTCAATTTAGCATGATAGTGTTGACTCTTGAGCAGGAAAGAGGCTGAGGAAAAGGAGCCACAGCAGGTTGCTCAGGCGTGGGATGGGTGGGTGCTGGGGAGTCGGCCAGGATAAGCAGGGGCCACCTCTACCCTCCTCCAGATTACTGCAGCAGGTGCTGGGCTGAACTGGAAGCCTTGGGTCTGCACCTGTAGTCAAAGCAAAGCAAGGAAGTTGTAGACGTCAGTGGAGAACACGTCATTGGTAGGGGCTGTCCTCAAATCTCCCTTCTTCTTAGACCCTCCTTTCAATGACCCTCTGGTCATTCTATAGCTCTATCAATAAACTTGGTCTTCATAAATTGTAATGCCAGATTCGTGGGACCCCAGTAGACCTCCAGGAGCCAAATCCGATGTAATCACACAAGAGTCTTTATTTATTTTTTTTTTTTGAGAATTTTTTAATGTTTATTTTTTAGTTTTCGGCGGACACAACATCTTTGTTTGTATGTGGCACTGAGAATCGAATCCGGGCCGCACGCGTGCCAGGAAGGCGCGCCACCACTTGAGCCACATCCCCAGCCCACAAGAGTCTTTATTGCAAGCTCGAGCCTGGACTCACAACCGTTCCCAATGCAGTGGTCCCAGGGAGTAAACCCCGGTCCTTTGTTCAATGAGGATTTTTAGGTTTTGGGGGGATACTCTATGCATCACAACATCACACAGCAAATCATTCCATACTGCAGGAAAATCAAACAACAGCTCTTAACATTGATTAGCACATTCAATGGCAGGAACAAGTTGGGTAAGGGTGATTGGTTACTACAAGAGGGGGATTCCTTTGAACTGATTGGTTTAAGCCTCGAGGGGTGTACATGCTAAACTACATGGTTTCCCAACATGTTATCAACCACCATAAACTACTGCGGGGTTCATCTGGCATCCCAGGTATTTTCCCTGTCTCAAGCTTATTGGTGGTTGCTAGGGAGTTGCTATGGATCCTCACCTAGCCTGAGTCAGGGACACCTGGTGCTGCAGATCTCTCCTGTTATTTGTAGACAAACAACTCAGCAGGGTGGGTATGTGCCTAGGAGTGCAGTGGGTTTTTCCAAGGACAAGGGTCACGCCCCCTTCCTTGGACAGGCTTTGCTCTGAGGTAGAGGCTGGTTTCACAATAATGGAGTCACATCAGTTTCTCAAAATGAAGAAGTTTTAGCCTTGATTTAATTCCAACTTTTCGATTTAAAAACAGAGCAAAGCAAACATTGGAATGAACTTGGCAGAAGATGACTTCCAGCTTTATACAGACAACCATTTTTCCTTTGAGTATGGATTCACTCCTTCCTTCCTTAGAATTGTGCTGTCTTGGACCCTGGAAGCCATGAACTTGTTCAGCTGGGAGAAATCACCTTCTGACAAAGATGTCCAGCAGTAGGCATCATTCTCCTGGGGAAATGTGCCATCCAGCTTTCCTTTATGTGTCATCTGACATTAATTTTTTTCAGCAAAAATGCCATTGTTCCAAATGGATTAAATCTGCCTCAAAATACCACTCCATTTCTTTGTCAAAAGTAGGTACAGATATAATTGTGTCAAGAAATCAAAGAAGTTAAGTGAAATCTGTGTAAATAGCCCTTTTGCTTATTTAGACACAAATTTCAAAAATGGAAGATATCTTTTTTAAATAATATAAATTTTTAATACAAAATAAAATCACTTCTAATATGATGGGTTATTTCCTTTTATCCATACGTTCTCTATTTTTCTCTATTTGCCAGAAACATTCTCTATTTTGGCTTGCTCAGCCTAACTCAAGTTTTGAAGGGAGCATGTGTCCATCAGAAACACTGAGAAAATGAGCAGGTAAACTCTGAGACATGCAAAGTGAGCTCCAGCTCCGGTGACCTGGTAAACATCCACACAGTGACACACACACAGAGAACAGGGGAGGGGATGACTCAGCTGGGTCTTGGTTGACATGCTGTGGGCGTCAGCTCAAGCAAGGGTTTGCCAAGGGGAGTGTATGCTCTGGCTCTGGGAATGCCTCAGCACCAGGGCCTCCAATGGTCAAGGCAGGGCAGGGCACAGACAAGGTCAGACAGCCGGGAGGCCCTTTCCCATGGAAAAGCAGCCCAAGGGCACACGTGCATGTTGGGTTCTCCAACCTGAGAGCCAGATTCTGCCTCCTCTGGGCAGCCTGCAGTTCCTCTCATCTTAGAATATTTGGTCCCTTGATTCTGTGTGTTTAGGAGGGCATAAGACAAATGTCCCCAGAATGTATCACTTATGGTCCTGATCTGAGGTGAAATCTGGGGGACTGAATTTCCTGAACCATAGCTGTAGGTATCATTCGGAGATCTTTAGACACATATGAACTGGAAGAAGAGGGGCTCTAATTTTTTTTTTTTTTAATCTTCCTCAGACATTCACATGCAGTCTGGGGTGGAAACTCAGTACAGAGAACCCAGGGAAGGGTCATAGGGGCAGAATCATCTAGTGCAGGAATCAGCAGCAAATTATAGCCCACAGTCAGTGCCTATTTATATAAATAAAGTTTTATTGGAATGCAGAAACATCCATCTATTTTCTTATTGTCAACAGTTGCTTTTACTCCACAACTGCAAAGCTGAGGACCTGCCACAGAGTCCACACAACCCGCATTCCTAAAATGATTTTCCCCCATCCTGACAGCCCCTGGCTTATAAAATCCTCAAGATGAGCATAAGCTCATTTCCCCTTCTTTATTTCAATAGACTTATGTTAGTCAGGACATGGAGATTGTGCTGAGATAACAAATGAACCTCAACATTTCACTGGCTTAACAAATACTTCTTCCTTAAAGTACACATCAAATAAGTGTTGAGGGCTATTAAATAGGAGGGTAGGTCTGTTCCACAAATCACTCATGATCCCTTGTTGATGGAGACTCCACTGTAACTGAGTCTTCTGGAATAGGAGGTCTTAGTTTCCTAGAAAGAGAAAAGCACATGTGGAAATCTCACCTCCCTTCTGACCCTTTTTCAATGCTAAGGAAATAAATGTCACTTTCCTTCTCAATCAACTGGTGAGAGCTAGTCACATGGCCCCACATTATTTAAAGGTATCTGGAAGTGAAGTCTCCAAAAGGAAACAGGAACCAGCTATCAGTGGGAATTAGCAACGTCTGCATGACAAACTTCTGCTTTAGGTAGCCTATTAGCGTTTACAGACTGACTGACATGCAGAGTGTGTGCGAATACATCAGTATGCCACTAATCCATTAGGACACTTTTTCTCTGAACCTCCAAGGGAACCCATCGCCCTCCCCAACAAGTAGCCAAACACCTACTACCAGCCATCCAGCCAACGTGGCAGACATGGCAAAGTGGAGAGGGCTCTATTTTGTAAGCCATGTTTACAAGTTAAGGGTTCCCAAGGAGCTGCGCATCTGAATGTTCTGTGTTGATTCTGTTGTCCTGTGGCCCCTGCAACATCAAGAAAGCTTTGGTGTGGACTGTGTGATACATGAGAAGTAATCAGAAGCACGCAGAGCATACCCTGTTCCATCAGGGATCCCTGATGGTGACCCTGCTCCTCCAGGACAGCCATAATCCCTGCAACCTTCAAGGAGATGGCTCAGGAGGACGGGTCCTGGTATAAGCCATATGCCCGCCACGCCAAATCAATTCTCCCAGACCTCTACCTCTATAGGGAAGACTTCGTCTTAAGGGTAGAGGAGTGGGACAAAATGAAGAGATGAACTTGGAGATAAGGGAGAACATTCATTTTTTGACCAGTCTTGTTCCTACCAGCCGGCATCCCAAGCAAGCATATAATGCAGACTGGATTAATATCTGGAAAACCAGAGGAAAATGCTTCCAGTTATTCTGTGGGTCTAAAAGCAGTCAGTACATCCAGCTGAGAAGTAAGAAAGGTGTGTGGCTCGTCACAGCGAGTCAACATGGAATAAAGGGTCTCCAGTAGCAGAAGAGTTAGAAAGGCAGGGCTGGAGGAGGAGTTTGGGGGAGGCAGTTGGTCCCAATGTGGTGGGAGAAGGTGGGTCTGGCTACCAAGAACCTGACTATATGACCTTGTGGAGGAAAGTTTACAGATAAAACCACTCATTGCACCCATCACGGGTCCAGATGAGTCATGGCAGGATATTTTCAAGATGGCAGTCTGAGGCTCTGAGAGGAAGAGTCAAGGACTCTGAGGAGCAGCTGGGCCCAGACAGACATGCTTCACTCTGATCTGGTCACAGGCTCCTCTGGCCATTGGGTAAAACCTAGAGACCCCTTTTCAGAATATTTTTTAAATGTATAAAATAAGATACATTGGCTCATAAAATAAATTAATTATATATCTAAATACAGCTTAAAAGGTAGTATGACCTTCTGTATTGACTTGAAGAATAAGCTTAGAGGAAGGCCTAATAACTAGTGACTTTGAAGTCATGGTGATGATAAATGAAATTTAGAGTTTCAAAAAAGCTGTGGTTTAAGAGAACTTGTGGTCTCTCTTGGCAACCAAACCACCAATCTTCCTAACCCACTGTTTGACAACCTTCCCTCATCATGGAAGACAAGGCTAAATTTGTTTTTTGTTTTTTGTTTTTTTCTTCTTCTTCTTCCCTTTTTGGTACTGGGGATAAGTTCCTAGCCCTTTTTATTTTTACTTTGAGATAGGGCCTTGCTAAGTTGCTGAGGCTGGCCTTGAACTTACAATCCTCCTGCCTCAGCCTCTTGAGTCACTGGGAAAGACAGGTGTGTGTCTCCTCACCTGTCAAGGCTAAATTTCTTATAGGACTGGGAAAGTAAGACTTTTTCACACCATGTTTACAGACCCTTGAATGCTACGGACAGATTCCTGGCATGCACGAATGCAGGCTGAGAACTTCTGCAGCACTGGCCTGCATGGGCCGAGGGTCTGGTTAGCCCACTCCTGGATTGATCCACCACATTTCCAGTAGTAAGAGGTGGAGTGAGGAAGCCCCCAACCATCAGGGGCAGTTAGATTCCCTGTGAGTAAACCATTCCAAAGGAACAGACTTCATTTATAACATGTGGGAATGTTCAAGTCTAAGGTACACCAAGAAGAAACAGCAGAGGTTGTAGGGAAGGGCAGTCAGGAGGCAACCGAACTAACATGTCACTGGAGACTTCCATGGCTGCAGGGCGCATGTCACCTCAAACTTTACATATTGAAATGCAGTCCCCACTGTGATGGTACTGAGGACAGGGCCCCTCAAGGGTACATAGATAAGCAGGGTGGAGCCCTTGTGAGTGGGACTCTGCCCTTATCAAAGGGACCCCAGAGAGCTCTCCTTTCTCGTGTGAAGGTCCAATGAGCAGTCACCCATCTACAACCTAGAAGGTGGCCCTCACCAGAACCCAGCCTTGCTGGTGAGCAACCTCAGACTACCAGACACCAAAACTCGGAGAAAGAAGTTCTGTAGCTTAGTATCGCCCAGTTTGTGGTATTTTGTTACAACGCACCAAGCTGACTAGGATAGACACAGCCTAAACTGTAGGACTGCTCGTTTTCCAAAAGAGCAAGGAAAGAAACACCTGGAAGAGCCCTCCTAGAATCAGAACAAATTTAAAACATGGGCTTTGGGAACTGTCCCTTCCAATGAGTGAATTTGATCACATAACTATGAGGCCATGGAGACCCAGGACTTGACTGAAAATGACTGAGCAACCAGCCTGCAGGTGGGGAGTTAGGAACCGCTTAGGTCTGGCAAAGGTGGCCACAGCAGCAGCCATCAAGGCGACCGGAGCAGCTGTATCCTCTGAAGGCCACCTGAGGAGGCATACCTCAATACCTGGCACCACGGACTGGCTAAATTGACACGTAAAGGTAAACTTCACATGTGCCCAAGACGTCAGACTTAACCCATCTCCCGAGTAGACATCTGTTCAAAGAACCAAAGGAAATTGGTGAAGAATTAAAGGAAGGTGCAATGACAATGTCACATGAGTCGTATTACCAAAGGGCAGAAACTGTGGAATTGAACTATAGAAATCTCAGATGGAATTTCTGGAGTTGCAAAGGGCAGTTGTGGAGGTGAGCATTTTGTAGCAGATGTGAAGCAGCAGAAGAAAGAACTAACAAACTTGAAGGTGGGCTGACAGAGGTAGCAAAACCCAGATGACAGACAGGTAAAGGACAGAAGAAACCAAAGACCAACTGAGAGTTGTGAGGCACACACGTGTGTTGTGACCCATGCGTAACAGAAGCACCAAAAGAGAGGAAAAATGGAAAAACATCCAAGACACAATGACTTGAAACTTCCTGAATTTATTGAAAAACTCTACATATACAGTAAGCTCAACAAAGCTGTCCTCCCCTGGCCCACTCTGCACAGCTTGGATCTGAGGAGCCTCCACATTACATGAGCAAATTCCATAAAATCCTACCCCATGTACATATGTCCAATGTAAATAGCCAACATGTGTCCAGCAGGATGTTCGAGGTGCATTTGTACCATAGAGGAGCATCATGATTCTGGAGCACCCTCCTGCCCGACTCCAGGGCTGGTTTCTGTCTTTGGTCTATTGGCTAAGCAGTGATTGACTGGATGGCTGCTGTGAGGTCTGTTCTCCCATCACCACCCCTGAGCTAAGTAGGACAAATGCAAAGGGATCTGCAGACACATAAGAATAAGAAAGCTGAAAGACAAGAGGAAATCTTGAAAGTAGCAAGAAAAAAACAAACTACCTATCTACATGTTCAGTGTAATTCCTATCAAAATACCAATGATATTATTCCCAGAAAAAGAAAAATAATCCTAAATTTTGTATTAAACCACAAAAGATCCTGAAAAGCCAAAGTAGTTCTGGGGGGCAATAATAAATTTTTAAAATTTGAATAAATTTAAATAAATTCAAATTTACAGCTGGAGGTATTAAAATACATGACTTCAAAACATACCACAAGGGGCTTGGGGAGATAGCTCAGATGGTAGAATGCTTGCCTCATGTGCACAAGGCCCTGGGTTCAATCCCCAGCACAACAAACAAACAAAAAAACCACAGACAGCATGGTACTGACTTAAGAAAAGACGCAGAGAACAATGGAATGGAACAAATCCACATGTTTATTGCTAGCTAATTTTGAACAAATGCAGCAGGAAAATCTCTGTAATAAATGATACTGGGAAACTGGATATCCAAAATCAGAAACTGGACCACCATCTTTCACTTTATTCCCTCCCCTCAAAAAAAAATCATCTCAAAATGGATCAAAGATTTAATGTGAGACTGAAAACTACAAAAGTACTAGAAGAAAACATAGGGAAAATGCTTCAGAATATTGTTCAGAGCAAAGTTTTTTTTTTTTGTTTTTGTTTTTTTTTTAATGTGACTCTACAAACAGACAACAGAAGCACAAACAGACAAATGCTCTGACATCAAACTAAAAACGCATCTCAACAGCAAAGGAAATGATCCACAGAACAACAGAGACCCTACAGAACAGGTGTGGACACCTGCAAGCTCCAAAATAAGTAAGAATGTAAGCAACTCAACAGCAAGAAGATCCCAACAAGAACATCTCAACAGCAAGATGATCCCACTTAAAACCCGGCAAGTGACCTGAGTAGACATTTCTCAGAAGATACCCAATGGGCCAAGAAGTATTTTTAAAAACGCCCAACATCACTGATTGTCAAGGAAATGCAAATCAAAACCACAGGAGACAACATAACACTCAGTTAGAGGGGCTACTGTCGAAAGAGAGCCCCAGCACCGCCAATAGAAGAACACAGAGCCCCAGATCGCCAGGGGGAGAACACAGAGCCCCAAACTTGCCAGATGGAGAACACAGAAGACCAGCACTGCCAGAGGGAGAGCCAAGAGCCCTAGGCACCACGGGCACCACCACCGACCTTGTAAACATAAGCAGGTGAAAGTGCCCAATCCTATCTCCATTTCTAAGACCTCATCCAAGGAAGACTTCTGCCTTCTGCCCCTGAGGCTGAACCAAGTTCTCTCCCTCTGATCACTGCCACTTCACACTTGTCCTGGACCCCGTCCTGCCCAATCCCAGGGTTCAGTGTTATAGTTAAAGCTTCCTCCCGGGGTTTCCTAAACTGACTTCCAGACCACTCACCTATAATCGAATCAAGCCTTTATTGAAGCACACCGGTGGCGGCTGACCAGAACATAAAGCTGTTCCCCTGATCAGCCCCGAACAATTGCAAGGGCGCCCCTTATAAGCCTGAAAACCGCAAAAGGGACATTTGGGGGTCTAGCCAATGCAAGCAAGCCAGGTTACAGAAGCGAGAGAGTGTAGTCAGGTGGCGGGACCCTTAGCCAATCACAATTAGCCCAGTCACCCCAGTTACAGAAACAAAGCCCTGTTACCCTAGTTATAGAAACAATGCCCCATTAGGTAGTTTCATGTTCTTAAATGTTTCTATAGCAAAAGGAAAAGAACATCTTGCCCCAGTCATAATAACCCTTCCACTTGGCATGGTTGTTTTACAAAATGGAGTCACAAAACAAAATGAAGTCACTTTGGTTTGACTATCACATCAGGTGCCACTTATACTAGAGACCTGTCAGGCTTTTGCACACTAATGGCCTTCCCCACCTGCGTTGGAATCGACCTAGGTGCTAACATCTTACAATTTATAAAAACACAACTACACCTCCCATGAGATATTTGTCTCTCACCCCTTCAACTACCCTTCAGGAAAACTGTTTGCAATCAAAGCTGCTCCCTTCCCTTCGGAGCATTCTCTGGGGCACTGCCCCCTGTGGTATCACCCCCTGAATGACAAAGACATTGGACAGCAGTGCTCTGGGTCAGGCAGAGTGCAACCCCCTGGCTCCAGCTTCCCTGCTGTCCCTTCCTCCTGCCAGCTCTGCCCCTGAGCCACCAGCTTTGCAGCTAGCTCAGCCTCTTCCTGGTGTCTCCTACCACATGGGGTTCCTCCTCCCACCTTTTTGTATTTTCCATTCCTTTCCATTCCTCTGTCTTTGCTCTCTTGATTTTTTTGGTTGCACTTTCCTGAAGGGACCTGCTTTCATGAATTTCATTATCAAATCTAAAATCAAACCAACTTCCTCTACCCCATGAGCTGCTGCATTGACCCCAACAGTTCTTTCTCTGTCTTTTCTTTAAATAGTCTTTACATAGTTGTAAATGCAAAATTCATCTTCAATTCTATATTTAGTGCCCTCCAATAATCAATCATTTCTCTTAATGCAAAATCCAAAACCTCTACAGGACTACTAATGATCCACAGGAACAAGGCTCTACCCCTCTCCAGGCTGAGCTCTGTCCACCTCCCCAGTCACTCTGCCTCCCTCTTCTGTCCTGCATGCCACCATCTCAGCCTGGACTTCTCTGTCCACTTCTGCTCTCCTCCTCCCAGCAGTGAAGGTTGAGCACTAGGTGGGCAGAGCTTCCCTAACCCCCTGCTGATGCAGGCCTTGCTGGTCTGCCTTCACACCCAGCCTACTCTCTGTCCCACAGTGATCTAGAGAAACAGAAGCACGTCCTTATTCTCTATAGGGCTCAAGCCCTCTTGCCTTCTGGAATTAGGCTTCATTGAGGCCAATCTTCCTCGCCTTTTCTATATCTTGTATCTCCAGGCACTGCAGACTGCAGCAGGAGACCTCCTACTTCAGGGGATTAAAAGTATTTGTGGAATTAACAAATGGAACCTGTGGGGGTGGAGGGTGGGGGGAGTGGCAGGGATCTCCTAAATCCTGGCTGAGTGGAGGGGATTTGTGTTGTGCTGGGGGCCTGACTCCAGGCCCATTATAGCAGAGAGCACTCTGATCTTCCTCTCCCTTCACCCCTTCCTTTCTTCCCTGAAACTTCATTAAGCAGAAAATACTAAAAGTCTAACTTATCCAAGGCAAATGTTTGGCACTTCAAAACTCCTTATTTGCTCTGGGCCTGGGGATATAGCTCAGTTGTAGAGTGCTTGCCTCACATGCATAAGGCTCTGGGTTCAATCCCTACACCACCCCCCCCAAAAAAAATCATTATTTGTTCTCTTATCACTAGGAGATAATGCAGGACAAAACACAATTCCAAAGTCTTTGTTTCCTTTTTCATTCATTCTTGCCACAGCTGTCACACATCAGGTTTGAGGTGTGCAAGGCCAGTTTCCCAACAGTGTGTAAGAGGTTAGAAATGCCTGTCCATAGGCTATGCAAATGCAAGGGAATCCTTCAGGGACCAGTGGCCGCACTGCCTTATGATGACTTTTCTAACAGGTTCCTTGAAGTCTTTGTTCCTCAAGCTGTAGATGACTGGGTTCGTCAGTACCACGGTGTAGAAGACAGAGATGATCTTGTTGATTTCGGGTGACAGGTGGGCACTGGGGCGCACGTACATGGAGATCATGGTCCCATAGTAGATGGTGACAACAGCCAGGTGAGACCCACAGGTGGAGAAGGTCTTCGTCCATCCAGAAGCTGAAGGGATCCTCAACATGGAGGACACAATGAAGACATGAGGGTCATGAGGACATGAGGGTCAGGAGAAAGCAGACACACAGCACTGTGACCGACAGGACAAAAATGGCCATCTCGGTGACGTGGGCACTGGAGCAGGAGAGTTGCATGAGCGGTGGGAGGTCACAGAAGAAGTGGTTGATGTGGTGGGGCCCATAGAAGTCCAGCTGGGAAATCATCATGAATGACAGAAAGCCTGTGCCCACCCCTGTCAACCAGCAGAGGGCCACCAGGTGCCTGCAGGTGTCAGGGCTCATGAGGAAGGGGTAGTGCAGTGGACTGCCGATAGCCAGGTACCGGTCGTAGGCCATCATGGCCAGGAGGAAACACTCAGTAGCCCCAAAGAACACGAAGAAGTAGAGCTGCGTCATACAGGCGGAGAAGGAGATGGCCCGGCCCCAGGAGGCTAGGTTGGCCAGGAGAAGGGGCACGATGGTGGCCGTGTACCAGATCTCCAGAAAAGAGAGGTGCTGGAGGAACGTGTACATGGGGGAGTGCAGGCGCTGGTCCTGGCTCACCACTGCGATGATGACGATGTTCCCCGTGAGGGTCAGGAGGCAGATGAGTAGGAAAATGGTGAAGAGCAGGGTCTGCCACTCCTGAAGGGTCTGGAATCCAAGCAGCTGAAACTCGGTGACCACAGACACATTTGGGGTTTGCATCGTCTGGGGGCAGGGAGTGCAGAAAACATGTATGAAAAGCACAGGGTGCAATGACCGTTGGTGTTTGGACCTTCAGGGATTTTTTGTTTTGTTTTAGGTTTGCATGTGCTGCTCTTGGGAGGTTCAAATGCACAGTCCCATGCTCCTTTTATTTGACCACTTTTGGATCTGCAGATCAATGATTCCACGCTTTGACCCAGTCACTCCTCTGTCTCCTCAGTGAGGATTGCAAATGTGTTCTGTTTTCAAACCTCAGCATGGCCTTGTCTCTCTGTTCCTTCAGCAAGTGATCTATTTGATCAGAAGCCTGGGGTCCCCATGGGAGCATGTGCAGGCTTAGGCCACTAACACCCCCACCTACCATTCGTCTGTACCCTGAAGGAGTGGTGTGCATGGGTCTCAGCTAGTCCCTCACTTGAGCTGTGTCCTCCCTCACACTGGGAGGTGCTGCAGGTTTCCAGCTCACCCTCTCCTGGCCAGCAGTGGCCACCTCTCTGCTGGAGTTGTTCCAGTTTACCAAAAGCCTGGTTTTCATTCCCTGTAAACGAGAGGTGAAGCACACCATCAAGGTCCAGCTCTGCTGCCTCCGTGGGCTTCCCATCTGCCGTGGACTCCTTCCCTGGTGGAGACCATCCCTTCCTTCAGTGGCCCTTAGTCCTCTGCTTCATTTATGAGTTGGTTTGTACATTTGCTTGTTGTAGTGGGGGTTGAACCCGGGCCTCACTCATGCAAGGCAAGTGCTCTACCACTGAGCTCCACCCCTGCCCTTTTTTTTTTAAAGAAAGAGACAGAGAGAATTTTAATATTTATTTTTTAGTTTTTGGCAGACACAACATCTATGTTTGTATGTGGTGCTGAGGACCGAACCCGGGCCGCACGCATGCCACGCACTGAGCGCACTACCGCTTGAGCCACATCCCCAGCCCACACCCCAGCCCTATTGATTTTAGACAGGGCCTCACCAGTTGCCCAGGCTGGCCTGGCACTTGCCACCCTCCTGCCTCTGCCTCTGAGAAGCTGGAATCACAGGCGTGACCACCACCACCCCCAGCTCCTCTGCTTGCTTTGTCCACTGCTCTCAGGACCCCTCCCTCTTCCTGATCAGCTCGTCACTTGATATCCGTGACCTTCCTCTGGGTTCCACCGTAGCTGGCTCTTCATGTTTGCAAACTCTCAGGGTTTACAGCAGCTCAGCATGCAGCTCTTGACTTTACTCATTCATTCATTCATGGTGCTGGGGTTACACCGGGCCTCCTACTAGCCTGACTCTAGGTTAAGCCTCTCAGCTCTTAACCCTCAATTTCACGTGTCAGTCTTGAATATTAGTGTGCAAACAGCTGTCCCATCTGAAATGCACCACAGATGTCCACTCAGCTCCTGAGGCTTCTGTGACCTCACCTCCCAAAGCTGCCCACCAGACCCTTGGTGCAGCTGTCCACCCCCACTAGGGGGCACTCTTCACCAGTCGCTCAACCAGAAAACCTTGACTTTGACCCAATATTAGACTGTTCTGCAAAATCAACTGGCTCCACCTGCAACTATTTCCAGATCCAGGGGGATCACTATTATCCGCCCACTTTGTTGCTGCCTGGAATAGGTGCCACCATCTCTCACCCTGATGGCTGCAACGCTTTCCCTGTGGCCCTCCATGACCACCGTGCCCTACTCAGTAACTCAGTCTCTGTGAGGAAGTGCAAGCGCATCTTACACAGAGGCACAGAGGAGCTGCGGATCGTCCCTGGTTGGTGAACAGAACACTGGCCAGTCCACACACTCCCCTGAGGACCCTCTCTTCTGCTGATTTGCCACTTGGCTCATCATCTCTAAGACTGCAGTTAGGTGTGTTGCTGTGTTTGTTTTTTTCCTCTCATGCCTGGGCAAAAGCATCAGGAAGGCTATGTCCACTGAACAAGGAAACTTTACATGGACTGAAGACGACATTGTAAGCTCTATGAATCTGCCTTCAGGAGCCCAGCATGGAGCAGGAAGCCTCATGCACACACTGGATCTCTTAAATCCAGCTCAAGACGAGGCCATGGGGACCCCAGGGCATTCTTGGTTGGCTGGGCCCTGTGGGTCCTCTGCCCTGCCTCTCACACCTGGGTCTGCTCTTCTCCTTGCCCATTTGGCTCCTGACTCTTATCTCCTGTGGGTTCTTCTAGTCACCCAGATCTTGCCTTTCTGTCCCCTTCACAAGCCCCTGGGATATTGTCCCTGGATATGTCTGTGGGCTCATTTCCCACATCCTTTTGCCCCGTCAGAGACCACTTCCTGCCTAAAGTCTGGAGGAGCTGGTCACCTGTGTCAGCAGGTGACACCATCCAAGGTAAGCGCTGCCCCTTGGTCTGAAGAGCATATCCCAGCAGTTCTGCCTCCAACCTTCGCATGACAACCAGGGGATGCTGGATGCTGGAATTTAACCACATAGAAGGATTTGCTCCAAGACTGGGCGATACTTAGAAGCTGTCTAGGCACACAGCCATGATACAGCTATGCCCCCAGATTCTTATAGTTATTAACTACACGATCTTGGAACATGGTCTTTTCCTGCCTTGGCTTTCTCACTTTTTATATGTGACATTATCATGTAATTAAGTAAATCTATTTACTGTTTCTTTTAAATGTAATATCCTGCTTATCTCGCTCACTTTTACAGACACTTATATACAGCTTATATCATACTTTTATTACCATTGACCTTGATCATGAATAAATTAAAAATAAATCATTTAGCCATGGGGAAGTATGATATGCAGGTTTGTGAGACCCCAATAAAAGCAAACAAGCACAGCATCCCACTAGACTAAGTTTACAGGGTTTGGGGCTCAGTTTCCCAGTTAAAGTTCCTTTTGGGGGGCGGGGTACTGGGGAATGAATTCAGGGGAACTCAACCACTGAACCACATCCCCAGCCCTATTTTGTATTTTATTTAGAGACAGGATCTCACTGACTTGCTTGACACCTTGATGTTGCTGAGGCTGGCTTTGAACTCCAAATCCTCCTGTCTCAGCCTCCTGAGCCTCTGGGATTACAGAAGTGCACCACAGCTTCTGGCTAAACTTTCTCTTGTATGTTCAAATGCAAAAAGAAACTGAACTTATTTAATCACCATTCATTGCTTAAATACTTTCAATAATAAACTCACTACAATTACTTAAATATTATTTCCAACTTTTAAAATTAGCTTCATTCGCTGGGTATGGTGGTGCATGCCTGCAATCCCAGTGGCTCTGGAGGCTGAGACAGGAGGATTGTGAGTTTAGATCCAGCCTCAGCAAAAACAAGGTACTAAGAACTCAGTGAGACCCTGTCTCTAAATAAAATACAAGGTAAGACTGGGAATATGGTTCAGTGGTTGAGTGCTCCTGAGTTCAATGTCTGGTACAAAAAAAAAAAAAAATAGCTTCATTACATTAGCTGAAAATAATAAAGATTGCTGCCTGCTTCAGTACTAGGGCAACCATCATAACCTCAAGTCTAATTCTGTAGGTTTTTTTTTTTTCAAATTATATGAGAATAAACACAATCAAGAATATTATCGTTCTTTTTTTAATGTTTTTTAGATATCAATGGACCTTTATTTTGTTTATTTATATGCAGTGCTGAGAATCAAACCCAGTGCCTCACACATGCTAGATAAGTGCTCTACCACTGAGCCTCTTACCCCAGCCCCTTTATTGTTCTTACATGCCATCTGCCTACAGTACATTAAATGGCTTTGATGTCTCAGGATGCCTTTTTAAGTTTTTGTTGTTGTTGTCATTACAGTTTTATATCCCAGCACATTTAGGCAAGACCATCTCTTTCCACATAGGCAGAGCAAGTTGCCTTGACAAGGAGGAATCCACAACCATAGCCAGGAAACTTTGCCCTTGGATGTGAAACACATACCATGCTGATTTTCTCCTTGAAAAGCTGCCTCATCTGCACGCGCCTCCCCTGCTGTCCCTGTGGCCATCACATGGAGACCCAAGGGCTGCTGCTCTGAAAGCTGCCTTGCCCTCCTCTGACCCAAAGTCCGCCTACATTTTCCTTGTGAGAGCTGGAACTTGTCTCTCCTGCTGGTGTCTGGCTCTGGGTGGAGCAGACTTCTCCTTTCAGTAACCCTGGGTATCTTGGGGACCTGGTCCTTCCGAGAATCCTTTTCCCCAATGTGTTCTATAATTTGCCAATCAAGTCTGTAAACAAAGAAAGCTAACTTCTGAGATTCCTCTGTGTCCACTGAGGCTTTGTTGTAGATAAAACGTTGAGATAGAAGCAATTCATACATTCTTTATAAGATGGATTTAATTTCTTCTTACCTTAGAATGGGTCCCACCTTTGCTATAATATATGTATATATATATGTGTGTGTGTGTGTGTGTGTGTGTGTGTGTGTGTGTGTATGTATAGGTGTACATATCTACATGTATGTGACAGCAATGGTAGGACCATATACATACACACACACACACACACACACACACACACATATATATATATATATACATATGTCTAATATATATCTCCATGTTCAAACTAACTCATTCAATTAAAGAAATTTTGCAAAAGGTTATTCTTTTTTTTTTTTTTTTTTTTTTTTTGGTACCAGGGATTGTACTCAGGGGCACTTGACCACTGAGCTACATCCCCAGCCATATATTGTGTTTCATTTAGAGACAGGATCTCACTGAGTTGCTTAGTGCCTCACCATTGCTGAGGCTGGCTTTGAACTCCTGATCCTCCTGTCTCAGCCTCCTGAGCCATTAGGATTACAGATGTATGCCACTACACCCAGTTTAAAGCTCATTCTTGGCCTGGGGATGTAGCTCAGTTGGTAGAGTGCCTAACTCAAGTGCACAAAGCCCTGGGTTCAATCCCCAGCACCACAAAAAAAAAAAAAAAAAAAAAAAAAAAAAAAAATCATTGTTAGTGAATCTCTCAATCTAAGAAAATACAACATATGAATTACAGGCGAATTGGAAAAGATTATCAACCCAGGTCTTAAGTATAGCGGGATTTATTTTTAATCTAAGTATGTGGAAGTCTGTCTACTTAAAATTCAATTTGTTAATACTTCTAGTGAAAGTGATTTTGAATATTTCAGTTTAAAAGAAAATGTTGAAGTATTGAATAAAGAAGTTAAAAAATAGAAACTTTTTTTTTTTTTTTGCTTTTTTAATCAATCATTAATTTAAGTACCTACTACATGCCTTGACCTCTTTGGAGTATTAGGATACACAAGAGAATCACACAAATAATGTGACAGAGAAGGCTACATCATTAGTTATTTGTTGATGCTGATTTGACAGTTTTTTTAAAAAAAAATGATTTATATGTATAGTTTTAGAAAATTTGGAAAATGAAAGAAACTACAGACAAAATGTATATTTCCAAATACCCAGAGTACTGTCACCCAGAGTCAGGCCCCTGGTGCTCTGCCTTAGACACTCCTCATGTGGCCCACCTACTGGGTCACACAGCAGGGATTCTAGTCTATAGTCTGTAGCTTGGCTTTTCTGCAGGTTTTTTTTTTTTGTAAATGGTTAATATCCAGCCTGACGTGGTAGCACATGCCTGTAATCCCAGTGGTTTGGGAGGCTAAGGCAGGAGGATCGTGAGTTCAAAGGCAGCCTTGGCAACTTAGCAAGGCACTAAGCAACTCAGTGAGACCCTGACTCTAAATAAAATACAAAAATAGGGCTGGGATCTGGCTCAGTGGTCGAGTGTCCCTGAGTGCCCCTAAGTGCCCCGGATACCCCTCCCTCCCAAAATAATAATAATAGTTAATGTCTGTGATAGGCCTTTTCTCTCTAGTGGGAAAATTAACATACTGTTTATGGATCCTGTTTCAGGATGGACCATTTCCATCTGATGCCATTATAGCTCTTCTAAGACCCGAGTACTTGCAGAGAGAGGCTTGGTGGGGCCTGCAAAGCAGATTGTGTATTCTTTCTTTGTCAACTGCAGAAATAAGGTGACAGACCTATGTGCAGGTCAGGCCCAGCTGGAGAAAAGGAGAAGGCCAGCTGCAGGCTTTCAAAGACCATCTCAGCTCACCTCCACAGGCCAGAGGGGCCCTGGGATGAAGCAATGTGCATAGCCACCACCAGAATGTATCAGCTGCACAAGTCAGCCCAGCTGCCCAGTGAGAGCTGGTCATGGCGGGCAGGGCATCAGGAAACTACCGATCAATGTTCCGCCATGTCATGACAGGGTGCGCTTCCCTATCCTGCAGATGGAGACACATCGTCTCTAGAAGGAAGGGAATATTGACATGGCTTGAAATGTATAAAGTGCAGGGCACAGTGTGCATTTGTATGTTCCCACAGGATTAAAGACATCAACATGTGTGCACCCACAGGCTATGGGAACTTAATTTTGGAAGGCCCTGCTCTGTGCTCCTCTCCCACTCAGTCATTGCTATGGTGTGGCTCTTACTTGTCCCTCAAGAGTTCATCTGCTGGGAGTGTGGGTGAGCCCCAGAGAGATGGTGATACAGCCAACAGGGCCCAGCCAGAGCCTGTGCCAGCTGTTTGGATTTCCAGTCACCAAAAGTATCAGTTAAATTGTTCTTTTCCTTATAAAGTTAGCCCATCTCATGTATCATATTAAAGTAATGCAAAATGAACTCATGCATTCATCTTCCCCTCTTCCTCCCAGCCCAAGTCACATGGTCATTCTTTCCAAGAACCTTTTCTTCCTGTGTGCACCATGATTTCTGATAGTGACTTAAAATAGTAATATATCCTAAGAAATGCTCATTTATAGTCATTATCTTCATAGTGGATCAAGCGTCCTGTTACTGGCTTCTCATTTTGAACGTGGCACACTTATTTTTTAATTGCATATTAATTAAGAATTATGTTGTGAAATTGGGTATGGTGTGGTCTACCTGTAATCCCAGCAACTTGGGAAACTGAGGCATGAGGATAGTATGTTCTAGGCCAGCTTTAGCAACTTAGCAGGACCCCATCTCAAAACAAGAATTTAAAAAGAGGCTGGGGAAGTAATTGACTGGTAGAACACTCCTGAGTTGAATCCTCAGTAACACACATACACACACAAGGTTACACTGTTGAACTAAAAATAAGTATCCATTTGTGCATCACACTAAATTAATACATTTACTAATGTGTAAATATTTAAATTTTATCTTGGATTAATATTTTAATTTTTTAATATTTTCCAGTAAATTTTAAAATTTTTTCTTCATAGGTACATAGTTAATTTATTGCTGCACAGAGAAGTTTGAAATTCTGAAATGAGTTAGCACCATGATATTGGTGATATTATGAGTAGTCTAGCTATGTTGTGGTAACAGCTGTAGATATTTTGGTTCAATAAAAGGAAGCATGTTCTAAAACTCAGCCTGAAGTTGCGTGGAAGACTATCCCTTGCTTAGGTATTACAGAAGGACAGATGATTTGATAGATGGGATAGGCAGTCAAGTGTTTTCTAAAATGTAATTCTATAATTTCATAGACAAAATGTTCCTGAACTAAGGTGGGTACACAGTTTGTTGACAAACCTAAACTCAACTTTGTCAGTATAGGAATTGCCTCAGCACAGGGTCTCAGGGGAGGGATTTCCCAGGAGTGCTAGTCAAGGCTTTACTGCCCCAAAGCCCCAGCCCCTCATCTTAACACTGCACCATTGTTAACCTGCAGAGAGGGCTTGATGTGCAATGGGTACGTTAGATGTCCAAGTCCTGCAACCTAAGTTATTGGAAGAATTATTGTCGCATATATTATTTTTATTTCTATTGTTTTATTTTAAAGGACTGTGATTATCTTAATAGTCTATGTCATTTCTTGCTGCATTGTCTGTGTACCTATTTGATCCCCTGGGCTATTATGAATAATGCTTTTCATTCTTCTCAAAAGAGTGACAGATGACATTGTATTTTATCAATATGTTAATGTCCCAGGGTAAATTGGGCAAAATTACTTCTTTTAAAAATTAGAACTGTTCTCTGGAATCAAGTAACTGAGTAAAACTAGTGAATTAGCTGAAGCAACCAGCCACAGAGGATAAATGAACAGGCTCAAAACCACCAGTCACTCTTTCCAGGACAGTCACATCCTGAAACTGGCAGCCCACTTGCTGTTATCCTTGTCACCACCGGGCTCATAACTAGAGAGGGAGCCTCACAGAGGAACAGTTCTGTCTGGAACACACCCTGGAGATAAGGAAACTCAGAACAATTAGCCCCTGTAGACGACAGTGTCCCCAGAGACCTGCACTTCCTCTTCTTTCTTCCATGGTGTTCTGTGGCTGGGGAGCCGGTCTTTGGAAAACCATCCGGTGGGTCACATCAGAGCTACAATCTCCACTCTTAGTTTCCACCACGCCTTACGTAGAAGCCATGTCACCACAGGGCACAGGCAGAGAAGTCCGTGTGAGCACCAGGGTCACTGCAGGGGCAGGTGGGAACATGGGATTTTTAAGTCTCAGCTTCAAACTGCTCTTGGGACAGTCACGGGATTGCAGGTGCTACATCAATAGAATGAAGCTCCAAGGGACACCAAGGGACAAGAACTAGTGATGGTTACACAAGCCATTCAAGGTCCCATCCCACCAGGCAGCTTAGGAGGTAAGGGAGGCCCACGGGGAAGAGGCCAAAGCAGGCACAGCAGGGCCACCCCACACCAGGTGGTGAACCTGCTAGGTGCAGGGTAGACAAAGGGCATTCACCAGGGCAGGGATGGCTTCCGGATGTAGCTGCTGGGACAGGGCTGTCACCACCACATGCACCTAGGAAGATCAGCTCTTCAGAGTAATTTTACTTGTAAAGTTAAATTTTGGATGAATATTGCTTTTGAAGGGCCTAATTAGGGTCACCTAACAAAAGCTGTGTACGGTGAAATGTTTAGGAGATTATCATTGTTTTCAACAATATTGATGTATTTAATATCACTGACTCTATGTTTAAAAATAGGATTGTAAATTTTAAAAAATATATTTTTTAGTTGTAGTTGGACACAATACCTTTATTTATTTATTTTATGGGGTGCTGAGACTTGAACCCAGTGTCTCACAAATGCTAGGTAGGCACTGAGCTACAGCCCCAGCTCCCAGGATAGTAAATTTTTTGTTAAGTGTATTTCACCCCATTAAAAAAAAATGTCAGGATTACAAAGGCAGGGTGCAATTGCTTAAGTGGAAACAAACAGAGACATTTTAACAACCCCAAGCTGGAGGGAAATGCTGAGTCAGACCTGGTGCTCTTGAGGTCTCAGCTCAGGCTGTGGGGCTGGGAGATTGTGGATCCCTCAAGCAGAGAGGAGGGTGGGACCCGGGAGAGTTGAGGGCCTTGGCCAATAGGGCTTCTTGTAAACAGGAGGCTGTGCAGAGACCAGGAGCCCACCCCTGGAAGGAAGTTAAGGCCAGCAGCAGAGGAGAACGTGGGTTCTGTATTCCAGCCAGCTGATAGCCTCAGAGGAGGCAGGCCAGGGAGGCTAGAGGAGGAGTGGAGGATGGACAGGGTTCCCCCGGGAGATCCTAAACTCTGCACCCTAGGTCGGTCAGGATTAGGGTCAGGAATGGAGAGGCTGAGCATCAGAAACACGTTAACAACAAGGAGTATTGGCACAAAGATTGTTCAGCCTGAAAGAGAGACAGTGAGAAACAGGAATTTAAGTTAAATAATCAGATGCCCAGGAGGAGCTTCCCATGGGGCTACTATCATTCACCCCACCACTGGCCCACTCCTAAGGGAACTTTGTTTTTAAGAACAATGTTATAGACCTCATTAGCCTCCCAGTGTCAGAAAACAAGCTTAAGAAGCAATTTTATGCCTGGCCCTGTGGTGCATGCCCTAATTACAGCGGTTTGGGAGTCTGAAATGGGAGGATTGGGAGTTCAAAGGGATTCTTATCCACTTAGTGAGGCCCTAAGCAACCCAGCAAGACCCTGTCTCCAAATAAAATGTTAAAAAAAAAAAAGCTGGGGATGTGGCTCAGTGGTTAAGCACCACTGGGCTCAAGCTCTGGTGCCAAAAAAAGAAAAAGAAAGAAAGAAAGAAAACACTTTGAGCTTTGTGCTTAACAGCTCTAAAACAGTAAGTGAGCTCCCCTACCTCACCTCAACCTCCTAAAAAGCACCATGATCCCACCAGAAATGGTGACCTTTCCTTAGCTTGCCAGTCAGATGGGGGTGTCTGGGTTCAAATGACCCTAATAATCAACTTATCCATGCACGTAAGCCAATAGTTGCTTTATTGTATTTCAAGTTTTGTGAATTAGATATTCCAGCCTCTGCCAGAGCCATGGGGACAGAACAAGATCATACAGTAACACATAGAATGACACAGATGTCATGTTGGATGAATAATGGTCACCTTTGAATTCTCTCCCACCTTCTAAACTGCCCCCCTACCCCCGCTTGCTAGTATTTGCTGAGTGTCATATGTGCCACTCACTCTATGAAGTCCCGAGCACATGGCAGTGAAAACAGGAGCCGGCCCCGATCTGAGGCAGCTCATCTTCTGACTCATTATCCTTGCTCCACTTATTTTGTCATCTCTTTTTCTGTCTTTAGTTAAATATATCCAGCTTATGCCAGGACCTCTCTTTGGCATGTGGTGCCTCTTAGCTCATGTAACCCTCTGCCAAGCCTCTTAAGAGGGCCGCAGCCCTGACCTCCAGTGTGAGATGAAATGCAGCAGGGAAAGTGACACAGCTCGTCCCAGCCTCTTAGCAAGCCTGCAACCTGGAACCAGGTCGGCTTCTCAAATTCCAGGCCCGCGGCCCTTTCCCTTTCTTCTCAAACCTCACATCTTCAGTGTCCTGCTCGCACCTGAAGTGCCAATCCATTTCACCTCTCCACCTCACCTTTGGGCAGGCAACCTCAGGGTCCTTTAGACCCCACTGACTCCCAAAGCCCAGGCCAGGATTTGTGCTCATAGGCATGAACCTTGGAGGACAGGCCTGAGTCATCTGGCCCAGCCACTCCCTGCAAACTTATCTTGCTGCCACTCCTCAGGCCCAGCATGAGCCTGGCTGGCCGCCTCTGGCCACCTGGTGCCCCAGCTGTCTTCCTCCACAGCCCGCTGTGTGCACTGGTGGGGGATCTACCTGCAGCTTCACTCGCCCCCACACATCAGCAGACCTGGCAAGGTCTGCCTGGACCCTGCAGGCCACTGTAGAGTCCTCTGCTATATTCCTACAGGACCAGTGGGTGATGTTTCTCCCAGGTAATAACTTGTAATGACACATTGGCCTGACTCTGTGCTCATCTCTCCCAGTGGACCTCAAGGCTGCTTGAGAGATGAGGTCCTGGCTCTTTTCCTCATCCTCACACCTCAGGCCCCAGGGTTCCGTGGCTACCAATAAACACAAACATGCACAGACAGACTGATTTGCCAGAAGCATGACCCACTGTCACCTTAAAACTCATCCATAGTGAAATTACACTTTGCTCAGATGACAGACACTCCTACCCACCTGCCAGCCTTCTGGATGACATTAAAGACCTCACTGTACTCCTCCCCTTGGGGGAGCAGGTCCTTGGTTAATCCCCTACCTGCTCTTGTCTCAGTCCCCCAAGTGTCCTTTCCAACAAATACCTTGGATGACCTCTTTCTCACTTCCAGTGTATGTGTTGCCCCAATTGTAACACACCAGTCAGCAAATGGGTGCCATTTTTTTAAATATTTATTTTTTATGTGATGCTGAGGGTGGAACCCAGTGCCTCCCACATGCTAGGCATGTGCTCTACCATTGAGCTACAACCTCAGTCCTGTCCCGGTGCCACATTTTTTAAACCTTCAGAATTGTTGCTGGGCTGTAGATCTATCATCATTATATGCATCTATTCAGTATCTCCTCTTCAGTGGTCTCTTTTCTTTATCATTAGGTAATTCACAGAAGATAGAAAAACTGAAGTTCGGTGGAAAGAAGATTAAGAAGATTAAGAAAGAAGATTAAGAAAAATGAGCATATTATATAAAGAAAAAGATTTAAATAATGACTGTGCTATAGGAAGCCATGGGAGAGGAATAAGGAGAGGAAGGAGCTCAGTTATTCTTCAAATCTCCAGACCCTGGAAATGTTTGTAGCTGCTCCACTGTGAAGGTGCAGGGCCTGGACTCCAGGGAGAAAGGCTCAGGGTGGATTCACCCCTTAGGCACGTGTGTGCCTCCGTGTCAAGTTCACCTGGAATATCTTGCAGACCACAGAACCGGGCTACAATTGGCTAATTCCCTTCATCGATGCACTTGAGGATACTTTTGTAAAATTTTGTTAAAATTTGGACTTTTAAACTTTTGAGATAAGTAGTCAAATCTCAATAATGTTTCCCTTTCAGATGACTTAAATGTTGCATTACATCAAAGCACTCAATTAAAAATATTCCGTGGAAGGAAGAATGAGGAAGAGAGAAAGAGCTCAGCTTCCTAGGAGGTGAGGATTACTTGAATGTCAATTTCACCCCTGCGGTTGACGGTGTCTGAGTTGTAAATCATCAGCAGAAGTGGTTAACTAAGAGTCTTGAACCCCAGCCAGCGATAACCCATCCTGGCCATGAGCCCTTCTCTTGGTGCCAGGCGACAGAGGAGATAACCTGCGCCGCGGGGCAGCAGCAGCCACGCGGCCAGGCGAGGCGAGCACCATGGCCTCCGGGGCGCCCAGGGAGAGGCTCCGGGAGGAGGCCCGGTGCTCTGTGTGCCTGGATTTCCTGCAGGACCCCATCAGCGTGGACTGCGGCCACAGCTTCTGCCTCCGGTGCATCTCGGAGTTCTGTGAGAAGTCAGAGAGCGCGCAGGGCGACATATACGCCTGTCCTCAGTGCCGCGGCCCCTTCAGGCCCGAGAACTTTCGGCCCAACCGGCAGCTGGCCAGCCTGGTGGACAGCGTGCGGCAGCTCGGGATGGGCGCGGGGCCCGCAGGGGCGCGCCAGTGCGCGCGGCATGGCGAGGACCTGAGCCACTTTTGCCAGGAGGACCAGGCACTCCTGTGCTGGGTCTGCGACACCACGCCCGAACACCAGGGCCACCACACGGCGTCTCTGCGGGAGGCTGCCAGGAGCTACCAGGTGAGCGCAGGAGCCCGGGGTGCCAAGCGGGGCCGCGGGCCGCTCGTGTAGGGCGGAAGGCACCGGGGCACAGAGCTCCCGGCCCACCGGGTCGTCCTGCCTCGGCTCCGGCTAGCAGCGCGGGACCGGCTGCCGAGCGCAGGACCCTCAGTCCCTGGCTTTCAAGCTGGTCTTCCTGATCCCGAGCGGGCGGGCTGTGCGTGAGTCTCGGTGACAGCCCTGCACCTCTGTCGTACTCGCTTCCACTGACGGGATTCCTAGGGCACGGCGTTTGCCGGGTGTCTGTCTAGGTACCTTAACACGGGCATTAAGGCCACCCTCTGGCTCGGACCTTCGTGAGGAATAGCGTCTGCTCGGGCCTGGACTGTCTGGGTTCCCTGAAGGAGGGGGCCACTCGACTCCACACGAAGGTCTGGATACCGAGGACTTGAGCATTCCCCTGAGGAAGTGCTTGACCCCAAGAGCAATCCGAGGGACTCTGCCCAGGTGTCTTCCCACAGGTGCCCACGGGTCCTGGGACATACTCTAAACACGTGCCTGTCCCGGCATCTGGAACAGCTGCTAGCACAGAAGAGGTCAAAGCTGTCTTTTTAATCTACTGGCACAGTTAGCCAAAGCACTCCATGACACTGTAATAAGTTCCAAGCACCAGCTTTCTTAAAGCATTCATTTATTTATTCTATTTGTTTGTTTTAAGTTAAGGACTGGGGTATTCACCAGTCAACATTCATCTGGACAATCTTGGAAATTTCTCTCTTGATTTTTCCTCTTGATTTCTGTTATCCTCTACAAATTACAGGTACTAGGCGCTTTCTAGCCTACCTGAAAAGTCAAGTATGCTCCTGTCTGTCTAAATCCCCAAGGTACCATACAGAACATGGCTGCTGTGATATCACTAAAGATATTCTCTGTTTTCAGTAATCAACTAGATAAAAAATAAGTACCATCCAAACTCCTTGGCCTGTCAGTCACGACTTTCTAGGTTCTGAAGTCCCCTTCCTTCTGCTCTTATCCAAGCCAAACATGGGACCCAGCAAAATTAGCCTAGTCACTCTTGTCCCCAAACATGCCTCTTCTTTCACCTCCTTGCTTTTGCTCAGTGTCTTTGGTCCCAGGGAGCTTTCCTCCATCTACAAGTGAGAATGGCTCTATTCCTTACAAACACCAAACATATGCCTCTTTTTATTCTGATGCCACCATGAATTCTAATGTTACTTTATGTGTACTTTATATAGAGTATTATAATATTTTAAAGTGAATGATATATATGTAAGATTTATTGAGTAAGTTTAAAGGTAGAATTTGTATTATTTTCTACTAAAAACATATTTCTGTATGTGTTTTTATGGGAGCTTCCTGTTTTAAAAAGAAAGGCATGTATTTGCCTCTTGGAAGGCTCTTATCATTGAAGAGAGATGTAATTTCTGGGTTTTTGTTTGTTTGATTGTTTGGTAGGCTTTTTTATACTTATTTTACTCCTTTTAATATGTACAGAATATTGTGTTTTTCACCTAAAATATTTTATTTTTATTTCATTTATTAATTTATTTAATGATACCAAGGATTGAACCCTGGGACTTTACCACTGAGCCACATCCTCAGACTTTTTATTTTTTTATTTTGAGATTGGGTCTCACAAAGTTGCTTAGGGCGGTGTTAAATTGCTGAGGCTGACCTTGAATTTGAGATCCTCCTGCCTTACCCTCTAACTTGCTGAGATTATGGGCATGCACCGCACCTGACTTCATTTAACATATTTTAACCAACAAGATTTATTTTTGGTGAAATACCATGACTTATAGTACTAATAACAAACACACTTTTCTCATCATAATTAATAAGAAATTGTATCACTCTTCAACCTAGCACCAATAGATGACATTTCACCTAATGATGTCTTCATTTCCCTCCATCTATTTTTTACATATTCATTATAAGCATTTTTTTCAAAATTGGCACCGTTATAAAATGTACTTATTTGACATTGTAATTCTATTTCTTGTCATTAAGTTTCCTATCATGTTGATGTAAAATGTTTTGCCACTCATTTTTACATTTTAGTCATTGTAGTTTTACTATCGTAATGGTGCAAGGAGCACGATTTCAGATGAATCTTTGCATCTGGTATTAACTGAGTTACCAGTGAAGGTGTCCACCTGCATTCTAGGGAATTTTCCAGTTGATCCTGTAGATCCTCACAGTCTGCTCCACACAGGTGAAGCTGCAGATGGCGCTGGAGCTGGTGAGGAAGGAGATGGAGGAGGCCCTGATGCAGGAAGCCAACATCTGGAGGAAGACTGTGCTGTGGAAGGTAGGGGGGCTTGAGTCTGGGGAGCTGCAGGCACCACCCTCTTCCTGAGTTTCCATTTGTTGAGAGCCACAGTTTAGTCAGAATGAGGCCTGGCATTTTTGCCAGATGGAATGGTTGAAAGGTGACCCTGCTCCAGGATTAGGGCGGCTCCAGGGATTAGGGTGGATCCTGCTGGGAATAGGGCAGCTCCAGGATTAGGGCGGATCCTGCTGCCTCTAGTTAGGGCGCCCGCTACTTTGGAGTTCCTTTGGAGTTACTTTTGACTTCTCGCGGGGTTCGGCGCAGAGCCTGGTGGAGGCAGTGTGTTCCCTGGAAGTGTGTGTAGAGTGCTGGTGATAGTTCGAGAATAAAGGTTGCTGTTTGAACCTACAAGGCTGTGTGGCGGCTCGGTTATTTTGTGCCCAGCCAGACTGCAGCATTCATTCTTCAGCGAGCTTGCCATTTACTTAGGCCCTCCATAGAAACATCTCATGGCCATCCTGAATTGTCCCAGACCCCAAATGACATTGTTCATTTTTGTTTTTTCCTCTGTCAGCAGGACCCTATCCAGATTATAAATAGCTTTACTCTCTTGATCTTACTGTGAAACTCACTGCTGGGGTGGGTGCCACCACCTGCTACTATAGTGTCAAACTGTATTTGTCAACTGTATTTGACAGTTAAATAATGAATGCCACAGGCTTGGTAACAGATGTGGTGCAGTTCCCAGGGACCATCTATACAAGGAGGGAATTGGAGCCTTCAGCCTCCTTGGGTCATCCATCCACGGTCCCCTCTTTCTGCACCTCAGCAGCCCCTCCCCCCTTGGTTTTCTCCTACATTTCATTTACTCACAGTGGCTGTGAACCTGGACCACATGCCCTCCTCTCCAGTTCCACAGCTGGAGAGGCTTTGAGTCACCAGGCTTGCTGCTGCCATTCATGGCAGAGGCTGGAATGTTGCTTGGCCCCCTACAGTGCCCAGAGAAGTACCTGCACCCCTCAAGAGTGAATTGTAGGTCAAACCTGCCACAGTGCCAAGGCTGTGAACCACATATAGTGTCATGTTGGATGGGTTTATTAGGTACACAGCACAGTATATAACATGATCAGATATATTTTATAGAATATTCCTCTTCTTTCTCCTCCAAGTCACCCTGCTAGAATCATTCTTTATATTATTTTCTTCCTCAAAAATTTAGTTTGATACACTACCTTCATACAGATATTTTCATAAGGACCTCTATTTATTTATTTATTTATTTGTTGTGCTGGGCATTGAACCCAAGGTGCTCTGCAATTGAGCTACGTCCACAGCCCTTTTTACTTTTTATTTTGAAACAGGTCCCACTAAGCTGTAGAAGGTGGCCTCAAACTTGTGATCCTCCAGCCTCGGTGAGTCACTGGAATTACAGTGCACCACTGTACCTGGCTCACAAGGACCATTTTTGCTACATTTTTCTTATGAAATAAGTCTTATCTTCTCCTATTGCTATGTCTATTATAGGTAAAATTAAGCACTGATTCACAATCTTTATTATTTAAAGGTAATAATATTTAATTTTTTAAAATATTGGCCTGACCACAGATTTATGAAATCAGGAACCCAAGTGCAAGATCTGAATTCCCGCATTTTAAAACCTCCAACGCATATCATAACATAGAAGTGATGCTAACATATCTCGTTCAGAGGCAAGTAGCCATGTCTGAACTTCTTGGTCGTTCATGTTCACATGAGCTAGAACCATCAGGCACAGGCTTGATGGAAACCAGCTCTAAGTTCTGCAGCAGCACTTCTTTTTCCTTCATATCCAGAGGAGGTTGTGGCACTCTAGAGGGTGACGTGCAGGAAGCTGGGGTGCCGCGGCCCCTCCACCCTGTCATCCCTGGTGCATCCCCGGACTCCCCTCCCTGTGGTAGTGCTTAGCCCTCTCTCCAGCAGTCTGCCCTGGGAGACAGTGTGCATTTCTATGCCTCTCAGGAATCAGAATGTGGAATGCAGAGTCAGTGTCCCTGAGGAGGAAGCCAAGAGTGTATGAATCAGTGATTTAGAAAATGGTAAAGGAGGTAGGAATGCAAAATGGGAAGAAGGAAGTGGGAGACCTTGGCGCTGTGGCCAGTGGGCCCTCAGCTCCTTGTCAGGAGGAATAGGCACTGTCCCCGCAGGCTGTCGCTCAACAGCACTCAGCCTCTGCAGTGGATGGCGGCAGCAGGCAGCACCTCTCCTAGAGGGGCGATCCAAAGTCCAAAGTACCTCCAGACATTTGGGGAGAACTATTATTTGGATACAAATATATAAATATATATCTTTTATAATAATTTTGATGATAATTTATGTCTTTCAGTTAAACCAAGAAACTATCAGGTTTAAAACAAAACAGACAACCCAAGGTGCAGATGCTGTGGGAGGGTGACTTGCCGCTCATGCTCAGTTTAAAGCTGGGTTTCTAGCTACTAATTTCAAGAGAATAACATTTAGATGCAATACCCTGCGCACAGTGTGATCCTTAGGTTCAGTCAGACATCTCCCTGTGAGGGCCAGGTGTGCATCAGGGGCAGAGCGCTTGCCCAGCCTGAGTGAAGCCAGGGGTTCTGTCCTCAGAACCAGGAAAGCAACAACAAGAGCCATGATGAAAGATTTGGGTAGGGGCTGGTGTATTAGCCTGGAGTGAGTGGCCTGCGTGGCAGTTAGTTCTTCTGGGCTCTGCAGAGGACATGGCCTTGTGCTGGTTTCTTGCTTCTCCTGGAACGAGAGAACATCTGTGTGTTCTCCTGTCACGTTGTCCCTCACAGACCAGGCCTTCTGCTCTTCCTGGCCACCCATCCAGCAGCAGAGCCAGCCCTCTGCTGTGGGGCCACACAGACTCTCGGAGGTGCCCAGATGATCCCCACGCTTCTCTTTCTGCTGCATTTGACTCGTGATATTGAAACCCACGCGTCAAAGGCCTTGCCTCCGGCCCTGCAGCACAAGGGGGCCCACAGCCACAGTCTTCCCAGAATCTGAGCTTAAAAACCCCACCGGCCACCTCTCCTGTTCCTGGCCTCTTTTCTGAGGTCCTTCCCAGAGGTGCAGAGCGAGGGGGGGGGGGGTTCAGGGGTGGGAGGTGATGCGGGACTTCCCTTCTCTGGCTGCCCGTCCCACAAGTGAGGCAGGCCCCCCACACCTTGCCCCAGCCCTGATGGGGTCTCCTGTTACTCCAGGAGAAGGTGGAGATCCAGCAGCAGCGCTTCAGGTTGGAGTTTGAGAAGCACCGCGGTTTTCTGGCCCTTGAAGAGCAGCTGCAGCTATGGAGGCTGGAGGAGGAGGAGAGAGCCACCCTGCAGAGACTGAGGGACAGTAAGGACCAGCTGGCCCAGCACAGCAAGGCCCTCAAGGAGCTGGCAGAGGAGCTGGAGGAGAGGTGCCAGCGCCCAGCCCTGGGGCTGCTGGAGGTGAGGCCAGGAGGCCAGGCCCACAGAGGCTGAGGGGATGGGGACAAGCCTTGGCATGGGACACAAAGGCACCCATCTCTCTAGGACAGAGCTCAGTAGTACTTCCTTAGAAGTCATCTTACGACTGAATACTGGGCCCTGAGTCAGGAGGCACCCAGAGGACCATTTAGCTCATGCAAAAGACAAAAACTTCAATACGTGATGAGTTAAAATTAATTATTTATGGAATCGTGGGGCAAGGACAAGCTGTACCATTCTGGCTGAGAAACCATCCTTTTGTCAAAGATGATATTGCTGATTTTCATGAATGTTCAACCCCCAAAGCCTCTGGCAGCCCATTTCATGAAAAATAGCCAGAAGTATGAGCAGTGCTTCACCTAGTCCAGCTTGAAATTCCCGTGTTAAGTCCTAAGGGGAGTGTATGGTGGGAGTATATGGACTCTTGTGCTGATTTCTCAATCTGTTGGGACTTCAGAGCAGCCTTTTTAAAGTTTTAATTGGAGACAGGGTTTCACTCAGAGGCCCAGGCTGGCCTTGAACCACCCCCTCCTGCCCCAGCCTCCTCAGGGTCTGAGGGTCACAGACACAGCTGTTCCGCCCCACAGGTGTTGTTCACAGGGTTGCCTGCAACAGAAAGTCATTCACCTGGTACTTTTCTCTGTACCTTGCCCCAGTGACAGGCGAGGATTCTAACCTAAAAGAGAGTGCAGATCCCCACTGAGCAGCTGGCCCACAGTGTCCCAACTGACTTGCCTCTGGACACTGCAAGTTCCAGATACATAAACCCAGTCGCTGTCCTGGGACATTTGCAAACACAGTTGTCAATATTGTGGCATCTGATGGGGAATCACTAAGTAACTGCATGAAACGCTTTTATCTACCAAGCACTTTATTTAATATGCCCATTCTATCTTCATTACCAATGTCATTGATGTGACTAGTTTAAATTAACTGTGTTATTTAAATAAAATGGTGATGTTGAAAATGAAATCATAAAAATAACTTACTTTTGAAGTATATTCTGTACCTTTCCAACAAAATCCTTTACAAGTCATTGAAGACCCCCTATTCTCCCACCTTTGACTTCATTTTTATCTAATATGTAATTGCTAAACAAATATTATAATATTCTAATGCTAAATGCTTAAATGATGAACAAATAGAAATTATGAGCAAATGTAATTAATGTTATCTTGATAATCTGTCCAAAGTGTATTCTTCCTTTTTAACTCCATCTCAAAGTTCAAGATGATTTTTTCTTCTAGGAGATTTCTGCGCCTGTCCTTCCCTGGCCTTGCAATCATGTAAATGACAACTTTCTTTTCAGATTCTTAATTGTCTGATGACAAGCAAATGCTTGCCCTCTGCCTCTCATTTGCAAACAGAAGAGGTAGAAAGATGTTGTAGAAACCAAGCTGTCTCTGATGTGCAAGCATTTGCAGGGGACAGCTCTGCAGTGCAGCCTTCCCCACTGGGATGACAAAGGCTCTCTGGGGTGAAACCTCCCAGCCATTCTCTGGGACAGGAAACCTTCTCGGTGGGAAGTGGCAAGTCTACAAGCCTCTGCTCTCTCTGCAGGGTGAAGGGAGCCTCAGGAACACCCCCTGCCTGCCCTGGAACCTGACAGCCTTGTCTCAACAGTGGCCTTGAGACTTGTCACCTCCTGGATTTTATTTTGATTTCTGTGGGCCACTAAATGTCAGTCCTTCTCAGCTCCAGTGTGCTAAGCTTCAGGGATCTCCACAGTTCCTATTGCAACCTCTTCTTCATTCCTTCCAATTCACTAAAAGGTTCCCACCATTCCCCTGGGATTCTGGCTCATTTACCGCCAGATCCTCTAAATCCATATCTAATTCCTGACCTTCTTCATTCTTTCTCCTGAGCCTTAGCTTTTCACAGTCAAGTGCCACCTGTCATCAAAATAGATATTCTAGGGGCTGGGGACATAGCTCGGTTGGTAGAATGCTTGCTTTGCATGCACAAGGCCCTGGGTTTAATCCCCAACACCAAAAAAAAAAAAAAAAAAAAAAAAGACATTCTAAGCTCTATATGCCTAAATCTTAACCACAAATATCTCCAGGTCTCCCTGAATGATAAAAAGATATTTTAAAACCTCCCCTTCTGAAGGAAGGCCTGCTCATTTCTTTGTCACGTAGACCAAACACCTCAGTGACTCCTTTCTACATTTCACTCCAGCTCCCGTCCCTCAGCGGTAACACTCTGTTGGCTCCCATGGACCAGAGTCCAGTCAGCCCTTCCCCACCCCCATCCTGGTAGTCTGAGCTTCCCCTCCCTTGAGATTACTGGGTTCATCTCACAGTGGTCCCTTCACCTCTGAATGCAGCCCTCATTGCTCTAAGGTTTATTAAAAAAAATTTTTTTTCCTCTCTTCTCCCCTCTCCCCCTCAAGATTTGGAAGACAGTGTCATTCATCTTTTCTTCCCCTAGTTAACTGCCCTCGAACACCTGCTACAGGAAGAGGGTGCCTGCTGAGGATCTGGGAAGTGAGGATCTCCAAAATGTGAATACTAATAGGCCATCAGGGCAACCTGGGGCCCCCTTCTGGAATGTAACCCTTGAAAAAATATTTTTATCTCCTTTGCTAGCAAAGAAATGAAGCTTCTCTTTCCTTTTCCTCAAAACCTTGGCCTCATTATCAAATTGGCATTAGAGACAGGGACGGAGCTTTTGGTTACAAATCTTGGCACCCCAGATGGGACCCGAGAAGTAGCCCACTCTAGGTTTCTTGGACAGGCCTGACACCCCATGAACTGCACTTCCATGCTGAAGATGTAAGATAAACTTTTGGAGAACTCCTGGAAAGTTAGGGGTGAGTGGGCCTCTGGTGGAACTGAACCAGAGGAGCTATTCCTGTAAGTAAAGGGAGGGACGGTTGGACTCCCATCTGTTTGAGAACAGGGCTCAGTTTGCTGCCTCTGAAGACAAATAAAATGTATGCGGGCTGTAGATCTCACCGATTTTCTTTCTGTGTTCTTGTCTCATGGGTTCAAAGAATGAAATCCATGGATGATGGCAGAGGATAACAATTTTTTAAATTATTTTTGAGTGAGGAAAAAGAAATGAATTTCCCTGTCATGTGAAGAAGAAAGTGGCTGAAAGCTTTTCCACTTGAGTACACTAGTCTGGGAACTTAAGGCTGCTGGATAAAGGATCTGATCAGAGTCCATGCTGAACAGACATTAAAAGCGTTCGAACTAATTATTGGAATCTATGCTGTAGGATGTTGGGAAGGGATGAAAGTTATTGGCTTGGCCGTGGTGACTTTCTATTTGGCTGAATGCCTTTAGCCCTGAAGTCTGAATTTTTTTTGCAACCTCCATTTGGGTCCACCCCCATTTCCATTTTCCTGCCACCCTGGGGATAAAGGAGTGGACTGGAATGCTGGACCTCACTGGGTTTACTTTACATTTGGAAAAATTAAACAAATAAATAAATAGCCTTATCTGGAGCCCATTACACTCATTGTCTGATGATTAACTAGCCTATCTTAATGGGGGTAAAAAAAATAAAAGTAAAAGCTGCCAGTCACTAGTAAAGGGGCAATGGGTTCCAGTACTCTTCAATAAAACAATAACCTGGGGAGAAAATAGTCTCCCCTTTCTAAGCTCTGACAGCATGTCCTATTTGGCCAGAGGACACTTCTGGGTGCAGCCCTACCTGTTGTCCAAAAAGCTAAAATACAAGCACCTATGTCTTGGCCCTGCTGATTTCTGCAGAGAGAGGTCCCTAACAGTCTTTGTATAGTTAATGTGACCTTCCTTGTACAGAATTTCCTAGATACATACATACATACATACATATGTAGAGAGAATCTCTGGGTCCAATTGACAGTGGGGAACTCACTTAAAGTTGATGGCATTATGATGATGATAAGGGAGACTGGTCAAACAAGGATGACCTGTGCCCCAACCTCTTGAGCACAAACTGGAAGGGAAAAAGATTAAGGCACAGTTTTTTGTTTTTAAATATTCCAGACTGATCCCTTTCCTGGGATAAAATTTGTTATAAAAATTAAATGTACAGATAACATGCTCACTCACCCAAAGAGTAACAACTTCATTTGCAAGTGCTTTCCTCTCTGCTGGAGGTCTCCTAGAAGAGAAGGAGGCTTTTCAGACCAGAAGGACCCTGAGAAAGTGATCAATGTTTTCTCAACCACAATTTTATTTTAGGAGGAAATAATTTGCCCTTGAGGAGGAGGGGATAACCCCTTAAGAGAGAGACATTAATGGGGATTCATCTTCTGGATGGTTGTTGGAAATGTGACTTGAGTCAGCTTTGCCAGATCTCCTACTCTGCCTATGCTGCCTCTTAAAAAACTCCACACTAATGAGTAACAGTTTGTGCAAGGCTTGAGCTCTAAAATATTAAAGTGTGATGCCCATTACTTTTAGGATTTTTCTTTGTTAGAGAAACAGATAACTTATAATTTTGGCCAGGCTTGATTTTTTTTTTCATGAATAACCCGAATATATGTCCCTAGACAGATGTATACATCTGAAACTAAATATGTTTTTCTGAGCCTTATTTAAATGTTCTATAAAAGTTTATAAAATGAAAGTTCATATAGGTTTAACCAACAAGCGCTATCTTTTATATATTGCATCTGACATAAAAGAGCCACACTGCCAATTGAGAAACTGATATAAATCTGTCTGCTTTAACTAAGTCTAGTTCTTACCATTAACAGTGTTCTCTAAATGCATAAGAGATTTAAGACTCTCCTTTGATTTTTGGTAGTGCTGGTAAACTCTGCAAACCTGTAACGATCTATGAATTCTGAATTTTACTGTAAAAAATTAAACCTGATTATTATAAGGACATCTGTGTAATCATAATGCTAACTACTAGTTCTTTGCATATTAAGTATACTCATGTTCTTCTAATATACAAGTTTTAAAATATAAAGCTTGGAAATAGAAATTTAATTAGAGATTTCTTTATGTCATTTAATGTTCTGTAACAGGACCTGTTATCAATAAGATATATATATATATATATATATATATATATATATATATATATATATATATAATTTTGTTACTTTTAAAAAATATTTATTTATTTATTTTTAGGTGTTTTTTTTTTTTCCAAGTGAACACAATATCTTTATTTTTATTTTTATGTGGTGCTGAAGGTCAAACTCCATGCCTCAGGCATGCCAGGTGAGCACTCTATGGCTGAGCCACAACCACAACCCTTATGTTACTTTTTATACTGGGGTAATGTATTTTTAAAAGATAATAAGTGCCTGATCTTTTTAAAGGTGGATATTATAAAACATGAAAACATTTTACCACTGTCCACAAAAGGGTTAAAAGCTCTCTAAGCTTTTCTTTCATTCATATTTTCTTTCATTCATATTTCAGATATATGAAGAACCCCACACTACCTTAAATCAGGCTCTGGCTCCCACTTCAGCCCTTGGCCAGCATAGGCTTCATAGGTAAAGGTTCCATACCTAGGAATCCAAAGGGAGTTTGAATTAAAGAGACAGATTGTAACTACCTTTAAACCAGCTCCAGGATGGCTTCCCGCACCCCAAGCCTCGAGCTACCTATTAGAGTAGCAAGCTTTACTGAAGAGGAGAGACAGAGAGAGAGAGAGAGAGAGAGAGAGAGAGAGAGAGAGAGAGAGAGAGAGAACACACTAGGGAGTGGACTTTTATTGGGAAACAAAAAATTCTGGGGAAAATCCCATCCAATGAAGATTAAGGGGGGCAGTGTCCCAAGGTCAGGTGAGACCTTGGGTCTTTAGGGGCTGTGGTCAGGCACGCCTCCACAGGGACAAGCCCTCAACTTGAGAAGGGTGGGGAAAGCTCTGAACACAAAAATGTGTCTAAGGCCTCTCACCCAGCTGGGGGAGGTGACTTGAATCACTTGCAAGGATGGCCTCCCACATCCCACCTTATTCCATGTTAGAATGGCTCCAAAAGAAGTTAGACTTCTGTGTTCAAAAGATTGATTTTTGTTGTAAAGATTACTGTGATCTCAAACAGGGGATAGAATGTATAACTATGTAAAGGTTCAAGATTATAAGTCATTTTTCTTGATTCATAGCTACTACACAAACTGAATATGTTTTTGCTCTGTTAATTTTATTTTTTTAAGAGAGAGAGAATTTTTAATATTTATTTTTTAGTTTTCAGTGGACACATCTTTATTATATTTTTATGTGGTGCTGAGGATCGAACCCAGCACCCTGCGCATGCCAGGCGAGTGCACTACCACATGAGCCACATCCCCAGCCCTCCATTTTTAAATTTTTCTTGTAAACTTTATAAGTGTTGCCTGTTTGTGTTTTGCAGAGGTACTGCTTCTAAAAGAAAAAAAATCAAACAAACAACAAAAAAAACAACCCTTGGGTTTGAAAGACCCACCGATTCCCTGTCCAAGAAAGACGCACGAGGCACTGGCTGCAAACGCAAGAGGTTTATTCAGACACAGACGCCTGCGGGTGCTCAGCAAAACCTCAGCCAGAGCTTTGGTGAACTGGCACACCGGGCTTTGGGGTACAGGTCTTTTATAGGATAATGGGGCAGGTTTCGCGCGCGCAGTAAGCAACAGGTTTCTTATTGGTTATTTTGAACCCAGCATATAGATTACCTAAAGGGCAATGTTGTTCTTCACTTTATGTTATCAGTTCCTATTTGCCTAAGAATGCCCTGGGACCTGTTTTTTTTTGTTCTTTTCCAACCATCCTGTCCTTTCACAATAGACTACCCTTAACTGATTAACAGATAGACCTCTCTGGTGTTTAGTGGGTTAGCAACACGCCCTGATGGTTTCACAATGGGGCCTGGGGTTTCTGGGCTGGGGTCTTTCATTCCCCCTTTGTCTGGAAACTTGGGAACCAATCATGGTTTCCTCAGTTGGGGGCCTATTTAGGCAGACTCTACATCTTGGTAAACAGTAATCCTCAGGGGACAGTCTTTAACTTTCCAGACTTACTTAAAATTGGCCTCCTAGATCCAACCTGACTCGATTTACCTATCTACACTGCCTTTCCATTTTTGGCTTTGTTCCCCTCTAATTTTAGAAACTTTATTGCTGTGTGGAGAAGGGGCGATGACTCGTTCTGGCTGCTTCAGAGCTGAAAAAGGGGTGTCGAACATGAGGGGGCTTGAAGACGTGGGGGGCAACTTGGGGGACGTGAGTTCCCTTTTAGAAGTCAGTTCAATTTGAGGTCTGGTTGGGGAAAAACAGGTTGTCATCTGGGGATGGGTGTTTCTATGAGAGAAACAAAAACCATGAGTACTGAATAAGTGTTGCAAAAGCTGGAACATGTCACTATACATAAGTTCCCTCATCAGGCTTTAACATCCTCAGTTACCAGGACTGTAAACATAACATTTAACTTTTAGGGTTACAGATGTCCTTTCCCTTAAGACACAGTTTAATAATTTAATGTCATCTGATCTTGCAAAATCCTTTTACTAGTTTGACCTCTGTGTCTAATAGAGAAATCTTTAATTCTGTTACTTAGGGCTGGATAACCATACTAGCAAACACCATGCCTACCTGTGTAGGTTAGAAATAAAGGCCTTGAACTAAAAACTACTCTGGCAGTTTCTTTTGATAGTTATCAGGCATTCCTGTCTGAGAATCTTTTTTGAAGCCTCTAGTTTACTTATTTATGGAAGTTACATTTAACTATTATTTTATTTAAAAATGCCCAGGAATAGCTGTGTTTTGGCTTTGACTATCTTTGCTAAGTGTTTAAGATGAAGCAAGTCAAACTGACTTTTGTTTCCATCTATTGTTAACAGTCAGCTGAGTTTCCCTGGGAGTCCTCGGGAACTTACAGCATCTTCTCAGATCTGCTAGTGCCATTTGCGCTAGGATGGGTCCAGGCCTTGCTTGACCATGTGGCTTCCCTTGGAAGCATCAGGGATGTCTCCCTTTTCTGATGACCCTCCTCTTCACAGCAAATGCACTGATTGGCTTTCTGTCCTCCACTGGTCTCATTAATCTCCCTGTTCAGGAGGTTATGTGGCCTAGAGTTGCAGAGCCCTTAGGAAAAGTCCCCTATCCCTTGACTCAGACTGACTCAGAGGGCAAAAGCCAAATTTTTAATTTTAAAACTTGATCTTAAACATCTAGCAAATAAGTTAACAGCCTTATATTAAGCGCACTGGGCTTTAATGTCTATCTCTCTATCCTGTAGGTGATAACTCTTTATCTTACATTAACCCAGGTTGTGAGTTCTTAAAGCAGTATCTCCTTAAAACATTAAGGCAATCCTTAGACCATCTAAAAGCAAACTATAAAACAAAACTAACTACGGTAGTTTACATATTAGCTACCTAGAATTTTGGCAGAGCTATACATTATAATCCCCTGTTTGAGATCCTGGCAGTCGTGACAAAAACCAACTTCTGGTCACAACTTTAAATGTACTGAAATCTGGCCTACTTTTTTATACTCACTTTTACATGTAGCGAGATGGGACATAGAGCCTTATCTCAAGTAAGGCTGGGCTCTTTATAAATCTCAAATACTATAGTTCTAAAGCTGATCTTTGTTTTTTGTTTTTTTTTTTAGACATCATTTTATAAAGTTTACATAAACTGCTGCTCAAGTTTACATGAACATAATATCACACCTAAAACATGAGTTAAAGAAAGGCTGAAAGTTTCTAACCTTTTATGGAAAAGTAGCAAAGTATTTTTGGGTTTTACAATAAAACCTTTACACAGATTAGGCCCTCATTAACTTAAAAATACACTTAAGTTGTATCTCAGTGTAAAAAGGTAACATAGAACTGTACATATCTTATTGATAACAAGCCCAGTTATAGAACACAAATGATATAAATAAATCTTTAATATGTCTCTTTTTTAAGCCTAAAATTACCATACAACTTTAGGACACCAGTTTGATACAATGTTCTTTTGAAGCTTTTACCTTACAGACTTGTATACCTGGAAGATATGAACATATTAAAATTACCATAATTACATTGATGATTTTATATTAACCAAGTTTGGCTTTTAAAGAAATGTCATAGCACAATTTTTTAAAATAGCAGCACTTGTTTAACCAGCTGTTTAATTTCTTTAAGATTACTTGCTCAAAAACTTACACTTATAAGCAACTTACACAGACCTTCTTTATATCATTTACTTAAACCCTCTTAATTACTTAATCATATAGACTCTTATCCAGAAACACATTTTCCCTCTATGAAATCCATAGTTTCTCTTTTTTCTAGTTTCTCTTTTTTATCTGTTAACCTCCTTCTGTTCACATTTTGAAACAATACTTGTAAATTTTGAATTTAATCAGATTATTTTATAGACATAAACATTTTGTTAGGTTTTATTTTTGAACACCTAGAAAAACTTATAAGCTTAGTTTTAAAGACATCTTTACTTTCATCTGTTTACCTAATTTAAATTGAACCATTTGAATCACATGAGTCAAAGATATTTGGATCCATTTTTAAAAATTTTTTTATGAGCACTCCTCATCTGCCAATTGTTATATCACTGTATGATATATGGAAATACACACAGACATACTGACATACAACACGTAACACAAGTGTAACACAACACAATAGTAAAGGAAGGCCTTGTTGCTTTCTCAGGTGAAATCTCATTGCAATGTTTAAAAACTCCATAGTTGATCAAAAATAGAACTTATCAGAAAAATATTAACTTGTCTATAGGATCAAAATCATGAGCTAAAAAAAAATACAGAATCTAAGAAAAAAAGCAAAAGTCCTAGAAAAAATTGACCGGCCTGTAATTAGTAAATGCCATACAATTTACTCTCTGGTTTAATCTAATTTGAGTTCCCATAAAAAGACACTTTTACTCTTTTTTTTTTCTTTTTTTTTTTTTTTCTTGGGCCTCAGATCTGTCTCCTACTGAGTGCTCCAGGCTTCTATTTGCATATCAGCTTAAGTCCTGGCTGAGGTCTGGGAAAACTGGAATTCTGAGCACAAACCTCATGCCTAAGGCATTTTAACCATAAGTCACAATTTCCAGGTTTGGATGTTGAAAATTATGATACAAGTTTAAGATGCAATTTATAAAATTTCATACCTTTTACATTTTCCTACACTAGAAAAACTTGCTCACACAAAACTGAAAATAGGATCTCTACCATCAGAAGAAATTTATTTAGGATCATTAAGTCACTTTCTTTGTTCTGAAGTTCCTAAAGTAGTATTAAGTTTCATTAAATCACCTGGAGAAAATCTTAAAAGAGAACTACACACTACCATGTATATCCAAAATTAAGCTTTTAAAAAATTTCCAAGACTGTTGCTATTTAATGTTATTTCAATAAGCCAGACCAACGTCCCAATCCAACATTTTTTTTTTTTTCCTGAATCTTATACACTAAGGGGAACAGATACCAAATCATAATTTACTATCCTTGCCCAAATTAATGCACTGGTACACCTAGTGGAATCTTTTCAGGCTACCCAGTTCAAAATTGATGAAAAAATAAAACTGAATGATTGGGAGTTACTTGCCAACTTGGAAATAGAGTTCTTTTAATTTCCTTTATCCTAAGTATTTAAGTTCTCTGGCATGAATTATCTGAAATCAAACTAAACGATTACCTAACCCTAACTTTTAACTGCAAGATTGTGCAATGCTTCAAACTCATTTAGATACCAGATGTTACAATGAAACATCATCTTTTAGACACACATTTAGCCTAGATTATCCCCAAGAAACAATCAGACAACTAGATAAGAAAATATCTCTCCAGGTTTTGAACTTCCATTTAATTATGACTTCTATCAGTGGCACCATAGATTTCCCCATGAGTGGACCAGATGTTTTCACATAGGGGCAACTATAGGTGTAAAATTAAGGGTCTCAGTGTGACTGACTGTACTACATTCAGGTGGAGTAATCCTTACAGTGCAGGGAAAGAATGAGGAAATTCCCCAGAGCGAAGGTGGCTCTGGCAGCTGCTGGGAGTTTCTCAGTCTCCCCTTTACTTACAGGATTAACTTCTTTGGATAGACCCAATCCCAGGCAATCTGGCATATCTCCTAACTTTCCAGTAGAGTCAGTTTTTATCTGCCTTAGGTCTTGAAGGGGGAAGAGGGAATGTACTTTGATCGGCTCAAGTTTTTTTCTTGACTCTTTTTCTCATGGCATAACTGTAGACTAAAGGAGCTACCTAAGTGTTAAGGGATATCTACTGGTTGTAAGGTAGCAGATTACCGGAAGAGTTGATTCTAAAAATGCCTCTCTAGCAGCTTAAAGAACACAGCTCATTTTAAACATTGGGGTGGTAAAACAGACTATTGAAAGTCACCTATGCGTCTTAGGGAACCTGGGCAGATTTTGCTAATTATCCCGTGCCTTTCTTAGTCCTGCAACCTGATTTGCTAACATTTCTGACCTGCGAAGGAAGGGGAGCATCCAGGAGGAATGGATGCGAGGTTGGGAGTGTTGCGTAGCCCATACGGAGGCAAATGTGATTGGGGCTTTCCCTCAGTGCCATTCATCTACCGATCACCCTAGATACCCCTGAGGGCTGTCGGGAGGAGGCTCAAGAGAAAGGAACCTTAAGAATCGTCTGAGAGTAGCCCAGACCGGAATTCCGCAGTTGTTCCAAACTCCTTCCCCCACCTCCACGCATCCGAGGCAGATCGGGATTGAGGACACTGTGTACTCACGCCAATTGCTCTCCGGGCCCAGACAGAAAAGTTGGAAGCGGCTTTGGCAGAACCCAACATGCCTGCTCAGTATTGAACAGGTGATTAAGAGCTGCCTAGGCCGAGAAACCTCTCACCCGAGTCTTGAAGAGTGGCGGCTGCACTAGTTGCGTTTAAGTAGCCGTCGGGTGCCCACCTTACCCTCCAGAGGGAAAGAGAGAAAGATGCACCTCAAACAGACATGGGGTGCGTGCACTTACCTCAGTGTAGAATCTCGGTCTGGGACAGAATTTATGACTGAAAGTTCGGCTCCCATTCCCAAAGCCAATTAATGCCAATTTAATAATGAGGACGGGGTTTTGAGAAAAGTTAAAGTGAGATATCAAAGTTTTTAGATCCCCAGCAGGCATTTCTTAACCGCAGTGGGTGCACGCAAGCCAACTACGGGAAGAAAAGAAAACACTGCTTCCCTAATCTCGCTTACAATTTAGGTTAAAATTTAGCTAAAGTTATCTCCACACCTCTAAGGCAGATTGGAATTTGGGACTCTGCATCAGTCCAAAGTAAAACAATGCCATCACACTAAACAGAGACATAAAAAGACACACAGAGACACACAAAGACATAGATTCCCTTTTCAGATTGTCAAAAAAATAAAAGTGGGTGCTGGCCCCAAGCCAACTGGGGCCTTCCCTTCAGACAAACAGATTGGGGGAGCATCCCCCTCAGATTGGGTCTGACAACCCCAGATTGGGAGATTAGTTCTCTTGCCAGGGTTTTGGGCTGGGGACAGACAGGACAATAGAAACACATAACACAAAATTCGCAGCATGTCGTGGATTGCTACCGAGAAACTAAAGGCTCAGATGGATCCGTCAGCTACAAAATACTTTACCAAATACTTCACAAAATACTTTACTACAGGCAATCCACTCAGAACCCTGGGATGTCTCCCAGGGTGGCAGGAGAGAAGTCCGAGTTCGTCAACTCCTTCTCGAGCTGCCCAGAAAACAGAGCGATTACGCGTAATTGTACGGACGCCGCGCACAGACAGATAACGACCGCGCACAGACAGATAACGACCGAAGACTGCAAACATAGAACAAAAGAGACACAAAATGACACGAGCTGGCCAGTTTACCTCCCAGTGGTTGCCGGGTGTTCCTCGGGCAGGGATCCGGACGGGGTTACAGGAGTTCTCCTGGCTGGCTCGCCAAATGAAAGACCCACCGATTCCCTGTCCAAGAAAGACGCACGAGGCACTGGCTGCAAACGCAAGAGGTTTATTCAGACACAGACGCCTGCGGGTGCTCAGCAAAACCTCAGCCGGAGCTTTGGTGAACTGGCACACCGGGCTTTGGGGTACAGGTCTTTTATAGGATAATGGGGCAGGTTTCGCGCGCGCAGTAAGCAACAGGTTTCTTATTGGTTATTTTGAACCCAGCATATAGATTACCTAAAGGGCAATGTTGTTCTTCACTTTATGTTATCAGTTCCTATTTGCCTAAGAATGCCCTGGGACCTGTTTTTTTTTTTTTTTTTTTTTTTTGTTCTTTTCCAACCATCCTGTCCTTTCACAATAGACTACCCTTAACTGATTAACAGATAGACCTCTCTGGTGTTTAGTGGGTTAGCAACATGCCCTGATGGTTTCACAATGGGGCCTGGGGTTTCTGGGCTGGGGTCTTTCAGGTTAATTTGGGAGAATATGCCATCACCTACAGGACAAATAGTATAATAAAATGCTGATTTGCAGTACTAATACTAACCCAATTAAGTGAAAGGGTTAACTGAAAACTTACAGATATTAATGCTATAACCTGTTACTCTCTCTTTAAGACTGGTGCAATTGGCTTGAAGGGTGTTTAAAACCAAAAATTTGGAGACAAAAGTCAAGGAAGTAAAAGGGCAAAGGAAAAAGCAGCCAATATTTGGCCCTTGCTCTCTAAGGTCAGCCAGCACACAGGAAATCATGGGACCCTCTAAAGGCTCTGAAACCCTGGTGAGTCACCTGATCTGCCATAAGGGAGATGGAGAGGACCTAGAGAACAGAAAGCCAACTGGTGGTGCATATTCTGCAAAGAGGAGGGTCACTGGAGAGTGAAATGCATGAAGCTTCCAAGAGAAGCCACACATGTGGTCATCAAGACCCTGACCTGACCCAGCCTGGCCCATGGCACCACTGATAGAGAAAATCTAAAGGAGCCAGGAGACTTCAGCCATGTCCCCAAGAGTGATTGCTGATGAATCTCAGCTGACTCTTAAGAATGGATGGGAACAAGGTCAGTTTGACCAAGTTGGTCTTGAACACCTGGCAGAGCACAGTCCTACAGGGACATTTACAAAAATACTATATATATATATTTAATACAACTTAAGATGTACATTGTGTCAGCCCTACCAAAATTAAGGAAAGCTGGAGTCTGTAAAGGAAGGGTACTAAAGAAAGTGCCTAATATTAACCATCACGGAGGACTCCAGAGACACAGGCTGTCCTGCATTCCAGAGACTGGCTGAAATACCGATTGTTTTCATTGTACTTGTTTGCCAAAGAAAGTAAAGCTTTCTGTCATGTTTATTGTTGTCCTGGCATAAACCTTGCCTATGAATACCTTGTCCAGTCACCTGCCAGCTGCCACCATGGACCTCTGGACTGCTGTGGTGTTGAACACTCTTAACTGTCTATGCCCCACCTCACAGAAAACAAGGACTTCGGTCACTTTCCCCCAACTTGGCCCTCCCTCAGCTCAAAGTTGCTTGGACATGTGGAAGTAGCCCCTTTTCCATAGAAATGGAAGGTAGAAATTGACAGTGGGGAAATGTAACAGTGGTCCCTTCACCTTCTGGATGTAGCCCCACATTGCTCTCTCTCTTCTCCCCTCCCCATCCCTAACAAGATTGGGGAGACATGTCATCTTTTCTTCCCCAGTTAACTGCCCTGAACACACCCACTACAGGAAGAGGAGGCCTGCTGAGGACCTGGGAAGTGAGGATCTCCCAAATTAACAAGTGAATCCTAACAGTTTCAGTCCTGGCTATCCCTGTCCCTCCCATTCATTCTCAGCTCCAGTGAATGAACTGACACTGACCCTTCCCAGACCGCGTGTGTGTGTGTGTGTGTGTGTGTGTGTGTGTATTGGGGGAGGGGGCTGCTCCTTCCATTTAGAGACAAAGATCCCTGGTAGCCTCACTTCCTGCCCAGGGCCTTGCCCAACTCTTTCTGCTTGACAGTCCTCTTCCTCAGGCCTCCTGGACTCCCTTTCTTCCCTCCTTTGGGCTACTCTAATGCTCCCCAGGAAGAAGGAGGGAGCACCTGCAGGAAGGAGCAGCTTCAGGAGGGAGCAGCTTCAGGAGGGAGCAGCTGCGCTCACCCACAGCCCCTGGGCTCCCCTGCCTGGAAGGCCCCAGGGCACAGGGGCTCTTTCCTTTCCAACAAGGTGCACAAGTCAGCTTCTATTATTCCCTTATATATTGTTTTAGAATTAATTTATTAGTTTATTCATTTGGCAGATGTAAGGACCAAGAAGGAGAAGTGTTTAATCCAGGGACAACATAAGTCTTGGACACATTCCCAGCACCTCAAACACATTTGCACGTGGTCAGCACTGAATGCATACTTGTTGAATGAATGAATAAATGTTTGACTTTGCTCGGGATGTGGCTCAAGTGGTAGCGCTCTTGCCTGGCATGCGTGCAGTTCGATCCTCACCACCACATATAAACAAAGATGTTGTGTCTGCCGAAAACCAAAAAATAAATATTAAAAAATTCTCTCTCTCTCTCTCTCTCTCTCTCTCTCTCTCTCTCTCTCTCTCCCCCCCTCTTTAAAAAAAAAAAGTTTGACTTTGTGGAGAGCAGAATTAAATTATGGATCTGAAAATTACATTGTGAAATGTAATAAGTTGTTATGATATCATTAGTAATAATAGTAACCATTGTCCAATAAAGGGTTTAAGTTAAATTTTTTTTTATTTTTTGTTTAATTTTTTGGCAGTTACTGGGGATTGAACCCAGGAGCTTTGTGGCACTGAAGTACATATCCATCCTTTTTTCTTCTTCTTTTTTTTTTTTTTAATTTTTATTTTTCAAGATAGAACCTTGTTAACATGCTGAGGCTGGCTTTGACCTTGAGAACCTCCTGTCCCAGCCTCCCAAATTGCTGGGATTACAGACATGCCTCACCAAGCCTGGTTTCCAGTAAAGCTCAGTACCAGGGGCTCAATGGCAATGTCAGTGTTTAGGTACAGAGACAGTGTGACAGAGCCCTGCTGGAAAGCGCCTGAGTTCAGCCACACAGGAGCTCCACATCCTAGGCAAGGCATGGAGCCTCCTGCCATTCCAGCTCCCTGTGATTTCATGAAGACACCTTTGCATTAGGCACCCCTCTTGCTCCATAGCCATCCCTCAAGATGCTACTCTGGCGAGAAAGCTGGAGACCCGCTCTAAACGCCTATGGATTAAACCTTCTCATTGGAGAGTGGGTTCCTAGGCCCTCTGTGCGACTCTTTCTAAATGTCAGGGCAGAGTGCTCGCTCCTGAAACAAACTCCTGGGTCTGCCCTGCTCCCCATGGGCTCCCTCCACTGCCCTTCCCTTTTCTTGATGTATGTTGAGCTTCTTCCTAACTCACATCACTTTGGCTTTCCTCTCTCTGACAAATCCTTAAATGCAGCCCTAATAAATATCAAATTCCCTGAAAGGCCTGGGTCCAATTCCCAGCTATAAAATACAATAAGATGAAATAAGATGAAAAAGATAAAATAAGATAAAATACAATACAATAAAATGAAATACAATACAATACAATACAATAAAGTAAAATACAATACACTAAAATGCAATAAAAGGCAATACAAGGCAATGGAAGATAATGGAAGGCAAAGCAAGACAATACAACACAAGGCAATACAATGCAGTAAAATAAAATAAAATAAATAAAATACAATACAATACAATACAATGCAATACAATAAATGAAATAAAATAAAATATAAAAATACAATGAAATAAAATAAAATACAGTACAATTCAATATAATAAATTAATATACAATACAATAAAGTAAAATACAATACAGTAAAATGCAATACAAAGCAGTACAATGCAAAAAATAAAATAAAATAAATAAAATAAGTAAAATAAAATACAATACAATAAAGTAAAATACAATACAATAAAAGGCAATACAAGGCAATGGAAGGCAATGCAAAGCAATAAAATAAAAGGAAATAAATAAAATAAGATACAATACAATACAATACAATACCATAAAATAAAATAAATACAATACAACAAAGTAAAATACAATACAGAACAATACAATACAATACAAGGCAATACAATGCAATAAAGTAAAATAAATAAAATAAAATACAATAAGATACAATACAATGAAGTAAAACACCATGAAATAAAATAAATACAATACAATACAATAAATAAAAGACAATAAAATAAAATATAATGCAATGCAATAAAATAAAACAAAATAAAGTAAAATAAAATAAAATAAAATAAACAAATTAAAAAATAAAAAATTAATATATAAAAATTAAAAACTTTAAAACGTTAAAAATTTAAAAAATAAAAAGTAAAATAAAATAAAAAATAAATAAAATAAAAAATAAATAAAATAAATTTTAAAAGTTAAAATAAAATTAATTTAAAAATTTAAAAATGAAATGAAATGAGATATAAAATAAAATATAAAACAAAAAAAATAAAATAAAAAATAAAAATAAAATAAAATAAAAAATAGTAAAGTAAAAAATAATACAAATAAAATAAAATAAAAAAATTTTAAAAATTTAAAAAATTTAAAAATAATACAAATAAAATTAAATTAAATTTAAAAATTACAAAATAAAAATAAATGAAATGAAATATAAAATATAAAACAAAACAAAATAAAATAATTAATTAAAAAATAAAATAAATAAAATAAATAATAAAAGAAATAAAATTTAAAAATTAAAAAACTAAATAAAATATAAAATAAAATATAAAACAAAATAAAATAAAACAATAAAATAAATAAAATAATACGAATAAAATAAAATAAAAAATACAAATAAAATGAAATAATAAAATAAAAAATAAAATTAAATAAAATGAATTATAAAATAAACTATAAAACAAAATAAAATAAAAAATAATACAAATAAAATAAAATAATAAAATAAAAAATAAAAAATTCAAAAATTTAAAAAATGAAATTAAATGAAATAAAATAAAATAAATAAATAAAAATAAAATAATAAAATTTAAAAATACCAATAAAATAAAATAATAAAAAATAAAAATAAATGAAATACAATGAAATGAAATATAAAATAAAATATAAAACAAAACAAAACAAAATAAATAAATAAATAAATAAAATTAAAAAACAAAACAAAATAAAATAAAATGAAATAATACAATAAAATAAACATAATACAAATAAAATAAAATAATAAAATAAAAACATAAAAAATAAAATAATGAAATATAAAATAAAATATAAAACAAAACAAAATAAAATAAAATAATAAAATACAATAAAATAAACATAATACAAATAAAATAAAATAATAAAATAAAAACATAAAAAATAAAATAATGAAATATAAAATAAAATATAAAACAAAGCAAAATAAAATAAAAAATAATACGAATAAAATAAAATAGAATGAAATCCTCCATGTTAGATCCCGGGCGCTCACTTTCCCTGGTAGCGCTCCACAGCTGGGCCAAAGTCTGTGTTCCCAGAAGCCTGGGTTCATCACTGAAGTCACTAATTTGACAGGTAAACTCTCTTCTCAAGTCCCTCTCTAGTGAAACAGTGGAAAGTCCGTCGAGAGAACTAGCTAAGCGGCCATTTCGGGGCAGTGGGGACGGCCTGAGAGAAGGCAGCTGGGCGGTGTTCATCTGGAGCTGGTGGGACGGGAGGTGAACAGCCCCTTAGCCGCCAAGGAGGGACTGGTTTAAACTCCCGGCTCCCAGAGGGCAGAGGAGTCAGCGCCGCGGGACTGATTACACCGCCCGCTCTTGCCACCAGCCTCCCATTGAAGGATTTCCACGGGAGACACTCGGGCTTGCTGCTGGACCCCGCTGGGTCTGTCCTGTTTCCCAGGGGAGGCGGAGGGAGGCTGCTCGGTGCAGAGCCCAGCTCCGCCGACGCAAGCTGCTCGCTGCCCTAGCGGAGTGGTCTCCTCGCCCCTCTCCACCACCTCTACCAAAGTACCTGAGCAGCATTTTGATTGACCCCTTAGTCACCCAGGAAATCAATTAGCTGCTCTTTCTCTGACACTGCCTTGCTGATTGCAGGGTCTCAGTTTCTCTTCATTTGATTACGTTTCAAAAAGTTTTAGCCTGTGACATTGTTTTTGCCTCGACAAGAGCATCATCAACATGGGCACATACGCACAGTCTAAGGAATCAATCACAAGATGTTCGATGTCCTTCTGGTTAGTTTGAAATTAAAATACAAACCGGCATAGACTGACACCTCCCTTTCATATCCAAAAGTAAAAAAGAAGTAAACATAAGTAAGAAAAGCTTTTTGTTCATCCGGGCACCTTGGAGTTCGTTCAGTAGGTGGACAATGGGTGTTTTTATTTTTCATAGATAAATTTGTTAGCCAGAAGATGTCAACATACATTTGCCCTGTTTTTAGTAGATCCAAGCGTTTGATTGCTTCTTGGCATGTAATACTTCTGGGGAGCGGGGGAGGGAAGCAAATGGCCCTGGGATTTATGTCCTCTGAGCAACCCTGGATGGAGAACTCCAGTTTTACTTGTGTGAGGTATTAAATCCTTCTGATCTCCAGGGACAAATTCTCATGGTCCTCATTTTCTGCCTGAATCCTACGGGAGGCTGGAGCATTTGAGGTTGGTGGTTTCAGAAGTTTCCCCAGAGCTTGGGGAGGCTGATGCACCTGGGCCATCCTCAGGTCCCTCTCTGATATTTCCTCAGGAGAGCTGCATCAACCTGCAGTTGACATAAACCCCTCTGCACACACATGTGGCCCATTGGACAGAGGAACGGGCTGAGCCTGAGGGCGCTGTCACCAGCTGGGGGCTCCCTGAGCAGAGTGCCCACTGCGCCCAGGTGTAAAGGGCTGTGGGAAATCTACCCTTTCTCCAGGAGAGAACAAAGAAGGGTGTTGACCAGTCCACAACAGAGAAACCCATCGTGTGTAGGAAAAGGTGGCCGATTATTTAATAAGAAAACCTTGGCAGGGATGGTAGAAGGTGTTTGCAGAGCAAACTGCTGGGGTGCAGAGAGCCACGAGGACTGGGCCAGTGGCCGCAAGGGACCTCTCCATGCAGGGAATAGAGGATCCACTTTATTCTAGAGTGAGGATTCGGGGAGAAAACACTTGTCCTTCCCAGAAGGTAAAGGAGCCCTGCACTCCTTAGGGGCTCTCCTCCACAGAGAGGCAAGTGTGGGCAGCAGGACAGGTGCTCCTGCCCCTCTGCTTGGGTTTATTTTGATTATTTATTTATTTATTTTGGAGAGAAAGAGGTGATGTTTATTTCCCGTTTTTTAAAAGTGACGTTTGGATCAAATTTGAACTAATGTGACCAAAGGCTCTACTCTAAGGTAACTCCCAGCAGGGGTCATGAGTCTGCTCCTCTCCCACACTTCCTAAGCTCTGGGTGTCACCCACATTTTTCAACTCTTAGATTAACCTATCAAAAAAGCAAACGACTTTATGCTCCAATTTGTATAGCCTCAGTTATCAGTGGGAACATTCCTAGCACCTATAAGTCACTGGGTTGTGAATTACTTATAGTCTAGCCAGTTGTTCCAAGTCATCTCTGATTTCTATGTTATTATAGGTTTTTCTTGTCAATGTTTTGAAAAAAAAATTACAAAGTAGTCTTCTATCATTGTCATTATTTTCAGACTTCGTTAGAAGCAGAGAGTCTTTAAAAAATATATCCAGATTTATTCATATTTTATTTCACCATTTTTAAGAACTGAAATTTGACTTGTGAAATCTACTCAAGTCCAAGATGAGGAGGAAAATAGAAAAGTCTTCATATTTTCTTGCAGTAGTTGAACATTTTAAAATGTTTAAATATGTAATTTGGTTTGTTTTGGCATAAGGAATACAGCAGGGATCTACAACCCCCTCCTCCGCCCCAAATGTCACGTCACTCATGCCACTTATGTTTTAATTACTGCATTTTCAAGGTATGCTTAGATATATGTTAATACAATTTCTCCTTGTAGACTTTTTTTTCCTAAAAAAGGTTTATTTTCATGTTCTCTGTTTGCATGACACATCAGCTTTATTTAACACAAACAGAAACTTCTATGTTTACACCCATCCATATGTTTGTGTGTGTGTGTGTGTGTGTGTGTATTTATAGTGTATATATTTTTAAAAAAATCTGTGCATAAGTGGACTGTGATGTTCAAGGATGAGCTGCACTGGTATTTCCTAAACCCTACCAGGAGATTGTTTGGAGTGATCTTTTGTGCCTCTGAGGTTTTGACAGGAGCTCAGGAACTTGTGGCTCTGGAAGAAGCAGAGGTTGGAGCTTGGCAGGTGTGTGCCTTTCCTCTCTGGAATGACGGAGCACAGCGGTGGATATGGATGAAGATTTCAGGCATGTTCCCTGGGGCAGACCAGCTTTGCTTCTCCACATGTGACATTTACTTAACCCACAGGTGCCTCAGTTTCCTTTTCTACAATTTGGAGACAGTAATCATAGCAGAGCCTCCACACCACTGTTTAGGGCTTAGGTGAGTAAAAAAACCTGCTCTGTGCTCCTCTAAGCCTGGCGAGGAGTCCATACTCCAGCATCAGCAGGTGCCACTACTGGTGTTGACACCTCTCCTCAGGTGCAGTAGAGATGGACAGGACCAATGGCAGCACTCAGGGCCACTTCATCCTCCTGGGTTTCTCTGACCGCCCCCACCTGGAGAGGGTCCTCTTTGTGGTCATCCTGGTAGCCTACCTGCTGACCCTGGTGGGCAATAGCACCATCATCCTGGTGTCTCGGCTGGACTCCCGGCTCCACACGCCCATGTACTTCTTCCTCACCCACCTGTCCTTCCTGGACCTCAGCTTCACCACCAGCTCCATCCCCCAGCTGCTCTACAACCTGAGTGGCCGTGACAAGACCATCAGCGATGTGGGCTGTGTGGTCCAGCTCTTCCTGTTCCTGGGCCTGGGTGGAGTGGAGTGTCTGCTGCTGGCCATCATGGCCTATGACAGGTTTGTGGCCGTCTGCAAGCCCCTGCACTACACGGTGATCATGAGTTCCAGGCTCTGCCTGGGCTTGGTGTCAGTGGCCTGGGGCTGTGGAATGGCCAATTCATTGGTCATGTCTCCAGTAACCCTACGATTACCCCGCTGCGGGCACAACAAGGTGGACCACTTCCTGTGTGAGATGCCAGCCCTGATCCGCATGGCCTGCGTCAACACAGTGGCCATAGAAGGCACTGTCTTTGTCCTGGCTGTTGGCATCGTGCTGTCTCCCCTGGTCTTCATCTTGGTGTCCTACAGCCACATCGTCAGGGCTGTGTTCAGAATCCAGTCATCCTCAGGAAGACACAGAATCTTCAACACCTGTGGCTCCCACCTCACCGTGGTCTCCCTGTTCTACGGGAACATCATCTACATGTACATGCAGCCAGGAAGCAGGTCCTCCCAGGACCAGGGCAAGTTCCTCACCCTCTTCTACAACATCGTCACCCCCCTCTTGAACCCCCTGATCTACACCCTCAGAAACAAGGAGGTGAAGGGGGCACTGAGAAGGCTGCTGCTGGGGAACAGAAAGGGGGGCAAGGAGTGAGGCCCTGAACTGCCCAGCATCCAGCCTCAGGGTCAGCTACAGTGGGGCTACTGCTGGCCTCTGAGCTGTGGAGCAGAACTGGTCTCAGCCTGCAGCTCTCAGCATCCTAGCAGGGATGGCCTTCTGAAACCTGTTTATGAGAGAACAGTACAGGGCCTGTCACCCACACCCAGGTGTGCAGACCTCACCCCACCAGCTCCTATCAGGGCCTCACTGGAAGCAGCCCCTCTCTGAGTTCTGCTTCTGTAGTTTGTTGTTAGTTCACATTGTGCTCTCACATAGGCATTTTATCTAGAATCCCCCAGCTCTATCCGGGCTCTTGGTGTGAACCACTCTCTCTTCCTGGATAGCATCAAAGGCTGAGTTCAGTGTGGTTTGGTGTTTTCTCTCCCACATTGCACCACAGGCTTACATGGTATTTCTGCCCTTTGTTGGACAGATAGATGAGTATGGTGGGTACACAAGTTTAAGAGGATGACTATAAGATGGGCCCACTGGCTGACACCCGCTCCCCATGCTTTCTTTGCCAAAAAGCAATTTCCCTGCAGCCCTGCCTGGCCTAAGTGGACAGGATATGTCAAATTTATCAGCAAACTACCTGTTATCTGCACGGAAATGCAGGTAGGAATTAGCGTTAATGAAAGGAACCTAAGAGAGTTTGAAGGGAGTGACTTTGTGACCCTTTTCCCAGGCCAGTTTCTGAAAGATAAGCATAATTCCTCCTAACCATAAAACCTGTAACAATGTATAGTTAAGAATCCAGGCTGGGCACAGTGACTCGGGAGGCTGAGGCAGGAGGATCAAAATTTCAAAGCCTCAGCAAAAGTGAGGCTATGAAACAGCTAATGAGACCCTGTCTCTAAATAAAATACAAAAGAGAGCTGGAGATGTGGCTCAGTGGTCTAGTGCCCCTGAGTTCAATCCCAGGTACAAAAAAAAAAGTATCCAATTAGAACTGGTCAGCATGGGCCAAGGTGACATAGGGTTACCATGATAGTGGGGACTTGAAAGTCTTATGTCACCCTGTTTTCAATCTAAAGTCAAGAGGTGGACCTGGACTGGTCTTTCTGGAAACTTCTCTGGGACCCCAATAAAACTGGAGTGCAGGAATGGTACACTGTCCCTCTCCTCTCTAAGTGGACTGAGTCTCTCACTTGAGAGTGTCCCCTTCCCTGTTTTCCTATCCCTTCAGTAAACTCATGCCTGTTACTCTGACTGACATGCCTGAAACCTTTCTGATGTGATCACAGAGTCAGGGTTTGATAGTTTGGAGTCTTTTCCATGCCTCAGTTTCCCTGAAGGCCTCACACCTGTAACATCTTCTTCCCCAAACTTGGTCTTTGTCCCTGATGTCTGGATTCATGTCTGGATTAACACTCTGGATTCATGAAGATTTTCACATGTGACATTGATTTTGAACCAAATTTAACTCTTGAAGCATGATGATTCTGCAGTTGTGTTTTAATTTTGCTTGTGAGAAGCACCTGATGTTTGCCAGGTTCCCACCTGGTGCTCAGTTCATCTCACCTCTGTGCTTGTGAGAGTCCAGTGTGACTGGCACCCTTCCCACTGTACCCACTTGGTGCTTAAGATGTGGAGGTTGCATCAGGAGATTTGTTCAGGAGAAGAGAACCAGGATTTACCCAGGGCCTCTCTGAGTCCAATCCCTGAGGTTCCTACTGCACAGAAACTTTCAAAGTGTGAAACTTCTACATCCTTTGACAGGTGGAGACTCCCCTGGGATCCTCCACTTGCTGTGCACACAGATCCCCTGAGAGCTGGGAGGCACACTCTGATTCAGGGGTTCTGGGAGGGCTGAGGGTCTGCACTTCCGCCATCCCCCAGGTGACACTCACTACTGGGACTCAGGTCACTTTTTGAGGACCTAGGGGCAGGTCACCTTTGCCCTGAGGGCAGACACCTCTAGGGAAGAGCCAGGACAACAACACAGACCAGGGAAAGGAGGTGGGAGGTGGCCCAGGCTCCTCTGCCACCACAGCACTTCCCAGCCCTGTGCCTCCCAGACCTCCTTGGCCTGTGCAGTCCCCACCTCACCTCTCATTTCCTTCTCTCCACACCACAAGTCACAAGGTACCAGCCCTGGGGTGGGGTTAAGTGGAACCAAACCAGAGCTCCCAGGGGAGGCTTCCTGGGCTTCAGGGGAACCCGGGTGTGAATAGGCAAGTCCCCTGTATAAAGGATTAAGGGTGTGGCCGGGCTGAGGGTGAACAGGCAACTGGGCTCCCTGTGAGACCCTCCCCAGAATGAAACCCAGGAATCCTGCTGGGCTAGCCCTGGGAGGGGTTCCTGGGAATGGGGCAGAGCTCCCTGGACCCCTGGGACCCTCCTCCTTTTGGAAGAAGCTCACTAGTGTTCTGAGTGGACTCCATGCTCCCTGTCCCCAGGCAGCTTGGAAGGTGCCAAACTCCGAGCCTCTGGAAAAATATCTCAGAGAGAACAAAGTGTTGCCAATTTTGACCCCAAGGCTGGGTCCTTTCTCACTCAGAACTGTAGAAGCAGCAACAGTGTAACATTGACCAGTACCTTTTGAAATAGCTCTGAGGCTTATTTTTAAAAAGGACTGTTTTCCTTTTCCTCTTCTCGCTTTATCCCTCCCTAACTGGGGGTGGGAACAAGATTTTCTTTGAGTTATCTGTGCCTCACAGAAGCCAGATGTCTGCCAGAGGATCTAGGAAGTGGTTATCTCCCAAATTAACAAGTAAATCCTAACACACCCCTAGGGCATCTGGAGATCACCTTTCAGGGCACTCCTGGAATGCAGCCTTTGAATAGCTCCTTTAAAGTCCCCCTGTTGTTCCTGCTGATGGGCAGAATCACCACCTCTGGGTCTGAAGTCCCCTGTGTTTCTCCTTTGCCAGCAAAGCAATAAAATTTATTTTCCCTTTTCTCAAAACCATGTCCTCCTTATTGAATTGGCATAGGAATTAGAACAGAGCTTTTGGTTGCAACAGAATTAAATGCCAATTGAGAAGTCAAGGAGAATTTGATTCTTGGCTAAGAACAGGAGGAGTAAAAGCTGGACTCCTAAGTAAACTTCTCACCCTTCAGATGGGGCAGCAATTAAGGTAGGGTAAAAGGAATGAGAGCGAGGGCTGGCTGCGAAGAGGAAAGACATTCCAGTGTGTTATTGTGATGAAGTCAGAGTTGTCTGGTGGTCACTCTGTCAGCATATTAACTCCAGGTTCACCAGCCCCTGAAGAAGGGCTCTGGCCTTGAGCAGCCTGTCCTCTGTACAGGATTAGGGCGGGTGGAAATTCAGTGAGACCTCCCTGGCTGGCCAGAACCAGGCAGGTAACAAACGTGGTTTGCTTAACTCTGTTTCAGAGCAGGGACCTTCAGGGAAACTGGGGCCCTGGGAACTCCCTTCAAACCCTGATTTTTGCCATCAAGTCAGAAAGATTTCAGAGTGCTCAGAGTATCAGGCAAGATTTAATAGGAGGGATGGAAAGGGAAAAGGGACAGTCTCCAGGTAGAGAGGGTCCTCCCAGAGAGGACAGGACAGCATGCCCCTCCTGCCCTCTAGTTTTATTGGGGTCCCAGGGAAGTTTCCAGAATTCTGCTCAAGGCCACCTTCTGACTTTGGACTGACAACACAGGAAGTGCACGGACCTCCTCCAAGAGATGGGGTGGTGCTCACTGAGGACGGAGTCGCTGAATTTGCCCCCACTTCCTGCCTCCTCTGTTGGTTCCTTGCACTTTGAAGAGCGCTCAGCAAGCTCCCCTTTTGTCCTGGGCACACTGAAGAGAACCTGTAATAAAGAAAGCTCCTGGATTCTAGTAGGGACAGAGGGTGTCAAGATGCGAGGACAGGCAGGTAGCAGTGAAGCCAGAATCAGACAGGCAGTCAGGATAGACAGGTAAATGGAGCCAGGTCGCATCAAGGACGCCTATTGAAGTGAGTCTGGGAAGTTGAGACTGTCCCCTGAGGGACTGAAAGGCCTTCAGAGCCCTTCCTCCACCCTATCAAGACAACCTGCTGAGGTAACCTGTCCCAGGGATTGCCCCGCCCTACAGGGGGTTGTGAAAGTTGTTAATTAATGTTTCCTGGGCTGCTCCATCTGGCCCTTCCCCACCCATCTGCTTCTCACCTTTTGGTCATCCACTGAGCATCTCCTGAGCCTAGTCAGGCACATAGGAAGGAGAGGAAAGATAGGGAAGAGAGCAGGAGAACTCAGGAAGCCTAGGCAGGACACCCTCGCTTCCTGGGATACCAGGATACCAGCTATAGCCCCCTACTCCCTCCTGCAGAAGTCTATGTACCCCCTTTTAAATAAACCCTGTTTATATGCCTGCCTTGGTGTGCTTCTCTAATGCCATACTTCAACATGGGAGGGAGCAGAACTCACCACCCTTAACCTGTGGTATCAGCAGCATGGCTGGGCACAGATGATGTACCTACTAGATGCTAGAACCTAGAAACCTGTGCATATAGCCAGTTGATCCCAGGTTAGGACTAATGAATGATTGGGCCATCTAAGTTGTTCCCACCAGGCTTATAAAACCAAGAATAATTGGGGTCTGCTGAAAAGAGGTCTGACTTGAACCAGCTGAAAGATGATCACAATCTCACTTTTTGGACCTGAGTCAGTTGCTAGATGAGGAGATTATGGCAGAAGTGAGGACAGGCCTCATGTTGTCCACAGTTTTACTGCAGAGCTGGACCTGACTCTATTCAAGGAGGACTTTTGTGGACATGGACAAACATGTTGGAGAAAAGAGCACATATTGAGTGGAATAATACATGCAAACACTGATAAACAGTTATTGGCTTCTCAGGGACATTGAGTGGAAAAGAGTTTGATTTCACATAGTGGTAACAGAAAGACACAAGGTTATGACCTTATACTTAAATTCCATCACTCCAGACTCAGAAACGCTCTTATGGACGCCCTGACCCATAGAAAAGGCGATTGTGGCCAAAAGCTATGCAACACAGCCACCTGGAGGAAGTAGCGAAGATAGCGCTTCATCCCACCGTCCACAGGTGTGACTTGGAAGTAGCTGCGGTGTCCCTACTTGCCTTGTCACTTTTCCAGTGCAGATCAGACCTAGAAGTTGCAGTGTGTCATCAGCAACAGAGTGGCGGTGATCACTGCTGGAGAAGTGAGCACTTCTCGTTAGCTTTCTTCATTCTCCTGCAAGCCCACAGTCCTCAGGTAGTGTAAATAGGGCTGATCATAGGTGTACCAATGAAGCTCAGCTTTGACGTGAAGCACAGGTGTTACAGCTCCATTGGAGGTGATATGGACGTTTACTTGGCCAAACTTTAGTCAGGCTCATCCTTATGAAATGCACTTATAGCAAAGAACCCTTGCTATATTAGCTTAGGTAGAAATTCTGGGGCTGATCCCTGATCAGGGTCCTGGTCCCTCACCTTCCCACAGGTAGCAACTGACCATCCTGGGCAGGCTTCAGCAATCGTCCCAGTAGGTCAACTTAGCCAGAGGTCCCTTAGGCTGGTGCTTGGATTGCACCACTCCATCCCTACTTGCTGCACTCAGAGCTGAGCCCAGTCCCTCTCAGGCCTGAGCCCTAAGGCCCAGCACAGTGGTCCTTATCTATTGTTTTCCTATTTCACATTAATTACTATCACTGAATGATTCTTCTCAGCAAAAACATCACAATATTGTAAAACTGTCAGAGCCTTCTCCCAGAGACCATGGAGAAAATATGCCAGCTGGAATGATGAGCACCTGGAAGGGGAGGAATGCAGTGTCTCTTAAAGTGGCCCTTTATTATTTATTAACATTTTTAAACTTCATGGAGGAATAGTTTACTGACAACCTTTAACAATGATCTTTGGGTAAAGGAAGATATCAGTATGGGTAGATTCACTAGTAAAGGGATATCAACAGAAACGCCTGTTTTCCCTGAAAGCAACGTACAGCAGCAAATGCACCGACACAGATATCTCAGTCCAGGAGTCGGGGCGACCCTACATATGTTCCTGCGGATTTCAGATGACACACTCAGGAGGACCACCACAAATCAGAGGCCATACGCAGGATGGCCAGCAGGGGGCACTCTGCTCACTGTGGAGTGTAGAAAGCCGTCCCACCGCATCAAGAACAGGGTTCTAAACTCAGGAAACTGGATGAAGCCTTCTGGACCCGAGCACAGCACAGAGAGCAAGAAGAGACTGCAGAGGTATGAGAGAGAGAGGCCTCGGGAGGTGCTGGGAAGGAAACCCTCCAGTTCCAGGGTCCTCTAGGCCGTCTGGGGAATTAAACTGGCATACAGAGATTAAAAGAGAGGGCTGGCATATAGCTCAGTTGGTAGAGGGCTTCCCTCAAATGCACAAGGCCCTGGTTTTCAATCCCCAGCACCACCAAAAAGAGACAGATTAAGGGAGAAAAGCTATTCAATGACTTGCATGTGCATGGGAGTCACCCTCGAGACCTAGAGAAGGGCCAGGTAACTGAGATGGCAGAGCCTCTTGAGCTACAGAAAGGGCGTGGGCGTCTGGCATGGTGGGGGGAAGGGAGCAATCCAGGGAATGAGGTTGGCCTTGCTGTGCAGATAGGTCTGTGAGTGTCAGTGTTGTGGGGGTGCAGCCCTCTTCCTGGAAGACACCTTCACTGATACAATTTCCTCCCCAAATGAGGTTCTTCAGAGCCACTCCTGTGCCTGCAGTTGCTCAAAAGAACAGCCTTTATATATGCTAGAGATTAATGCTTTATGGTAGGTGCATGTGGTGAAGAACAATGTCCACTTTGGGACAGCGGGCATATTGGGGGGCGTACTTTGGTCTTCTAGAGTCATAATTTAGGGTGGCATGTGATGAGCCCCAACATCTGGTTGCTTCTTCTTTCTTTCCAAGGCACCCACTTGGGAAGGGTCTGCCAACACTGTAGGCTTCTGAAGGCCTTCTCTAGCACAGCTGATTGTCCCCAATTCCATTCCCCTTGTGCAGTCCTGACACAGCCACTGTCCCTCACTCCAGCACGCAGAGGGCACTCATCTGTGTTTCTAGTTACACCCTGGTCAACCCCAGTCTGGAGGTTTACTAAGTCTACTGTGTTAACTTGATGCTGAGACCAAAATACCTGGCAAGAACTGCTTAGAGGCGCAAAAAGTCAATCTTGGCTCACGGTTCCAGAGACTTAGTCCATGGCAGCCAATGCCACTGCTCTAGGTGGCTCTTAGGTGGGGCAGAGCATCACCTTGGTGGAAGGGCATGGAGGAGGAAACCTGCTCGGGGTGTGAGATGAGCTTCTGTCATAGCAATCACTTCCTATCTGCAGAAGAGAGTGCTCAACACACCGTCACCTTTGCTTGTGGGCTATGTTAGGTTTTGTCTGCTGCTTGGGTTTCTTTTGGGGTGGGGGATTTTGCTCAGTTTTTGCTGTAGTATTATTTATTCACATTTTACAGCATATATTTATAACATATAACATATTTATAACATATAAACTTTTCTCTTCTCTACTTCCTACAGCCAAGGTGTTAATGGACAGGTCCCCAGACTTCACCCCAATTCTTCTCTCCTGCTGGGCCTTCTTTTAAAAGGGCAGCTATAACTGTGCCCACTCTGCATGGTGACCCACAGTGCTCTTTGTCTTCTGACTCGGATTCAGTTCCAGGGTCATCCCCAAAGTGGACGTTGTTCTTCACCAAATGCACCTCCCATAAAGCATTAATCTCTAGCATATATAAAACACTCAAAAAACTTAACACCAAAACCCACAAATAACTCAGTCAATAAATGGTCTAACGAACTGAACAGACACTTCACAGAAGAAGAAACACAATCGATCAACAAATATATGAAAAATTGTTCAGCATCTCTAGCAATTAGAGAAATGTAAATTAAAACTACATTAAAATTTCATCTCACTCCTATCAGGATGGCAAATATCAAGAATACAGGCAACAATAAATGATGGTGAGATGTGGGGAAAAAGGTGCACTCATATATTGCTGGGTGGGACTGCAAATTGGTGCAACCACTATGGAAAGCAGTACGGAGATTCCTCAGAATACTGGGAATGGAAGCACCATTGACCCAGCTATCTCACTCCTTCGTTTATACCCAAAGGATTTAAAATCAGCAATTACAGTAATGCAGCCACATCGATATTTATAGCAGCTCAATTCATAATAGGTAAACTATGGAACCAACCTAGGTGCCCTTCAATAGATGAAATGGATAACGAAAATTTGGTATATATATTCAATGGGATATTACTTAACTTTAAAGACGAATGAAATTATGGCACTTGCCAGTAAATGGGTGGAGCTGGAGTATATCATGCTAAGCAAAATAAGCCAATCCCAAAAAACTGAAGGCCAAATATTTTCTCTAATATGTGGATGCTGATTCACAAAAAGGCACTAGGGAAGAATAGTGTTACCTTAGATTAGCTAGAGGGAAGTGAAGGGAGGGGGAGGGGAGAGATGTAGTGATAGGAAAGATAGTAGAATGAAACAGACATTATTACTGTATGTATATATGTGACTGTAGGACCAATGTGATTCTGCAACATGTACACTCAGAAAAATGAGAAATTATATCCCATCTATGTATGATACATTGAAGTGCATTAATGCATCCTACTGTCAGGTATAACCAATTAAAACAAACAAACAAACAAAAAAATTGTTTCTCTGCCATTATAAAATTCCAGTGGTTTTGATTGCTTTCATTTTCATTGTTTTTATTTTGGAGAATGCATAAAGAAATGTGGACGTAGGAGCTACAGTGTGCTGTGGAAGCCCTCCACTTCTCCTTGGAAGTTTTCGTCGGAGGTCTCTTCACTATGTGACCCAGGCATGACCATGGTGCAGAGTCACCAGCAGAGGAGTGCTGTCCTGAGGTCCTGAGTTGGAGACTGGTTCACCCCTCAGTGTGACAGCTCTATGGACAGCCAAGCTGAGAGCCCTGGAGAGCAGACTGGAGATGGCTGACTAAGGCCTTCAGGTAGGACAGCCCAGACAGCAGTATTCTTAAATTTTCAAAATCAAAGGGGAATCCACACTTGACATGAACCATGTAGCTGTCTGTGAAAAGGTCTTGCTGCTCCTCACAACTTTGAAGGAGGCTCCCTGGCATGTGAGAGCAGGGAAGCAAGGGCCAGCGATGTGTGAGGCACTTTGTGCTCATAAAACTGGCCCCAAACAGCAACAGCAAACAGCAAAGCCAAGCAAGGGAAAGGAAAGATGCACACAGAGGGTGGGAAGGAGAACTGGCTTCAGGAAGCCAATTTCAAATTGTATTAGAGAGGATATGTGCTGAAATAAAAATATGCTGTGCAGAGATATTCAGTTATCAAAGTAAAATATATTCCTGCTAATTAAAAATATGGTAAGAAATTCAACAGAAGGGCTCGATGATCAGAGTGAGGAAATAGTCCAACAAGCAATTTATAATCAGAAAGAAATGAAAATAAGAGGAAAAAAAAACAGAAAATTGATACAGAAGATGGAACACTAAATAATAACAATACTCTTAAAAGTTGGGGGCTGGGATTGTGGTTCAGCAGCAGAGCGCTCGCCTAGCACGCGTGGGACCTGGGTTCGATCCTCAGCACCACATAAAAATAAAGCATTGTGTTGGGTCCATCTACACCTAAAAAAATAAATATTAAAAAAAAGTAGAAAATAGAGGAAAGGAATCACTAATAGGATCAGTTGACAGTGTTTACATCTGAAAGTCAGGTATTACCACATTAAAGGGCTTTCTGAGACCATGGTAAGGTGGTGAAGATGGTTTACTATTCATAATATGCAAGGAAAGCAATTTCTCCATAAGCTTCTGCAGAGGCTAAAATGAAGAAGTTCAATGGCTTTCAGTTTCTCACCAACAAATTGAAATTGAAAATTTCAAAGTAGAATATTGTCGCTAACCCAAATGTCATTCACAGAAAGGCTAAAATAAATATTTTTAAGGTCATAAAAGTTTAACTTCTCTAGGAAACTTTTTAAAAGACTCTGTGTTTCTGGAAAAAATGGAAAATATGAGGGAAGAAGATATGAGTTAAGGGGCTGCAGTTCCAACAAGCAGCGGGGGCAGGTCTGGGAGCTGAGGTGGGGCTGTGCCTGTGGCGTGGAGGAGGTCCACCAGGGCGGAGCAGGCCGAGCTGACCCCAGCAGACACAGATATCAGTCTAGACTGATATACAACCTGATGGGTGACTTTTCTGAGGTGTAGATAAGTTAGGCAATAGTTATTCTGTAGATTTCACACTCTCAAGGTATAATTGTATTGAAATATGTTTGTGCATGATCATTAACTTGAAATGTCTTCTCTCTGCTCTAAAGAGTAGGAAATAATTTATTCCCAACCCACATTTGTGTGGCCTTATATGTTTTATTCTGGTGATTTATAAGCACTGAATCCTCTATTGGGAATATCCAACTCTCCATTTTTGTATATTCTGCTGATTTCCTGTCTGTAGCAGTATTTCTTTTCTTTTTGATACAATCTTAGTTTTTCCATGTGACGTATTTACTATTCTTCTTGCTGTAATATTAGAGAAACAAGAATAAATTTCAGTATTTCTAAGTTGTGTTCTAGAACTCTGCTCTGGGATCTACCAAGGGGAAGAAGAGGGAGCCATTGCAGACACTAAGACTAAATGACTAAATGCTCCCGTCACATCCAGTGTGGGAAGCTCAGTGCTCAGAGCATGGACAGTTGATGTTTGGGGACCTACACAAAGGAACTGCAGCAAGATCCCTGTTTTGGAGAGAATGTGCTCAGCAAGTTTAGAGCACAAACTTGCCCCCTATCTCCTGGGACAGAACTGGGAGCCCTGGGACTCATTAAGCCCTCTGCTTCTTCCTCTAGTTGCTGTCAGGCAATTAGCATGTTTTCTGTTTCTTGTGTTCTCTGTCTCTCCTGGTGCAGCCTGTCTGTTGAACTGAGCAGGAAAAGACAGCCAAGGGTCTTCTGTTTGCTATGAAGCGTAGGAATTGCAAGGTGATTTGTTAGTTTTTGTTGCATGCAGTACTGGGCACTGAACCCAGGGTTGGTCCACCACTGAGCCACATCCCCAGCCTTTTTTATAGTAAGACATGGTCTTGCTAAGTTTCTGAAGCTGGCCTGGAACTTGTGATCCTCCTGTGTCACTCAGCCTTGTAGCTGGAATTACAGGCAGGACTACAGTGCCTGGCCAAATTGAAGATTTTGATTGATTTTTCTGCCTGGTTTTATTTGAGAAATGTATTTGATGATTCCACTTTCATGAAATTGATGCAATCCCACTGGCAAATCTCTTTATTTACTTATTTATTTTTTTGTTGCCACAAACTCGTATTAATGAATTAGGAATATACTTACATAAATAAGTTTTTAAGTAACATTTCCTAGTGAACTTCTGAATCTCTGTGTTAATTAAATTACAGATGTGGGCTGACTTTGCTGTTTCATTTCGGGAAGAAATTAGCCTCAAGAATTCATGCTGCTCCCCAGAGAACATGCCTGCTGATGCCCACGTGAGTCCATGGGAAGACTCAGGGAAGCCTTCCTCTGCCCTGGGCATGATAAGAAAGTGGAGATGAGGGAGCATTGTTCTCACATCTTTACCCACAGGTGTGGGTTGCAAGGCTTGTGACAATAAATTAACACTGGAGGCTGGGTGTGGTGGCACATGCCTATAAATCTAGCAGCTGGGCAGGCTGAGACAGGAGGATTAGAGTTCAAAGCCACCCTCAGCAACAGCAAAGCTCTAAGCACCTCAGTGAGACCCTGTCTCTAAATAAAATACAAAATAGGGCTGGGAGTGTGGCTCTGTGATCTAGTGCCCCTGAGTTCAATTCCAGGTATTAAAAAAAAATTATGAAAATTATGGATTACTCCACATTTTTGGTTTAAAGAAGCTGATTAGGACAAGGAAAAAAAATACAACTCTGGTTTTCTTGTTTTCTGTCACAGGCCAGAGGAAAAACGTGGTTGAACAAAACAGAAATGTGACTGATTCCCTGTAATTTCTCCTCTGTCCCTCCCTTGAGCCCAGGGATCCCATGGGAATATGAATGCCCTGGAGTACCAAGCCCTGTTACTCTGGGTCCTCTTCCCGCTGTCTCTGAGGATCTCTCTGGGGAGACTACCTGTCTGATGTCAGCTTCACAAAACCCTTGTCCTCAGGGCCACTGAGGCTCGCTGGAGTCCAGTAGGCAAGGGGAAGCTCCAGGGTCCCTTCTTCTTTCTCTCCTAGTGTCTCTGCTGCTTTGTGGCACAGGACAGTCATTCCCACCAGCTCAGGCTGGGCCTATTCTGGAGAAAGATTGAGAAAACAAATGGGCATTGGAAATCACAGGGCAGAGGGCTTTGCTGGAGTCAGACCACCCCTCTTCCTCCTTCCACAACCAGCCAACCTCAGCTGCCTTGGTAACATGACATGCCACCAGGAATGGTGAGCAGGGTATGTACCTAACCTCTCTGCTGATTCTTCACTCCTTCTTCTGTGCATTGGCATGCTGACCACCGACCTCCTTGAACCATCCAGAGTGTGCAGGTAATGCCAAAGAAGGAGAGGCATGGTCTCTGTTCTTAGAGAATTTAATAGAGTGATGCCCGTGCACACCTGCAGAGTGCGTGCCACACACAGACCTACTCAAAGTCTCACAGCAGGGAAACCATGCACAGCCAACTGTCTGGAATTTATTTCTGCTAGTTAATCAAAGAACATAGGCTATAGAAAATACACTTTGAGCTACTCTTCAAATAAAATAATAGGCAAGGATATGCATAGCGATATAAAAGAGAATGGACAAAATTCGTTCATATCAATGGCCCAGAGGGTAAAGAAGATACTGAACTGCAGTAAGCTAATGAAGGGCAGTACCCAGCAGAGAACACTTTCATCTGAATTTGAAGTAAACTGGTGTGTAGAGATAGGATGGGAAAGAAGAAACCCAACCCAGACAGGAAACAGAAAACACTCTGTCATCAGCCTCAGCCCAACACAGGCTGTGGTAGGAAATCTAGATGTGAGGAAGACCAAGGGTGAGGTATGAGAACTGAATGTTGGAGTGATGTGAACACACTGCCAGCATTGGCATTGATGTGGTGGGCACCAGGCGCCAGGATCCCACGGAGTCACTGTGCTCTAGAGCAGGGTTAGGAACAGTGCTGTTTCCTGCGAGGAGTAAATGGCCCTCACAGCCAGGTTCTGAGGGGGTGGGCAGAGCTCCTGCCACTCACCTTCTCTGTGCTGGTCACACCTATTGGCACTACCTACTGCACATCTGCTACGTGGGTGCCTGATTCCAGTGCAGGAGGGAGAACCAGACATCCTCTTGTGCTCAGCGACCTCCACAGAATAAAACCTCAGGGCAGAATGAGAGATAGTGTGCAGCAGGGGAAATCAATGCCTAGGTGTAGGGACAGAGGGTGTGTAGGAATAAGGGAGGCCCAGGGGACAGGTGGAGACCAAGGCTGCCAAAGCAGGGTCAGTGCAAGCAATCTGAGCAGTCCTAGGAGCTGCACAGAGGAGGTGAATCTGAAGGACATTGTGAAGAGTGTGCCCAGGGCTGATGGGCCAGGCAGGCTTGCATGCTGCAAATGGCCACATGCAGGCCACAGAGTTTGGAAAATTCTCAGCCCTGGAGAGTAGAAGTTGGGACAGAAGACACATAGGCCATTGATGAGGGAATGGTTTGGAAGCAAACCCGTGCACACGGCTGGGTTCTTGGAAAGCAGGCAAAGGCAGCTGGGGATTCATCAGGAGGTGAGCAAAGAGAAACAGTTGAACGTTGTAGGGGGAGAGTAGTAATTCAGCAGAGGACCGAAGGTCACGGATAATGATAGGGAAATGGAAGAAGTGGGGGAACTAGAGGAGGAGGGAAGAGCAGAGGGGACACTCAGCATAAATCCAGGCTGTGGTCCAGGTAACGCACGGGCAGGCACAGTCAGCTGAGGTGTGCACCATGGATATGCAGGGAAGTGGGAAACTCCCCAGGGTGAAGCACCAGCTCCTTGTGACCTCCCACTAGGGTTATGATCTTAGTGCAGTGAAAAGATCTGTGTCTTGCTTAGTACTGGTGGCATGAGATCTAAAATTTTGGTTTATATAAGCCTTTAAATTTCAAATATTTGAAAATGGTATCATTAATTTAAGAAGCAATCATAGCACCTTAAGTTCTATGAGATTTCAAGGTGGCGTTTTATGGACTGAAGTTGACCTCCTCCTACCTGGACAGTAGATGGAGTCTTAGGAAGCAGTGGTTTCAGCAAATGATACAAAGAGTGGGAAAATGGAAGTGAAGTTTGTCCCACAATCAAGAAACCTGCAGCAATGGAAGGAAAAGAGGCACAAGAGGGTCAGGTCCCCTCTGCCAAGGGCACACTTCTTCATTCTAATAGGAGGTGGAAAAGGGACAGGCTTATCTCATTAACGTCTGTCTGAGACCTGCTTATAAACATTTAGTGATCACCAAACCCCCCAAATCTGGCTAAAATATTCCTCCCTCTGGGTCCATAGGGAAGTCAGTAACCATTTCATTAATTAGTTAAAATGCAAAGTTCTCAAGCTGAACACAAGTACTAGAGAACTAGGATGAAATGACCGTAACCTCTGTCTTCCAAAACTGTCTCGGTATCCCATCATAAGCCTGGGTTAGACACCAAATCCTCAGACTCAGCCTCTTACAGGGTGACTGAAATCACAGACCCTGGAGGAATCAGACAGGCGGGAAAATTCACATCACTCTTGATGATGAAGGGCCATAATGTGGAAAAGCCAAAATGTGGAGCTGAATCCCTCCCTCTCTTTATTTCTTTATTCCTTCCTCCTTCCTTCCTCCTCCCTCTCTCCCTCCCTTTCTCCTTCCTTTTTCCTCCTTCCCTCTCTTCCTTCCTTCTCTCCTCCTACCTTCCTTCCTTCCTTCCTCTCTCCCTCCCTTTCTACCTTTATTCCTCTCTCCTCCCTCCTCCCTTCCTTATTTCCTCCTCCCTCCCTCCCTCCTTCCCTTTCTCCTTCCTTTCTTTTCTCCTCCTTCCTTCCTTCTTCTTTTCCTTTCTTTGAGAAATCTGGCAGGAGCCAACCTCTCCTAAAGATTGGTGATGACGAAAGTTGCCACGGCGTCCACCCAGCCTCAGGCGCATTCAGAAGGCTCATTCACAGAGAGAGGAGGAACTCCCACCCTGGTACCATGTCTCCACTTTCCTCCTGGGCTGAGGAAGAGGACAGAGGAGCTCTGCTTGTTCATGGGGAGCATGATTCAGGGGGTTCAGATCTAGAGGAAAAATAGGAAATTTTTGATCCATTTTTAGCAAAATGTTCACAATATAGTGTTTAAAAATATATTTTCTCTTTAAGAATAGGTTTATTTTTAATTCCCACAAACTTTCTGTTTATTTTTTAAATGATATTTAGGTTTTACGTTTTGTTTTGAGTACATTCTTTTTTACCCTCGATGTATAAATACTATTGATTTCTAGTGTTAACCCAGTAAGCGATGCACATGGACAGACACGTTTTCACCAGAAGTTCCAGATTTTATTAATATGTGACAGGGGTGCAGAGGGGCTGGGAATTACTTTTTCTTTTCTTTTCCTTTCTTTTTTTTTTTTTTGTTTCAAATTCCATTTTCCTCAGGTGTAGTAGAGATGGATAGAACCAATGGCAGCACCCAGGGCCACTTCATCCTCCTGGGTTTCTCTGACCGCCCCCACCTGGAGAGGGTCCTCTTTGTGGTCATCCTGGTAGCCTACCTGCTGACCCTGGTGGGCAATAGCACCATCATCCTGGTGTCTCGGCTGGACTCCCGGCTCCACATGCCCATGTACTTCTTTCTCACCCACCTGTCCTTCCTGGACCTCAGCTTCACCACCAGCTCCATCCCCCAGCTGCTCTACAACCTGAGTGGCCACGACAAGACCATCAGCTATGTGGGCTGTGTGGTCCAGCTCTTCCTGTTCCTGGGCCTGGGTGGAGTGGAGTGTCTGCTGCTGGCAGTCATGGCCTATGACAGGTTTGTGGCTGTCTGCAAGCCCCTGCACTATATGACTATTATGCATCCACAACTCTGCCTGGGCTTGGTGTCGGTGGCCTGGGGCTGTGGGATGGCCAATTCTTTGATCATGTCACCAATGACGTTGTGGCTACCTCGATGTGGGCACAACAAGGTGGACCACTTCCTGTGTGAGATGCCCGCGCTGATCCGGTTGGCCTGCATCAGCACTGCTGCCGTGGAGGGCATCGCCTTCATCCTGGCTGTGGGCATCGTGCTGTCTCCCCTGGTCTTCATCTTGGTGTCCTATGGCCACATTGTCAGGGCTGTGTTCAGAATCCAGTCGTCCTCAGGAAGACACAGAATCTTCAACACCTGTGCCTCCCACCTCACCGTGGTCTCCCTGTTTTACGGGAACATCATCTACATGTACATGCAGCCAGGACACAGCTCCTCCCAGGACCAGGGCAAGTTCCTCACCCTCTTCTACAACATCGTCACCCCCCTCCTGAACCCCCTGATCTACACCCTCAGAAACAAGGAGGTGAAGGGGGCACTGAGAAGGCTGCTGCTGGGAAATATAAGTTTAGGAAAGAATTTATAACAAAGGTAAATTTGGGAACTCCCGCTTATGTTAAGCCTTACAAAGCTGGGGGTGTTGAACCACGATTTAGCATCACCAACATCTGTCAGAATTTCAGCAGGATTCATCACCAGCTTGTCCCCCACATTTAGTTTGCCTGGTGTGCGAGTCATGTAGGAGTACAGAAGGGCTGACACCCAGAAGCAGGACTTCTCAAGGGAAGGTCTGCTGACCACTGCTGATGCAGATATGGAGAAGGGCTTTGCCGTTCTCACAGCTATGTGTTTGGAGGAAGCTGTGTTTTCCATGCCTAGAGGGGAAAGGGAGGAGGGAAACCGCTCTTCCCTGAATGGGCTGTGGGGTGTAGAACCATCGAGTACAGTGCACTGAGGGAGGGTCTCATCCTAATTGCCCACCCTTGCAAACCTTGGTAAGATGCTGTCAACATGCAACAGAGTTTTATTACCCTGTCACTGTCTTTCATCAAGGGAGCAACAACAGTTCCTTTGCTTGGTGCATGTGTCTGTTAGAGCTCATCACCTGCCATCCACAGTTACAAGGTCACCCTTCTGTTCCAGGCACTTGGCTGAACATCCAATCACACTCCTGCTCTGGGAGGGACAGTGACAATGGATCCGGAGGAGAAAATAGCCACGCAGCCTACATGCTGTCAATAGAATAAAACACCGCCTTGGAGACAGCTGGAGGAGGGAGGCCTCAGGCAGGGTGTCCAGGGACAGTTCTGAAGCCACGTTCTGGCTGCATCTGCGTGATGAACAGGAAGACCCAGGAGGTGACTCCAGCACCAGGGCCAAGTTTGCATTTCCTCAGGCTGGAGTGAGCCTGTCATGCCCCCAGACAGGAAAGCAGCAGTGCCACCTGAGAGGGAGCAGAGTGCAGGGCTGAGCACCCATAGCAGAGTGGAAGAGCAGGACTTGGAACACAACACAGGGTGTCTTGGAGGAAGTTCAGTAATGTGCACCTGGTCTTACCAGGCGTGCCATCTGCTGGGAGGGCATCCCAGCTGCAGGTGAGCAAGCTGATGTCAGTCAGAGGCAGCAGGATGGCTTGTGCCGAGGCATCAGTGCCAGGAAGCTCTGGGAGCCTCCCTGTGCTTTAGAGGTCCGGCCACAGGGACTGGAGTGGAACTTGTAGAGGGAGTGAAAACAGAGCAGGAGCAACCCCTGTGTTTTTAGCCTCACCCCCTGTGTTTTTAGACCATTTCTGGACACTTTCCAGATGGGAACAGCTGGAGGAGAAGCAGACGTGAATGGGAGGTAGACTGTTCTCTTAGGACAGATTATATCTGAGATAAGTTATAAACAGCCGCCTGAGGAAGCAGAAGAGATGGCTAGACACGGCATGAGCCCTGTTAAGAAGGGCAGGCTGGAGGGAAAGCAGGAACTCCCCAGCATATACTCGTGACTGAAAGGCATCAGACTGTACCCTTCTATCTGGGCAGAAATAGGTAAGAGAAGTGAATTAAAATGAAGACTAAAGAAAGGCAAAGTAAGGGACTAGGACTAAGCCCTAAGATGAATGCACATTTATAATCCAGGCAGAGGGACCAGGAAAGGCAGCATGGTCACTCATCTGGGGACTCTGCTAGGCCTCCCGCCCTGTGCCAGCATGTTCCCCCATCATGCCCTTGGTTCAGTGTGGCCACATGAGCGGCTTTCCACAGTAGCACGTGGCAGACGTCATGTGGTGTCAGGCCTGGACCAGCTCCTTGAGGCTGGCGGCTACTGACTTTGTTCTCTTGGGGTCCAGCTGCGAGGCAAAGGAGCTCAGGCCAGACTGCTGAATGATGAAAGGCCAAGGAGAGGAGGGTGTTCCACACCTGCCACTCCAGCCTGCGGCGTGGAGAGGTCCTCTCATCTGAAGCCAGAGCTCAGAGCATGCATGCTAGCAAGTCTCCTTAACAGGCTGCACACTGAATAGGGACGAATACAAGTGTAAAAAATTGAAGACTCGTGAATAATAAATATCACAGTTATTTTAAGACATTAGTGTTGGCATCATTTGTTTTGCAGCCATAAATAAGAAACTTTGCTTTTAAAACCTGACACTGGGGCTTAGAAAGGAAATAGATAAACGAGAAACTGGAAGGTTTTGTTTAACCTTTAAAGTTAAAGATGTGCTTAATGTGTCTGTAAGTTGAAGCAGTGTTTCAATAAAAGGAGACTCTCTCATTGCCAAATAGAAGGTCTAATATTAGGACTGAGGTGAGGATTCCAGTGGCAACCAGGAAATTTCCATTGTAACGCCCGACAGGCTGACAGATAGTGAGCCAGAGAGATGCAGAACAGTTCTTGGGCCCATGAAGGTAATTCATGGAGCTCCTGACTGCTCCTGTTTCTTGTAGCAGTGTAAGAATTAGCCACCAGTTGAGCCCAGTGAGAGGTAGAGCCAGGGCATGGGGCGCACACTGAACAAAGGGGAGAAGGTAAAATATAGCCTGAGCTGGAAAATTGATGTTTTTTTTTTTTTTTTTTTTTTAACTGATGATTGAACCCAGGGGTGCACTAACCACTGAGCTATGTCCCCAACCCTCTTATATATTTTATTTAGAGACAGGGTCTCACTGAGTTGCTAAGTGTCTTGCTGAATTTCTCAGGCTGACTTTGAATTCACAATCTTCCTGCCTCAGCTTCCTGAGTTCTGGGATAATAGGCGTGCACCACCGAACAGGGCAAAAATTGAAGGTTCTTTGCAAGCAGAAATCTCTTTTTGATACTGTTGCCTGTTCTTTTGTCTTTTGTGGGCATGCATTCAAAATGAGATAAACCAGCACATTTTGTAGGTTTTCTTGAGAGGCATGTTCTGTTAGCAAACAGTGAAGTGCTTCCAGGCATGGGGCTTTGCCTAGTGTGTGTGACCAAAGACAAACATTTCTCCATCTACAACCTACACTTTGTAGGTTATGTTAGCCTTGCTTGCAAATGGTTTTTTAACAGGGATTGGAATTCCTGGAGTGAGGGATAGAAACCTATATGTATAATATTTTATCATCAGAGAAACTCCGAATTAGGAGTAAGTATTTACAATTTTAAATATTAAATTTAGACTCCAAGATGACGAGTTACCCTGGTTTCAAATAATGGAGAGAGAGAATTTCCACTACATGAAGAGCAGCTGTCAGAAACCACTATATGATAAGGAACAGGTGCAGCGTGCTTCCCCTGACCTGGCTGAGTACTGTACAGGCCTTTGTCCCTCAGCAGGGCTTGCATGCTGGTTTCTCAGGACCATTCTGTAGCTTTGGAGAGGAACGCCTGAGGGGGAATGCTGCTCTCCTGGCCTTTCACCAAGGGCGCCTCCCACCCCAGGACTTGATGTTGTTGATACCGAGCTCACTTCCACAGTGGAGGCAGAATTGTCAGGTCTCCACAGTGACGATCCTCCCTCTGTCCTGCACCACAGGACCTCTACACGCTGTGGCTCACTTCTCCACCTGAGTTCTTACTGCCTGGGCAACCTTTGACCTTTCACTGTCTCTGGTTTAAATCTTTGCTTTTAAAGCCGGTTTCATAGCTGGAATTGTGCAGGAGGGACCCTTGTGAGACCAGCTTCTTTCACTTGGCAACATGCATTTGGCAAACACCCTTGCCCTGGTTTCTTTGTCCCTCTAGATGATACTCCGCTGTGGGGGAGCCACACTTTATCCATCCACCTCTTAAACAGTGTCTTGGTTGCTTTCAGTTTGTGGTGAATGAATGAAGCCATATTCTTATGAAGATTTTGTGTGGCTCTAAGTTTAGAAATCAGTTGGGTAAATAGTCAGAAGTGGACCACATGAAGAACATGTGTGTCTGCAAGAAACTGCCAAAGCACCATCAGAATGGCTCTCTAGCTTTGCATTTGCACTAGCAAGGACAGAGCACCCTTTGTGCTGTGCATGGGAAGGACACACCATTCTGCTCATGTTTTAGGCTCCTTCTGTCAGGTGTGTAGTGGTGGTCGCACAGATGGTTTAGATTTCATTTCTCTAAGGAAGATGGTGACTGGCACCTCCTCACATGCTTGTTTACCGTCCATGTATCTTCTGAGCTGAAGTGTTTTTCAGATCTTTTGTCCATTTTAAATTTTTTTTCTTTTTTTTCTTGTTTCCTTTTAGGAGTTTTAGTATATTTTGAAAACAAGTTCATTATCTATGTATCTATCATCTTTTGGTTCTGGAAAAAGATTCCAGGGCTGAAAACTGTTACAGCCCCAGCTCTTTTTTATTGTGAGACAGGATCTTGCTAAGTTGCTGAGACTGACTTTGAACTGTAAACTTCCTGCCCCAGCCTCCTGAGTTGCTGGGGTTATGGGTATGCACCACTGTGCCTGGCTACATATGTAGTGTTTTTTTTTTTTTTTGGGGGGGGGGGAATATTTTTTAGCTATAGATGGACATAATATCTTTATTTTTATTTATGTATTTTTATGTGGTGCTGAGGGTCGAACCCAGTGCCTCACACGTGTGAAGCAAGTGCTCTACCACTGAGCTACAACCCCAGCCCCGACATATGTAGTGTTTTTACAAATATTTCCCTCAGTCTGTGGCATGCTTTCCTCCATGGCCTTTGAATACTGATGACTCCAGAAGTCCTTCATTTTATAAAGGTTCATTCTATCACATTCACCTTTGTTGGAGCAAGCTTGGATCTCGTATGTGAAAACTGCCAAGCCCAGCGGTCTAGACTTTCTGTGTTCTTGATGAGGCTGTAGAGTTTTGCATTTTATGTTGAGGTATATGGTATATTTGAGTTAGCTTTTCAGCAGGTGGAAGTGTCCAGATCAATCACCTTTTCCTGATGTCAAGGCCATACTCTGCCAGCAAGTAAGAAAATTCAAAGCCCACAGGACTCTGCCACAGAGACTCATGCCACAGTACACCCCTGCCTGCACTGTCCTCTAAGGAACTGACCCTGTTTGCCCTGCCTTTCCTCAGGCAGGCTGTGGCCTGATTATAAACTGTCCTTCAAATGCTGAGCTCAGTCAAGTTTGTTTCTTTGGAAACACATAAATAAAAATATCATTGAGTCACACAATCACCAGCACCAGAAGCCTCTGTCTGAAGAAGGCCATGAGGCAATCTCAGCTCAGAATTTCACATTTTCCCTTTGGATCTAGATCATGTCTGTTTCTTAGCTTCATGATTTTTTATTGCTCTCAGCTATATTACTTACAGTGTAAGCAATTGGTTCTTTGGTTCTTCACCTATAAAACTGGATGATAACAGGGTACATGGTATATATGGTCTGTGGGTATAAAGTTAATTTGTTATTACAAATTTCTTGGAAGAGTGCCAGTTACACACAGGATATTTAGAGCTATACCTCTTAGGTTGACTTTGAATTTTATAGAAGAGTACAAATTAGCTCACAAAATATAGTTTTACTCACCTGCTGACATCCTCAAACACACAGATTATATGGAATTATGCAAGAATCAACGTATTTTTTCTATTTTTATTATTATCAATATTATTTTTCTCAATGACAAGTGAGCTTTATTTATTGCTGGTGTACCTCATGGTCCATTGATAGACATGTATTTTGCAATGGTCAACTTTGACCAGTTAGCAGATGCAGTACTTGTACACTTGGGGATTTTTTCCTGACAGCACTTAATCTCTATCTTCTCAGCTGTTTTCAACATGACATTTATGATTATAGCTGAGGTCACCATGCTTCATGAACTTGTTCTTCCTGTGTAACAGAAATTCTGCTTCCTTTGAATACCTGCCAGGGCCATCTCTCTTTCCTAGAAGCCCTGTTGACCATGGTGTCACTCTGCTTCTGAGATTGAGTATCACTCCTCAGATTCCAGAGTCAAGGTCATGTGTTGCTTGTTCTGCTGAGCCTGGCTTGTTTCACACAATGTCCTCCAGGTCACCCATTGTCACTAGTGAGAGACTGTCCCTCCTCTCTAATGCTGAGTGGTACGATGTCTCCTGCACACATGTGTTTTCTCAGTCCATTCATTTGCTGACACACACCTGGGTTAATTCTGTGCCTTGGCACTGGGAATGACGCTGTCATAGCTAGAGACATGGACTTTCTTTGACACACTGACTCGTGTGGTTTGAGGACACATCCTGCCAAGGACTGCTGCATCCTATGGTAGTTCTACCTTAGGTTTTTCTGGATCCACTATCCCTTTTCCCAAAGTGACTGCACCAATTGTCATTCCCATTAGCAAAGTGTGTGAGTGTTCCCTTTTTTCTCTGAACTCTCACAAACTTGTAGCTTCTGTTTTTTGAAAATAGCCATTCAAATAGGTATGAAGTGAACAAATAAGTATGAAGTGGCATCTCTGTGACTTTAATTTGGATTTCACTTATGATTGATGATGTTAAACATTCTTCAAACATCTGTTGATCCTTTGTACATTTTTTAGTGGAATACTTATCATATCACTTGACCATTTAACCATTAGATTATTTTCTTGCTATTGAGTTGTTTGAGTAATATGAATAATTCAGCTCCAGTTCCCCTGATCTTGTCCAACATATTTACAGTCATACAGCATATATTATCACAGAAAAAAAAAGTCTAATATTTTTCATTCTGCTAAGAAATACTGAAAATAAGGTAATCAAATAGAAATGCAAATCAACACCAGGAGGCACCTCACACAATCCAAAATCATTACAGTCAACATGTTATTAGATCCAACCCAGCTCCCTGCAAAAGAGTCACCAAATTCTTAGAAGAAACAAAATACAATGATTTGCATTACAGTTACTAAAAAGAAGGCAGAATGTGAAAACAATTTTGGAAACAATTTGTATTTTTATATTAGTCTTGTATAATTTTTAGAATTTCAGTTGGATTTTAAAATTTGCACAGTAATATTTCAGGAATTAGAAAAAAATAACCCATGGCTTTATTTATTTATTTTTATTTGCTATTTTTTTTTTCAATCAAAAAATGGAGAGACAAGATTTTTAAAAATTCTCCTTTTCATAAAGAAGCATGACTTTTTCTCTAGGTCGCAGTAGTTTGAACATGTGTCTGCATTTTTATGCTGATTGAATTATTGTCAGGGTGGTGGCCACTCCATCAAGTGTGAAATCTCAGCTGCTTGGCAGAGGAGAGTGGGAAACCATCACCCAGGAGTGTATTCCCTATGTGACCTCTGCTGTCACCTGCCAGTAATGGGGTTTCCACATCTTGGAGAGGAGAAGAGAATGAAAGCAGTCCTCTCTGAGGCAGGCAGGCATGTAGGCAGCCAGGATTATGATCAGCTTCTAAACATCGTTCAGTGGATGCACCATGTTGGTGCCAGAGACCCAGACCATCAGGGGGGCACCACATACCTTCTGAGATCTGTGGCAGCTCCCAGGTGTTTTCCAAGAGCACCCCAGGGTGGCCTTCACTGTCCCCACCATTCCAGAAACCAAACAAGCCTCTTACTGCCAGTGGTGCAGTCATATACACTCTGAAAAGGTTGAGTGACTTCTGCCTTTTAGGGAATGCTGCCTTCCACACGGGGTGCTTCTGGAAGGCATTGTCAGGAAACAAAGGTCAAAGGTGGGACTTGGTTTCCTATCAGTTCAGATGAACACACAGTGATTACATGGTTGCGTGTGGAAAAAAAAAAAACAAACAGTGTTATTCTACAATAAGAAAAGATGGATTTACCTAGTAACTTGGTGAAAGTGTTGGAGGAGAAACTTACTCCATGTGGGGGAAGGTGGAGTAGAGGAAGGGTCAGGTGCCAGCTGCCCCTGAGCTGAGATCCCAGCAGCAGGAGGATTGCTTCCTAACAGGGTGATGGAGGAAATTCACTGGAATTCAGCATTGGACAGTAAAATAACTGTAGAGAGACATTTACAGGTTTTGAACATGGAACAAAAAGTACTGCATTAGAGATGAGCCAGTTTTGCTGGCGGGGGAGTCTGATCCATCCCCCCACTTCCCTTCAGGCAGCCAGGGAGGGAAACACTGGCAATGAACTTGGCACCTGTTAACCTGTGGAAGAGAGGGAGGTGGATCTCAACAGACCCAAGAAAGGCAGCAAGTTGGTGATGGAAAGATGCTGAGCATCTCTGGGCGGGCCCTGGATACCCAGGCCTGAGGGCACCCTTGGCTGCTGGGAGCTGGTGCAGGCGTCTGGGAGGAGAACAGAAAGTGTCCAGACCCTGAATCTGCACTCCAGGCCTGACCCTGGGGAATGTGCATGGTGGTGGAGTATGTGCAGCCTGTGCAGGGACTGGGGAGGTTTCTGAGCTTGGGCTCCAGGGAGTGCACCGTGTGTGTGTGGTTTCATTTTTATCACTTTTCTTCCCCTCATCTGTTATCTGCCCTGTTCTGACTTGGAGCCATGGGTGTCTGTGGGTTGGTTTTGGTTGAGTTTCTACTTGTTCCTACCTTAGTGCTCGTTCCTTTTTTCCTCCTTCTCTTCATTCCCTCTCTAATAGCCACATGCTCTCATTTCAGTGCTGACCCACTGTTCCTCTTTGTGGGCCGTTAGTGATAGAGATGTCATTGCAGGCACCAGATGTTTATTTTAAGCTTTATATTGGTTCACACTATTATTATTTCATGCTCCCTGTTTTCCTAAGAGGGGCTGGAAAGTGATTGGGACACTACAGATTCTCAGCATAGAGATCCTACTGCTGAGCTATCCTCACAGCTCTATCAAGTAGCAGCCAATTGCTTTGCTTGCACAAGCTGTCTCTCGGACGCCAGCAAGACTTTAATACATAGAATGGAGGAGACAAAGTCTCAGATCAACAACCAGGCCCCAAGTAGGAACACCTAGAGGGGGACCTCTGTTTTCACTCCCAGATATCAATTCACACACTCAGAACAGAAAAGTTCCAGAGGAGAGCTCTGAGAAGTTGTGGCTCTGCAGCAGGTCTCCAAGAGTGAATTAAATCGCTGGCCTATATCAGCGACTTGAGTGGGACTGGAGGTTGAAATTAACACTCAGATTATTAACACTCGGGGCTAAGTGGTGAAGCTAAATGATACCAACAACATAGGACTTAATAAGTGAAAGATAACTTCACACAAAAGGGCTCTCTCACACACACCAGGAACAGGAGTCATCTCAACAGATCACAAGTCCAAGACCTCTGAAAACATGAGGAAATAGCCAAGTTTCCACCCAAAATCTATAACACCTGCAGATATGGAAGTGGATGAGATTCTTGATAAAGACTATAGAATTATTTATATGTTCAATGAGCTAAATTAAGATCAAAATAACAAATGAAAAAAAAAATACAGAAAGTGAAAGACCATTTAAATAAATAAATAATGAAATGGAATACAGAAAAGCCCATCAGAATTCCTGGAATGCAAGGTACAATGAAGCCAATAGAATTCAACTGAAAATGTCACCAATAGATGAGATTGTGTAGAAAATGAGGCACAGAACTCTCAGCAATTTATAGAAATACCCATGCTCTTGAAATATGTACTCTAGAACTATGTCCAGCAATCATAACTAAAATAAAGGAAATGTTAATTTCTAGATGAACTTCTGTGTGGGAACATTAGTCAGAATTATTAATAAGTCTCAGAACCTGAGGAAGCAATTACTTCAAGGAGTAGGTGAATTATCAGCCACTAAATACTGAGTATTTATAACATTGTAGTGGACATAGAGGTAAATCTAAGTGTCCCATAAGTTGAAAATCACAATACACAATACCCTGTCTCTAAATTAAAAAGGAAAGAGGACTAGTGTTATGGCCCAGTGGCTAAGCACTCGTGAGTTTATCCTCTGGTACAAAAAAAAAAAAAAAAAAAAAAAAAAAAAAAAAAAAAGAAGAAAGAAAAAAAATGAATGAATGAATGAATGGGTAAAATGAGTGAATAAAATTGAAGGATAGTTTGATATTTGGGCCTTAGGATGAGCACTTTTATCCAATTGCCACCTATCTAGGTAATTATAAGATCTTATTGTTTTCTAAATATTTTAATGTTTCTCTCCTCCTCCATTAGTATAATTACTGCTCTTGCTTTCCATAATATTTTCTAGTTACATTCAAACTGACATTTGAATCTGATTGTATCAGCCAGGGTTCTTAATTGAAAGGAATGAAGCAAGTTAATTTCTATTAAAAGAGAAAAGAGACATACTGAAAGGTATCTGATGGCCCCTAGGGTCTTCAGAAACACCAAGCAGTGAGGCTGGATGTGTATACATCAAGAACATCCCCAGTACATGTGTGAGATAAAACGAAAGAGAATGTCCCTGGTCAAACAGCAGATGATTGTGCTGATGCCACACCACCAGGTCAAGTGACCTCAGTAAATCCCATAAGCTCCAGTTTGGTGAAATGGGATAGAATGCGGATGGAGAGTTACCTCCAGGATGGAGTTGGTCATGTGGCCGATGGCTCATGGAACTGACCAGGCAGGCAGATTAGAAAGCATGAGACCCAGTGATATCTGCAGACACAGGCTGCCTGTGAGGCTTGGGAAGGCACAGCCATGCACCTGAGAGAGGCACACCATGTTGACTGCCCAGATGGTGGGAAAGAAGATCCCAAAGAGGTTGCTCAATTGGCAAGCTTGGCCTTGAACTTGCCATCTTCCTGCTTACCCCTCCCAAGTCACACTGTGCCTGGCTATGGTGACTTCTAAAGATTTACTGTGGAATCATGAGGTTTTCCACATGTGTTATTATGTTATATATGAGCAGCTACAGTATTACTTCTCATTTCCCCAGTAGGAGAACCTATATTTATTCTTTCTTGGCTAATTTATCTGGCTTAACTTCCAGTTGTCAGTTGAATGGAGCCAGGGAAAGTGAGGGTACTTGTTCCCAGTCCCAGAAGTGAAGCTCTTAGTCTTTCACTACTCAGTATAAAGTAACTGTGGGTTACACTTTCCACAGAACACAACTTTCACATTGAGTTACAGTTCCATTCAAATAATGCATGGACAATATCAGCAGTCCAAGGACTAAGTACAGACCTCAGACCACTCTTCCAGACCCAGGGTAAAAATTTCAAACAATTTTACATTTCTCTCTATTTTTTCCCACTTATTCTCAAATCACATGCATCTCTTCCACCTCGATTCCCACAGCCTGCTCACCACCCCCTGACTCAGCACTGTGGGCACTGAAATACAGAATCATTCCTGGCCATATGGTCACCTGCATGGTGCTCACACTCCTCCCATTCTTTTGAGAGACTGTGTCCTTCCCAATGACTCCCTGCCTCTTATTGTCAATACCTGTGTTCCCTCAGGTGCTTTAGGATCTTGTTTCCTAGGAGAATTTCTGGGTCCTGGGAAGAAAGCAGAGCAGAGTGAGGTGGTGACCCCGATCCCTCCTCAACACAGAAAGGAGCCCTGAAGTACAGCTGACCAAAGCAGTGGGTGACAGAACAAATGTGTCACCAAGACCCAACATTAGACATTCTGAGACCTGGGGGAGCTTGAGGTTGGGTTTCTGGAGCAGAAAATGAGGATAGAGTTCCCTGGCCCCAAACCTGGACCAGCATGAGGAGGGCACGGGGGAGAGTGAGGAGAAGCTGGCCACTCCCTCCCACTGCAACTGGAGAAAACAGGCCAAGGTAAGTGCCCCAGGAGCAGGGGGCATGGAAAAGATCAAGCAGTTCAACATAATAGTGGACAGAAAGCAGAGCCCTGCAGGACAGCCATCTCCTGAAGCCCACAGCTGCCCTGCTGCCCCAGGAGAACTTAAATCAACTGTGTTTTCCACCTTGGGAAAGTAACTATTAAACCAGAGGGAGCCCTGCAGCTGGATTATCAGTGGTTCAACTATGAGGAACTTGTTGCTGCAGCCCCTTCCCCACCCTAGCAAGAGGAACTGGAAAGAGCAGCCCCGCTGGGGAAGGGCTGACCTAACCTGCCCTGCCCACAGAGTTCCAGAGCTGGGCAGAGAGGAGTGGAGACAATGATTCACAGTGGGGTGAAGGGAGCTCAGAACCAGGAAGGCAGCCTTGGTCCTGGGCAGTTAGGGTTGGGGGCGGGGACTGAAGCATGCACCCTTGACCTTGACCACAACCAAGGCTGTTTGGACCCTGACAGGTGCTGCCTCAGTCTCCCCTGCAGTGCTCATGGTTCAGGACCTTGGGCAGTGGAAGCTAGAGCCCAGGTAAACCAACTGAATCTGTATCTGGTAGCATGGACGGTCCCCAAGGCCAGTTGTGTTGGTCGGAGGACCTGTTTCTGCACGACAGTCCACCAACGGAGAATTCACCACCACAGGCCCAGGGCTTGCAGACATTCACCAGACATTCGGAAAAGACTCCATGGAGGTGAGCAGGTTCGCGGTGATCCTCCCTACTCCCAGCAACAGCCAGGAGCCCTGCATCCTGAGCTCCCACACACCACAGAAACAGCAACACGCACCATCTGCACCTTCTGAGCAGCCAGCCTCATGCCTGAGTGACAAATGACAAGCAGCTGGTGGGAAGTTCCTGGCAACCAGGGGAGTGGCTCCTGTGTTCCGACACCTTCAGGGGTGGGGAGGGGAACCCAAAGCCAAAAAATGATGGACATCTCCTAAAGGTCCCAAATTCTGAAGAAAGCCCAAACAAAACTCAAGAATTTTCTTTATTTTGGCATAGTTTACTATAAATACCTCTAATGTTTATTGTGAAGAGCTCAACTTTGATTATGTAAATATCACTTTCCATCCTGATTTGGTTGTTGTTACACTAATAGGCAAGACTGTGTTGATTTGGTAGTTGTTACCCTAATAGCCAAGACTGTGTCCCAAATCCTTTTCATTGTGTTTCTTCTATTTTTTTTTTTTAATTTAGTGTTAGGGTTTGAATCTCGGGGTGCTTAATCACTGAGCCACATCCTCACATCCCCAGCAATACTAATACTAATACTAATTATTATTATAATTATTTTGAGACAGTGTTTTTCTAAGTTGCACAGGTTCGCTAATTTGCTGAGGCTGGCTTTGAACTCGAAGTTCTCCTGACTCAGCCTCCCAAGCCACTGGGATTACTGTTATGCACCACTACACCTGGCTCTCTTCTAATGTTTTAATGTATTAATTGGAATCATCCTCTCTCTCTCTCTCTCTCTCTCTCTCTCTCTCTGTTTTTCTAGATCAGGTTCACATGGGCTCCTGTTACTTCTCTTTTCCCTCTTACTTTACCTGCTACTGTCAAAAATCTCCTTAATTATCTTTTCCTTCTTTTTGCCTTGAAATATTATTCTTAAATATCTTTTGTTCGGCGGATACGGCGGGCCAATGGGCGGGAGCGTCTCATGCGGCCGGCGCCCGCCGCAGCCGCCGCTGGGTCCTGGAGCCAGAGGCCGCCCGATACCGAGCGCGATGGACCGAGGGCCTCAGCCGGGGGGAGGCGCCGCCGCCGAGTCCACGGCCAAACGCCCCCGCAGTAGCGCCCGCGCGAGCGCCGAGGCCCCGCGCGAGCCTGGGCGCGCAGAGGGCGCGCTCGTTTCCCTCCGCCGCGCATTCACTGCAGCCGGATCCCGCGCAGCCGCCGCCTTCCCGCCCCGGCCGCGGGCCCGGGAATCGCGGCCTCGGGCTGCAGGGGCCGCGCCCGCGCCCCGCTGCCGAGCCGCCGCCGAGCCGCGCAGCTGTCGGAGTTGATTGCAGTCCTCAGCAACGCTGATTCTCCACCATGGAATCGACTGGTGACGATGACGCGGTGGCGGCCTAGAGGAGACGAGGCGCGGGAGCAGAAGGATGCCCAGGGGCGCACGCTCTAGAACTCCACAGCAGGAAGACTTTTCTCCCAGCAGCGACATGGTGGAGAAACAAACTGGGAAAAAGGATAAAGATAAAGTTTCTCTGACCAAGACCCCAAAGCTGGACCGCAGTGATGGAGGAAAGGAGGTGAGAGAGCGAGCCACCAAGTGGAAGCTGCCCTTCACTGTGGGGGCCAATGGAGAACAGAAGGACTCGGACACAGATGCCTCCAGCTCAGTCCATGTTGTGGTACTGCAAGGCTGGTACGCTCCTTGAAGCACCACGGCATGAAATGGAGGTTCCTAGAAGCAAGAAGAAAGAGAAACAGGGTCCTGAGCGGAAGAGGATCAAGAAGGAGCCTGTCGCCCGCAAGTCCGGGCTGCTGTTCGGCATGGGGCTGTCTGGGATCCGAGCTGGCTACCCACTCTCTGAGCGCCAGCAGGTGGCTCTCCTCATGCAGATGACAGCGGAGGAGTCTGCCAACAGCCCAGTAGACACCACACCAAAGCACCCCTCCCAGTCTGCAGTGTGTCAGAAGGGAACGCCCAGCTCTGCCTCAAAAACCAAAGACAAAGTCAACAAGAGGAACGAGTAGGGCGAGACCTGCCTGCACCGTGCTGCCATCAAGGAGCTCATCAGCGAGGGCGCTGATGTCAATGTCAAGGACTTCGCAGGCTGGACCGCGCTGCACGAGGCCTGCAACCCTGGCTACTACGACGTCGCCAAGCAGCTGCTGGCCGCAGGCGCAGAGGTGAACACCAAGGGCCTGGATGACGACACACCACTGCACGACGCTGCCAACAACGGGCAGTATAAGGTGGTGAAGTTGTTGCTGCGGTATGGAGGGAACCCTCAGCAGAGCAACAGGAAAGGGGAGACCCCGCTGAAAGTTGCCAACTCCCCAACTATGGTGAACCTGCTGCTGGGCAAAGGCACGTACACCTCCAGCGAGGAGAGCTCCACGGAGAGCTCCGAGGAGGAGGACGCCCCATCCTTTGCACCTTCCAGCTCAGTTGATGGCAACAACACAGACTCCGAGTTTGAGAAGGGCCTGAAGCTCAAGGCCAAGAACCCAGAGCCTCAGAAGACCGTGACGCCTGTCAAGGACGAGTATGGGTTTGATGAGGACGATGAACAGGACAGGGTCCCTCCCGTGGACGACAAGCATCTGCTGAAGAAAGACTATAGGAAAGAACCCAAGGCCAGCAGCTTCGTGTCCATCCCCAAGATGGAGGTCAAGAGCTATGCCAAGAACAGCACCACCGCGCCAAAGAAAGCCGCCCATCGCATCCTGTCCGACACCTCAGACGAGGAGGACGCCGGCCTGGCTGTAGGCGCCGGGGAGAAGCTGAGGCTCTCGGCGCACACAGTCCTGCCCGGCTCGAAGGCCCGCGAGCCCCCTGCGCCCAGGCAGCAGAAGGAGAAGAGCAAAGTGAAGAAGAAGCGGAAGAAGGAGGCCCGGGGCAAGGAGGTGCGGACTGGGAAGAGGAGTGACAAGCTGTGCTCCTCTGGGTCCGAGCGCGCATCCTCCGAGAGCAAGGAGGACGGGGACTCGGTGGGGAGAACGGGCTGCCGCAGGGGCTCCCCACTGGTGCTGAAGGACCCGTCGCTCTTCAGCTCACTGTCAGCCTCCTCCACCTCGTCCCATGGCACCAGCCACGCTGACCAGCACAGCAAGCACTGGCGCGCGGACAGCTGGAAGGCCATGTCCTCCCCTGCCTGGTCGCAGGTCAGCTCGCTGTCGGACTCATCAGGCACCGGCCTGATGAGCGAGTCGGACTGCTCCTCCGAGGGCTCCAGCGTGGAGTCCCTGAAGCCCGCGAGGAGGAAGCAGGAGCACCGCAAGAGGGGCAGCCTGCAGAGCATGGCTCCCGAGAAGAGGGGCGGCGTCCACCCCAGCGTGGACAGCGCCGTGCCCAAGCTAGACAAGGAGGGAAAAGTCGTCAAGAAACACAAGACGAAACACAGACACAAAAACAAGGAGAAGGGGCAGTGCCCCGGCCAGGAGCTGAAGCTGAAGAGCTTCACCTAAGTACGAGGACCCCAGGCCCAGGGCCGACAAGGCCGCCCTCCTGGACAGCGACGTCTCTGCGGAGGGCAGGCTGCGGGTGTTGAATCATGACCGAGACCACCTCAAGAGGGAGGAGAGGCTGGGCAGGATGAAGCCCGAGGACAAGGAGTGGCTCTTCGGAGACGAGAAGCCACTGAAGAGGATCAAGGACGTGGGCAGGGACGGCGGCAGGGCCTTCCGGGAGGAAAAGGACCGGGCTGGCAGTGCTGAGCGGGAGAGGCTGGGCAAGGAGAAGTCCCCCAAGGAAGAGAGGCTGCGGCCGTACAAGGAGGAGAGGAAGAAGAAGGCCCGGGACCCGCCCCTCAAGCCGGAGAAGAAGGGCGAGGCCAAGGAGAAGGCCTTGAAGGAGGACAAGGAGAGACTCTGGAGGGAGAAGGCCTACAGGGAGGACGCAGCCTCCGAGAACTGCTGCCACCGGGGCCACTTCCTGGAGAGCGAGGACACCAAGCTCAGCCTGTCCGACGACCAGCAGGACAGGTGGTTCTCAGACCTCTCCGACTCTTCCTTCGACTTCAAAGGGGAGGACAGCTGGGACTCCCCAGTGACAGATTACAGGGACATCAAGAGTGACTCTGTGGCCAAACTTATCTTGGAAACAGTGAAAGAGGACAGTAAGGAGAAGAAGCGGGACAACAAGGCCCGGGAAAAACGAGATCTCAGAGACTCTTTCTTCCGAAAGAAGGACCGGGACTACTTGGACAAGAACTTGGAGAAGAGGAGGGACCAGGTGGAGAAGCACCGGAGCCTTCCCAGCTACCTCCCCGACAAGGACAAGAAGAGGAGAGAGTCCTCGGAAGGCACACGGGACCCGCGGGACCGGAGAGACGCCCTGGAGGGCTCCAGGGAGCGGAAGGATGTCCGCCTGCGGCCGGAGGAGCCACACAGGGAGGAGCTGAAGGAGTGTGGCTGCGAGGGCGCCTTCAAGGACAAGCCAGACTGCGACCTTGCCAAGAGCCTGGAGTCCTGGGAGCGGCACCACGCAGCTCTGGAGAAGGAGAAGAAGGAGAAGGCTCGCTCCGAGAGGCACAAGGACAAGTCCAGCGACAGGGACCGAGGCGAGAAGTGTCCGAAGGACAGAGACTTTGACAGATGCCTCAAGGAGAGGAAGGATGGCAAGGAGAAGCACAAGGACAAGGACACACATGGCAGAGCCCGAGACAGGAGGGCTGGCCTCGACCAGGCCCGGGACAGGAAGGACAAGGCCTTCCCTGCAGCCGCCTCTGAGGACTCCTCGGAAAAGAGAGAGGAAAAGAAGGGAAAAGAGAAGAGCTGGTACATCGCAGACCTCTTCACGGACGAAAGCGAGGACGAGAAAGAGGAGTACCTGGCAAGCGCGCTGCGGTCAGGGGTCAGGGGAGGCCTGCGAGGCCCCCAGGGCGGACGCCCTCCAGGAGAGGGAGGACTGGAGGGAGCCGCCCATTGCAGACAGGCACAGGAAGTGCCCCTCCGACAGGCCGCACGAGAAGCCCCGGGACAAGGAGCCCAAAGAGAAGAGGAAGGACAGGGGTGCCCCTGAAGCAGGCAGAGACAAGAAGGAGAAGGCCTTGGAGAAGCACAGAGAGAAGAGGGACAAGGACCGCAAGGACCGGGTCCTGGCCGACGCCACCCAGGAGAGGCGAAGCAGGCAGAGGCCACCCGAGAAGGTGGAGAGGAAGCACCCCGGGGAAGACAGGGCCAAGGGCAAGCACAAGGAGAAACTGGACCGGGAGCCGAGGGCCTCGCGGGGCGCGGAGGCTGAGCACAGCCTGCTGGAGCAGCTGGAGGAGGAGTCACTGCAGGAGGGCAGGGAGAAGGCGCACGACAAGGCCAGCGAGGGCTCCTCGGACAGCTTTGCAGACCGCGGCCCCGAACCTGGCCTGAGCGCCCTCCTAGAGGTGTCCTTCTCAGAGCCGCTGGAGGACAAGGCCCGGGAGGGCCCCTGCCTGGCGGAGAGGCTGAGGGAGAAGGAGCGGCACCGGCACTCCTCCTCCTCCTCCTCCAAGAAGAGCCACGAACGCGAGCGGGCCAAGAAGGAGAAGGCCGAGAGGAAGGAGAAGGCTGAGGACTACAAGGACGGGGGCAGGAGGGAGCCCGGCCAGTACGAGAAGGACTTCCTGGACGCTGAGGCCTATGGCATCGCCTACACCGTGAAGGTGGACGGCGAGGAGGAGCTGGACAAGGCCACCGACGGGTTTTCTGAGAAGAGAGAGAGGAGCGAGCCCGAGAGGGAGCCTCCCAAGAAAGTGGAGAAGGAGCTGAAGCCTTTTGGGTCCAGTGCCCTCGGCTCCCTGAAGGAGAAGAGGAGGAGGGAGAAGCACAGGGAGCGGTGGCGGGAGGAGAAGGACAAGCACAGGGACCCGCACCACAAGGAGGAGCCGCGTCCCACCGTCCGGGACAAGGAGAAGGGCCGGGAGGACGCTGTGAAGCTGGGTGAGGCCAAGCCCAAGGAAAAGCCCCGAGAGGTCACAGAGAAGGAGAGGGGCGACCCCGCCAAGATCAGCAACGGCATGGACAAGCTCCCGCCACCCAGAGACCCAGGCAAGAAGGACGCCAGGCCCCGGGAGAAGCTGCTGGGGGACGGCGACCTGATGATGACCAGCTTTGAGCGGATGCTGTCGCAAAAGGACCTGGAGATTGAGGAGCGGCACAAGCGGCACAAGGAGCGCATGGGGCAGATGGAGAAGCTGCGGCACAGGTCTGGGGACCCCAGGCTCCGGGAAAAGGCAAAGCCCGTGGATGACACGCAAGAAGGGCCTGGATGCTGCGTCCAAGAAGCCCCTGGGGCTGGACCCGCCCTTCAAAGAGAAGAAGGCCAAGGAGTCAGCTGCCATGCCACCTGTTCCTGAAAACAAGCCCCCGCCAGGATTAGGTGCCGAGGCCAAAGACTGGTCAGCAGGGCCGCCCCTGAAGGAGGCCCTGCCCGCCTCGCCCCGGCCCGAGCAGAGCCGGCCTGCCGGGGCGCCCATTCCAACCTCGCCATCACTCCCCATCATGCACCCTACTGGCCCTGCCACCGATGGAACGACACAGACGCCTGACAGTGCTGAGATCACCCTTGCTGCCATCCCTATGGAGGGGCCCCCAGGCAGCCTCCAGCCAGAAGCTAGGGATCCAGAGCCCAAGCCCACGGCCGAGCCCCCAAAAGCCCCCAAGGTGGAGGAGGTCCCTCAGCGCATGACCAGGAACCGCGCTCAGATGCTGGCCAGCCAGAGCAAGCAGAGCACGCCTCCTACGGATAAGGAGCCCGCCCCCACGCCCACCCCAGCTGCTAGGGCCAAAGGCTGTGCCTCTGAGGAGGAGGATGCCCAGGCCCAGCACCCCCGCAAGCGCCGCTTCCAGCGCTCCAGCCAGCAGCTGCAGCAGCAGCTGAACACAAGCACGCAGCAGACGCGGGAGGTCATGCAGCAGACGCGGGAGGTCATACAGCAGACGCTGGCCGCCATTGTGGACGCCATCAAGCTGGATGACATTGAGCCCTACCACAGCGACAGGTCCAACCCCTACTTCGAGTACCTCCAGATCCGAAAGAAGATTGAGGAGAAGCGCAAGATCCTCTGCTACATCACGCCCCAGGCACCCAAGTGCTACGCCGAGTACGTCACCTACACCGGGTCCTACCTCCTGGAAGGCAAGCCGCTCAGCAAGCTGCACATCCCTGTGATTGCACCCCCCCCTTCCCTGGCGGAGCCCCTGAAGGAGCTGTTCAAGCAGCAGGAGACGGTGCGGGGAAAGCTGCGTCTACAGCACAGCATCCAGCAGGAGAAGCTGATGTGTCGTGTGAGCAGGAGATCCTGCGGGTGCATTGCCGGGCGGCCAGGACCATCGCCAACCAGGCAGTGCCTTTCAGTGCCTGCACGATGCTGCTGGACTCTGAGGTCTACAACATGCCTCTGGAGAGCCAGGGCGACGAGAACAAGTCCGTACGAGATCGCTTCAACACCCGCCAGTTCATCTCCTGGCTACAGGACGTGGATGACAAGTACGACCGTATGAAGACCTGCCTCCTGATGTGGCAGCAGCACGAGGCCGCAGCCCTCAATGCCGTGCAGAGGATGGAGTGGCAGCTGAAGGCACAGGAGCTGGACCCCGCAGGGCACAAGTCGCTGTGTGTGAACGAGGTGCCCTCTTTCTACGTGCCCATGGTCGATGTCAACGATGACTTTGTGCTGCTGCCAGCGTGACACCAGGGGAAAGTCGCAGGACACCGGCAAGGGCCATAGTCACCAGTGCTGCTGACGTGCCTGCGGTGCAGGAGGGCACCGTGCGGGCCAGGTGGGAGGAGCCCAGAGACTGCACCTGGCCACACGCCTCGCCTGCCAGACCAGCCCGGAGGCCAGAAGACCAGAGTCTTTACCAGCGGTGGCAGGGAGAACGGGCCCCCACGCTGCAGTGCCTCGTTGGCCCAGCGGGAGGAGGAGACCATGGCCCATCCAGAGGGGCACCTGGGTCCCTCCCAGCCAGCCACAGGCACCCAAGGAGCAGGAGAGTGCGCTTTTGAAGTCCCTGCTCCCTTCTGATCAACTAAAGGAAATGACTGAGGTGTCCACCTCGCACAACAGTGACCTCTGGTCGGGGGCAGGAGTGTCCGCCCGCCAAGGTCCTCAGGACAGGCTGGGATACTGAGGTCACTGGTGCCAGTGCCACCTGCCGGCCACAGAGGGACTCAGCCAGGACTCTCCAATAGTGTTTTTAATGGAGTCAAATCCACGTGGTGGTTTGTATATTTTTTTCCTTTAATCTTGGGCATTTTGTTTCTCTTTCTGAGAACGTAACTTGAAACACTACAGAGCCAATAATTCGATAGAGAGTATCCGCGAATGAACGCTGTACAGTTTTATGTACATTCACAATGTACTTTTGCTGCCTTCTAGATAATTTATTTTGCAACACATTACTGCACAGTTGTAAATAACTTATGTGCTGTAACATCACTTTCAGTTATGTGTAAAGAAATAAATAAATTAATTAAAAAAATAAATATCTTTTGTTTTCTTTTTTAACCAGTTTTTTCCTCCACCCATTTTCAGTCCCTAGATAAAGTTATATCAATTTCACTATGCCTAACAACTATTTTTTCAACATATTCCATAACTACACAATTATACATTCCATAACTATATATAATTACATATTCCATAACTATGTATAATTACAAGTTCCACATGAATTGGAGAAACTATGAATAACTATAACTTTTCATTTTTCATACATTTGAATAGTATGTGGCTATGCTCTGAAGGGATTGTAGTAAACAACATTTTGTGGCTTCTGTCAAGCAGGTGCTGATACGGAGAAGATTTGAAATATGAATATTCAGATATTTACCCAGCCCAGGGCTTTTGAGAGAAAGAAACTCATGAAATAGTCCCATGCATAAAAAAAGATGTGATAATCATTCCAACAGATGGGTAGGTGCACAACCCATTTAAAAAGGCAAGCGGGTAAACCACGCCCTAACAGCCCACAAAACTTCACCAACGGACTACCTTGATACCATAGTGGATGAAATAATTGAGGAAGAATTTAGAAAATTCACAGTTAAAATGTGCAATGTGCTTAAATAAGATATAAGAAATAAAATTAGAGAGAAAACACAGGAAATGAAGACCATTTCAATAATGTGATAGAGATTCTGAAAAAGAGCCAAAGGGAAATCATGGAAATAAGACATAATCAAATTAAAATTTTATAATGGGAAGCATCACCAGTACATTATAATATTAATGGCTGATCTTCAAACTTTAAAGACGAAATTTAAAATCTAAAAGTAAAGTCAAATATAAAGAACAGATATTAAGTGATCATGAACAAAACCTGGGATACATCAAGAAACTAAATATAAGAATAATTGGAGAGGATCAGGCTCTGAAATAAACTAAAGGAATAAACAACCTTTTCAATAAAATTCCATTAGAAAAACTTCCAAATCTAAGGCTAGGGTTGTAGCTTAGTGGCAGAGTGCTTGCCTCACATGTATGAGGCCCTGGGTTTGATCCCCAGCACCACATAAAAATAAACAATAAACAAATAAAACTAAAGCTATTGTGTCCATCTACAACTAAATCAAACAAACAATAAACACACACACACACACACACAAAAAAAAAAAAAAAATTTCCAAATCTTAGGAATGAGATGGAAATCCAAATACCAAAGCACATGGAATTCCAAATAGGTAAGATCAAAATAGATCCTCTCAAATACATATCATGATAAAAAATACCCAAGATGCAGAGCAAGAACAAAATTTTAAAAGCTGAAAGAAAAATAGCAGGTCACCTATTAACTGATCTCTCAACTCAGACTTAAATAGCCAGGAGGGATTGGAATAATATATAAAAAGCCCTAAAAAAATCAGTACCAACAAAGATTACTACACTCAGCTAAATTATCCTTCAGAATATGAGACAAAACAAAAACCTTCTATGAGAAGAAGAAACTGAATTATAAGCACTAGGCTTGTATTACAAAATATGTTCAAAGAAATATTTCATAAAGAAGATATAAAAAGTGGAAAATTAAAACCAGCATGGGGATTAAATTGTAGAAGATGAATAGACAATTAAAGAAGAATAAAGTTTGAATTATGCATTAGAATATAAATGGTCTAAAATATTCAATGAAAAGACAGACACAGATTGAATTTAAAAAAAAAGACCTAACAATATGCTTTTTTTGCAAGAGACAGTTACAAAGACATCAACAAATTCAGGTGAAAAAATGAGAAAACATATAACATGGAAATGGTAGCTGAAAACAAGCAGAGGTATCTACTCTCATCTCAGACAAAGTAGACCTCAGGTCGAATTAATTAGAAGACACAAAGAAGTTACTTTATACTGGTTACAGGAATCATTCAAAAAGATATTGTGATTGTAAACATTTATGACACAAACAATGGTGCATCTACTTACACAAAACAAATGCTTCTCAACATAAAGAAACAAGTAGACTGTGATAAAGCAATACTTAGTGATTTGAAAACACCCCTCATCACTACATAGTTTACCCAGACATTAACTAAGCAAGGATTCTTTAGAACTGAAAAAAAAGCTATTAATCAAATGAACCTAACTGACATCTATACAATATTTCATCCATTGATAAGTAAATTCACCTACTTCTTAGCAGTCCTTGGAACATTCTCTCAAACAAATCATATTTTAAGGCACAAAGCAAATCTTAGCAAATACAATAAAAAAGAGATAAGTCCTAGCATCCTACCAGATCAAAATGGAATACAATTAAAAGTGACAGGAAAAAAAAACCAAACCATTGTAACACATGACATTTATATAATACACTTTAGCTTAAGGAATAGGTCATAGAAGAAATCAGGGTAGAAATTTAGAAAAATAGAAAAAAAAATTAAAATAGAAATACAACATATAAAAAGATATGGGATCTTATAAAGGCAATTCTAAGAGGAAAGTTTACAGTACTGAATTCCTACATTAAAAACAAATAGAAAGATAACAAATAAATAATCTAATATTACACATCAAGGCTCTAGAAAAAGTATAACAAAGTAACATCACAATTAGTAGAAGACAGGAAATAATTAAAATTATAGACAAATTCAACTAAATTGAGACTAAGAAAAACAATACAAAGAGTCAATGAGACAAGGAGTTGTTCTTTTTTATTTTTAATTTTATTTATTTTTATGTGATGCTAAGGATCAAACCCAGTGCCTCACACATGCAAGGCAAGTGCTCTACCATTGAGCTACAGTCCCAGCCCTAGCATTGTTTCTTTAAAAAAATAAAGAAGATTGGTAAATGTTCAGTCAAATGAATCCAAAGAAAGGAATAAAAAAACCAAATTAACATTAGAGGTACAAAAATAAATATCACCACAGATACTACTGAAATCTAGACTATCATGAGAAACGATTTGGAGTTTTATACTCCAATCAGCCAGAAAAAAATCTCAAAGATTTTGAGAAATTTTTAAAGATACATGACCTACCCAAATTGAGCCATGAAGATGTAGAAAACTTAACAAGAGCAATATAAAGAAATGGAATAGAAGCAATTTTTAAAAGGTTTCTAACAAAAACCCAGATCCAAGCTCTACCAGGCCTTCAAAAAAAAAAAAAAGCTAACACCAATCCTCCTGAAATTATTCCATGAAATAGAAAGGGAGCAAAGACAGCAAAATTTATTCCATAAATTCAGTGTCACCCGGATACCAAAGTCACAACAAGGGAAACAAAAATCAGGCCAATATCCTTGATGGAAACATACAAAATATCTTAATGGAATATTCACAAACTCTATTCAAATACACTATAACAAGATAGTAAGCCATGAACAAGTGGGTTTTATTCCAAGGATGAAACCTTAGTTCAACATCCACAAATCAAAAATGTAATTTAGCACATAAATAAAGTTAAGGACAAGAATCACATGACTACCCCATTAGAAGCGAGAAAGCCTGTGACAACGTCCAGCAGCCATTCATGTTTAAACCCCTGGAGAATGTAGGGATACAAGGCACTTGCTTCAGCATTGTGAAGGCTATCTATGGCAAACCCAAGAGCAATTCCACACTGAATGGAGAACACTGAGAGCATTTCCCCTAAAAATAGGAACAAGGCAAGAGTTCACACTCATGGCTCTAATTCAATATAGTTCTTGAAACTCTAGCCAGAGCCATCAGGTAAGTGAAGGAAAGGAAAGGAAAATAGGAAAAGAAGAAGTGTAGTTAACTCTGTTGGCAACAGCATAGTCCTATAATTAGAACATTAAAAAAATCCAGCAGAAGACTGCTAGAGCTGCTAATCAATTTTAGTAAAGTGCAGGATACAAGATTAATATCCATAAATCAATCACTTTCTTGTACTCCATTAATAACTCCACTGAAAAAGGAAATTGGTAAAATAATTACATTCACAATAAGCCTCAAACACAATTGAAAGTTTGTCAAATGAAGGATATGAAAGACCTCTACAATAAAAAATGAAGACCACTAAATAAAGAAATTGAAGTCCTTAGCATATAAAAATAACTCTCATGCTTTTGGATAGGCAGAATTAATATTGTCAATTGGCCATACTACCAAAAGTCTCAAAGACAATGAAATCCCCATAAAAATACCAATAACATTCTTCACAGGACTAAAATAAGAGTTGTAAAATTCATTTGAAAGAAAAAGAGATTCAGAACAGACAAAGCAATCCTGAGCAAGAAGAGCTCTAATGGAGGTACCACAACACCAGACCTCAAGTTATATGATAAAACTCTACTAACCAAACTTCCATGGTATTGGCATTGAAGCAGACATGAAGACCAATTGAATAGAATAGAAGTCACAGAGACCAACCCACATGAAACAGTCATCTGATACTCAACAAAGATGTCAAAACAACTATTAGAGAAAAGATAACTTTTTTTTTAAAAAAAAGGTATAAACCCCCAGAATATGCATATAGAGAAGAATGAAAATTGAACCCCATATCTCACTCTGCACAAAAGTCAACTCAAAGTGGATCCAGGAATAAGGAATTAGACCAGAAACCCTGCTACTGGTAGAAAATTGTATAGGCTTAGGTCTCCAACACATGGCCACAGGCATTAACTTCCTTAACAAAACTCAAAAGCACAAGAAATAAAACCAACAATCAGTAAGTACTTCTGCTGTGTGTTGATGCTCCTGGTGCCCTTCTGCCTCATCCTGACCTCCTACAGTCTCATCCTGGCTGCTGTCCTCCACATGTGCTCCACAGAAGCCCACAAGAAGGCCTTTGCCACCAGCTCCTCACACGTGGCTGTGGTGGGGCTCTTTTATGGAGCAGCCATTTTTATCTACATGAGACCCAAATCCTACAGGTCAGCTCACCATGATAAGGTGGTGTCAGCCTTCTATAGCATCCTCACTCCTATGCTGAACCCCTTCATCTACAGCCTGAGGAACAGCAAAGTCAAGGGTGCCCTGAGAAAGTGTGTGGCCAGTGTGTGGCCATGACACTTTATTAATAATACACTAAGTTGTCCCAGCTTTTTGTGGTTGGGCAGAGTAACTGGTGGGATTTTTAGAGGGTCATTACAGGGACCCCTCCTTATGAATTAGAGACATGATCCACATTGCCCAGGAGAAACCTGGAATCACTGATGCTCTCTGTGAAAACATTGTTGACCTTAGCTGAACACTGAATGCTGTGGCCATAACTTTTGCAACTTGAGGTTCAAGAGCAAAAGTAGCACACTTTTCTTTTTCCTTCTGTGCAATTTCACATGTATATTTACTCTTAGCAAAGATCTCTGCAACCTCTGCCTATAATTCTTTTCTTTTCTCATTAAGTGGAAAGGTTCATCTTTTCAGGTCAGACTGGAGCATTGCTGTGCCAGATTCTATACTTATGGAATATGTATTTCTGGATTTTTTAATTTTAAGTTTTCAGTTTGTAGTTGATTGCAGGTAACTGAGTCTCTGGTGCACAAAACCAGAGATAAGGGAGAACTACTGGATTCCCTTGGATCTGTATATCTGCCCCGCTCCCCCCCCCCCACATTTTACTTTATCATTAAACCTGCATGTTTTAATGAGCTTTTACTCAAAAAGTGAATTCACTATTCCAGCAATTTTGGGATTATTATCTATGTTTCAACTGAGGTATACTTTTTAAGAAATACGATGCTCACAACTCAGCCTTTTCTTTCAAGCAATTTCAATAAACACTAGCCTAATAGTCTACACTGTATTCAAGAAAGGTTACAAGCACCAGCCTCCCAAGACCCTCCAACACAAGTGAAGCACCCTCAAAAACAACTATGGATCTGCTGTTTATCCCATTGTTTAGTTTGGCCTGTTCTATTCTTGTCCTTGGAACCCCATGATGAATAGTCCTACATCCTGTATTTTTCTCTCAGTTCAAAGACTCCTCTGCAACTCTGCTCTCACCAATTCTTCACCCTGTTTAATTCCTACAGGTCTTCTATTGTCTACAATGCCACAATGTGTTACCCCATGTGTTTTGGAGGATGTCTGGACCATGTTCAGTTTGGATCTATGGAAATTAAAGCTTATTTGTGAGATCAAAAGTTGTTGTTGTTGTTTTAATTACTATTATTTTGGTAGATGGATGGTGAACTTTTTCTTCACTTGTTCTCTGAAAGAGGCTATTAATTTTACATTTCCACCACCATAGTGCTCAAGATTCTCTTGCTTCCATTGTTTTAAAAAAAATGTCTGCATTTTTTTTAAAAAAATTTAGAACATCTAGTGAGTGTGTTTATAACTTTTTTGTTTTTAGCTTGGCTTTCCCTGATGGCTGTTAGAGTTCTATATTGTTTTTATTAGTTTACTGTCTGATTTTGTTTTTTATTTTGTTAACTGGATGTTATTTTCTTGGAAAGAAATAATAAAACATGTAGTCTGCCCAACGAACCCAAGGTGGTAGTTCATTCATACACCATATATGACATTTTAAATGCTATATAAAATTTAGTATAAAAGAAAAAAATGAAATTACATATTCAGTTGTTTGTTATATATTTTCAAATACTTTAATTTTCAATGACTGAAGATGAACTGTGTTTACTATTTGTGTATTTGTGTAATATATCTTCAGCCTCTTTCATTTAGTTTGAAACAATAAAATTTACATGTTGGTTATACTATGCATTTTGTTTTGTTTAGTATTTTTATATTGTGCTAGGGATGAAGCCAGTGCCTCATGAATCTTAGGCAATCACTCTACAACTGAACCACAACCCGAGTCCTAGAGTATGCCCTTTAACACAGTCTTCCTATTCCATTAGAAGAATGATGACATTGAGAATCTGAATTTTTTATAGAAACATTTTTATGCTAAAATATAAAATATTAGATGAAAAATGATGAAATAGATGATCAAAAATGAGGTTTCAGGTGATCAGATGATATGTTTTATCTTTAACTGGTGAATTTTTATAAACCTATAATAATTTTCAGATAAGACATGTGGCAAGCTTGCAAAACTATAATTTTACAAATAAAATAATTGTACCTACAATATTTATGTATTGTAACAATGTCTAGATATTATTTGTATAAAATATTATTTGTATAAATATTTTATTTGTATAAAAGCCAAGGAAAAAACTAATTAAGTACAAATTCAACTACAAGACAATGGTAACTGTTGCTCTTTCCGCTGGTTGGCAGAGTTGCCCTGGAGGAACGGTGCATCTGGGAAGTGTGCTAGGCCAGGAACCTTGGTTCTGCCCCTTAGGAGAGGCTATGAGTACCCCGTCAGCCCATGGCACAGCTCTCTGCCTGCGGTGGCCGGAGGCTGTCCTGGGCTGGTGCCATAGTGCAGGGTGTGGAGCCAGCTTGTGGACGAAACCCCACATGAGGTTGTGGGCACAGGCATCCTCTAGGGTGTGGTGGGCAGGCCCCAGAGAGCTGCTCTCCCACACCAGGCCGGCAGCACAGCAGTGCCCTGAGACTGAAGGGTCATGGGGAGAGTTGGTGTCCCTGGCTGGTCATGCATGTCCCTGTCTTGCCAGCTCTGTCCTGAGCATTCCTGTCACCTGATGCTTCGGGCACAGGTGTTCCTTGTGCCTTTCCCAAGGCCGCCTTGTAGATGCAGCAAGGGAATCTCAAGGACAGGTGCCCGTCTTTGAGTGGGTGGTCAGCACCTGTGTAAGCCCAGCCCTTCTTCCCCTCTTGAGTCCCCCCAGGGGCAGCTTCTCACCACACCTGGCATGCACAGGGCTCCCTAGGAGGAGGGCGGGAGGGGAGGCTCCTGCTCCCTCTCAGAGCTTCCTTACGGCCCCACAGCAAGTGAATAAAGGCTTCGCTGCAATTTTATTTGGGTCCCTGTTGCTCTCTCTGGCGTCTCCAGCACCTCCCCACCCAGCCATTCCTGAGGTTGCCCACTTCCTGTTTTCCTCGATGTCCAGAAAGGCCCAGTGACTGTGCGACCCAGGACACTGGGAAAGTGCAGCCAGCCTCTCGCAGCACGCTGACCCCTTAGCGCACACTAGACATCCATCAAGTCTTGGTAAATAGGGCCCCTCCCTTTCCAGGCAGCCTACAGTGTTTGCAGGTTTTCATGAGGTCAGTGGCGTCTGGATTTGGGGTAGACACAATTTAAGGATACAGGAGGCATAAAATGCATCTTACGAGGTTGGGGAGCCGGGACAGGGATGGGCAGGGCCAGAGCCAGGAGGACCTTGTCTCCTGAGATCCAGGATCTTGCAGTCACTCTCCCTGTGGGTGTCACAGGCAGCAGGTGAGAGAAGGTGCAGCCACGTGGGGGGCAGCCAGTGTGGGGGGCTGCAGGGTGCAGGGCTGCCCAGAGGTGCAGGAACGTGAAGGGGCCACTCCACCCTGAAGAAGGGGCCACTCCACCCTGGAGAACGAGGTTCTTCAGCTCACAGGAGCGTGTTACTAGCTGCATCTCTTTCCTCCGTCTGTGCAGTGCCAGGCTCTATACCAGCTTTGGCACAGCCGCTAGTGTGTCCAGGTTCTTAAACCAGGTCCTTTGCAGTCTCTTGGCAATCTTTCTTTTTCTCCCTTATCCTTCTGCATGAGCAGAAGGCTCTCTTCCAGAGGCACCCAAAGCCAGGTCCTCTGCAAGCCTCTCATGGGTTTGTGTGGGTGGTGTTGGCGGACATCTCGGCCAGCTTCTGCAGGCCTCCGGGGGTCCTCTGCCTGGCTCCCATGTTTAGTGTACAGATCCTCCACTAGGAATAGGCTGAGAATGTCTGAGAGTCCTGGAAGCCGTACTTAGCACGGCCCGGGCCAGGACGCCCTTGCTTCTGCTTGCCGTGCAGGGAGCAAATCTGCACCCAGGCGCATCCCTTTCTCAGAACCTGCGCTGAGCTCCGGGTGTGGGTACACAGCAGGTGTCACCGGCTGATGGGTTGTGACATGAATTTGAATTGGGAGTGGTGGCCAATCAGACAATTTTTCAGAATGAAAATTGTATTCTGTTATTTAACATCTCCCTCCTTTTCTCATCTGAAAACAAAATGCAGACTTGTCCTGTGCCATTGGTTTATCCCCCTCTCCATTGGAAACCAGCTTAGGTTTATTTGGGCATTTTTCACTCCACGGTCCCGGTCAGGGAAGAGTGTCATTCAGGTGGTTCTCGGTCTGTGTCCACCCTGAGCCTGATACCTCATGAGGACCACCGCACTGTTCTGCAGTCAGCCTTACATGGTGTCTTTGTGTCAGTGCCATCCGAGAAGGAAGCCTTCGGCTCTGGGAGAGTCTCAGGCCAGCGTGGAGGTGGGAGCTGGAAGTGTCCCTTGGCTCAGTGGCCGTCAGGCAGACTCTGTCTGCTTTCTCTCAGGCATAGGTCTTTGTGAACCTTTCACAAAGGGGGCTTCTGCACCCCTGTCCAACTCTCTCTCATGACCTCGGGCTCCTTGGCCTCTCTCATATGAGTTTTGTATTTCCTTAAAATTTAATTGGTGGGGCTGGGGATGTGGCTCAAGCGGTAGTGTGCTCGCCTGGCATGCGCAGGGCGCTGGGTTCGATCCTCAACACCACATGAAAACAAAAATAAGGATATTATGTCCAATGAAAAAACTAAAAAAATAATAAATAAATATTAAAAAAATTCTCTGTCTCTCTAAAAAAAAATTAATTGGTGTTTTGCTCCAGTCAAGTTAAGGACTTTTAATAGATTTGTGTAAGTACTCTTTTAAGTGAATTTTAAAAGAATGATATAATGCATTTTAACTCTTTACTAGTAACATATATATTATTTTTCAGTATTTCTCTTTTTTTGACCTTTGAAGACTTTTAACCAAATTTTCTAAATAATACCTAAATAAATAAAGTACATTTTTAACAATGATCTTCATCTTTGGCATTCAGTTATGTAAGTGTTCAATCTGGTTTTGTCTCCTGGACTGTGAAGAGAAGGGCACAAACGGAGTATGAGCACGTGTGGGGGCGGCCAAGAAGGGGCACTCGTTCCAACCCCCACCTGCGCCTGTGATCAGGTTTTCGTGAAGATTTTCGCCAGTGGCTGGCACAACGCAGAGGCCCGTCACCCCTTCATCTGAAGAAAGCCTGTTTTCGTGGCAGTCACGGCACAGTCTTTACATACAGGCAAACACCCACTCCGTCTCTGGTCATCAATCACCAGCTCCAAAGCTGAAGGCGTCTGTGGTTTCCCACAGACAGTCAGTGGGCTGGAGGGAGAGGCTGTTGACCTCCAGGGCCAGCAGCACAGAGGGCTGGGTCTGCTGACCCCTTGGGCTCTCACAGGGCCTAGGCCCACCCTCTTGGGTCTCCTCCTTCCCTCTGCAGGGGCAGCTCCCTGGGAGGCATGGGCTGGGCCAATGGGAGCTCCCCCACGGGGTTCATTCTGCTGGGCTTCTCCGCCCACCCCCGCCTGGAGGTTGTGCTCTTCGTGTTTGTCCTGTTCTTCTACCTCCTGACCCTGCTGGGAAACTTCGCCGTCATGGCCGTCTCGTACCTGGACCCCGCTCTCCACACCCCCATGTACTTCTTCCTCAGCAACCTCTCCTTGCTGGACGTCTGCTTCACCACCAGCCTGGCGCCCCAGACCTTGGTGAACCTGCGAGGACCAGCAAAGACCATCACCTACGGCGGCTGCGTGGTGCAGCTGTACGTGTCCCTGGCTCTGGGCTCCACCGAGTGTATCCTCCAGGCTGTCATGGCCCTGGATCACTATGAACCTGTCTGCAGACCCCTGCACTATGTGGTCATCATGAGCCCGAGGGTGTGCCAGCAGCTGGCCTCCACCTCCTGGCTCAGTGGGCTGGCTAACTCCCTGATCCATGCCACCTTCACCCTGCAGCTGCCGCTCTGCGGCAACCACAGGCTGGACCACTTCATCTGTGAGGTGCCGGCGCTCCTCAAGCTGGCCTGCGTGGACACCACTGTGAACGAGCTGGTGCTCTTTCTCGTGAGCATCCTGTTCCTCCTGATCTCACCTGTGCTCATCCTCATTTCCTACGGCTTCATCACTCGAGCGGTGCTGAGGATCAGGTCTTCCGAGGCCAGGTACAAAGCCTTCAGCACCTGCTCCTCCCACCTCACAGTGGTGGTCATTTTCTACGGCACCATCATCTACATGTACCTGCAGCCTAGTGACAGTTATGCCCAGGACCAGGGCAAGTTCATCTCCCTCTTCTACACCATGCTGACCCCCACCTTGAACCCCCTTATCTACACCTTACGGAATAAGGATGTGAAGGGGGCGCTGAGAAAGCTCCTCTCAGGAAAACTGTGTCCCCTGTGGACATGATGTGCCAGGAGCTGCCTGGGGATCCACACCAGCCTCTGCCAGCCAAGCCCAAGCCCCACACTCCACGCCCACAAAACTGCCCCTGCCTCTGTCCTCATGAGGGTTCACGAGGACTGAGCTGTCACGTATTCGCTGGGCCAAGAGCTGAGCCGAGGGAAAAAGAGCATGCTTGAGGTCCCTACTCACCCCTGATCTGCAGATCAGTGGGTATTGTTCAGCCCTTCCTCTCCGTCAGTTCTTTCTTATCTCAGACGCATGTCAAGATTCCCAGAAGGGTCAGAGGAATAAAACGTGTCAGGTGTTTTTTCATGACCTGGTGCATCTCCTTCCTGGTCTGAAGGTCCCAGCACACATGGTAGACACAAGTATTTTGAAAGAAAATGTGATCTAATACTGCTGTTCTGACCATCTCATGATTTAATCAGTAAGACTAAGGAGAGCTCAAACAATAGCATTTTCTCTTGTGAAAAGCAGCTTTATTGAAGAGTGACTGATATGCAGAAGGTGTAAATATCTAACGTGTACAACTGAATGAGCTGTCTCCTAAGCAGACACCCTGAGAAGGTCACCACGGTCACAGTATTCAATGTGTCCACCACCTCTAGAAGTTTGCTTGTGCTTCCCTTTTGTTGTAAGAACCCAACGTGAGATCTACCCTTTCAACATTTTTGGTCCTGGGAACTGGACCCAGGGGTGCTCTACCCCTGAGCTACATCTCCAGTCCTTTTCATCTTTTGAGACAGGGTCTCAGGAAGTTGCTGAGGCTGGCCTCAAGCTTGGATCCTCCTGCTTCAGCCTCTGGAGTTGCTAGGATTGCATTGCTGGGATCACAGGTGTGGCCACAGTGCCTGGCTCCCTCTCAACATCTTGTTAAGTGTGCAGAGTAGTATTGTGCTCCTTGTGAGCTCCCTCAGCATGCATGACTGAAACTTTGCATCCGTAGAAGAGAATTCCCTGTTTTCTCCTCCTCCAGCCACACCCTGGAAGCCGCCATTCTAAGCTGCACTTGTGCATCTGGACGACTTCTGATACCTCTTGGGAGTGGAATCCTGCCCCAGCTCTCTGCAGAGCCCTTCAGGGGCATCTGCCTCCCCCTAAGTGGCAGAGTCCTCTTTACTAAAAGCCAGAATGATAGTCCATTAGGTGGATATACCTTCTCTTTCTCCCTCCCTTCTTTTCGTGTTTTAATTGACACATGTCACACAAGTGTATACACAGTGTGCTGTTTTGATATAGCTACATTTTGTGAAAAGGCGAAGTCCATGTAATTAAAATACACGCTGGGGTTGGGGTTGAGGCCCAGTGGTAGAGCACTGGCCTAGCATGCATGAGGCCTGGGTTCAATCCTCAGTACCACCAAAAAGTAAAATAAAGATATTGTGTCCACCTAAAACTAAAAAAATAAATATTAAAAAAAATAAAACCCACACTATCTAACATGTGTTTTGCTGTTTTGTGCTGAGGCTGTGTAAGATTACGTTCTTAGCAGTTTTCAAGTGTAAGATAAACTACTCTCAGGCACAATGGTGGCCCTGTGCAAAGGATCTCCTGGCCTGGGTCCTCCTGTCTGCCTGGGGCCACATCTGTGAGGCATGAGACCCCGTACCCCGTTCTGGTCTCATCTTTGTGGGTCCGACTTTCTAAGGCTCTGCAGATGCATAGATTGTGACAGGAGCTGGTGTGTATCTCGGCTCAGCCTGACAGGTCACTTCACACACCGTCACCAGGTCCCCACGCCGGGGCCAGTGGGGGACTTCCCTATTCCTCGGGGCATGACCTGCAGGGTCCGTGCTGCAGGTTCTTTTCTGGGTGTTCCGATGGCTGGTGGCTGCACCTATGGTCACTCCCTGTGGCTCAGCCGTGTACACTCCCACCAACCCTGCAGGGGTCAATCTCTCTCTTTGCTGATGTTTGCTGCCTTCTGTTTCTATACGTCTTCTGCTTGACTGGGTTTGTGATAGAAGCTCTCCATGGAGTTCTTCCACTCAGTCGTAGCATTCCTCAGCCACAGATGTCCTGTTTCTTGTTTTATGGCTCCTCTCTGTTGACATTGTCCCTGTGCTGATGTGTTATTGTCTGCTCTCGGGGCCCCTGAGACACTTCTTTGGAACAGTGGCTTGATTCACAGGTCTCTCTCTGTAGTGTCAGTGACTGGAGATGTGCTCACGAGCCCTGATGTCCCATGCCCTTTGCAGCTTTGTGCCGGACCCTCTCTTAGGACGTAGATCTGGCTTCAGTGGGGTCAGACCTCACAATTCTGCAACCGAGAGACCCCGCAGCCCCGGGCCTTTTCCAGGTAGGAGCGTGTTGCACTCTTGTCTCCCGTGTGAGGACGCTCAGGCTGGCGTCTCCCAGGGCTGAGTGGGCTAGTGTTACCTCCAGCCCCTTTCCCTGCAGCACTGTGCTGACCTCCGGGACACCACCGCGGGCTCCGTGCCTCCCCTTCCCTCCTGTGGCAGACGTCTCGGGGGCGTGATCTGTCTGCCAGCCTGGTAGAGTGCGGGGGCCATCCTGAACTGCCCATCCTTTCCAGAAGGCAGGGAAAGACCTGGAGGCCACGTGCAAGCCCCTGGGGGGAAGTATCGGGCTGCGCTGCTTCTCCCAGTCCCATAGCTGTGAACACGGCCCTCAGCCCTGCCCTCCACCAGGCAGTACTCAATCCACACAGCCCGCCAGCAACTGAGAGCTATCGGGCCATTTCTTTCCTCTCATCTGCCCCAGCACCCACATTGCTCCACTTCCCTTAGAACTGGGGAGGTGATACGGGAGCAGCCTCGCGGTGCAGGGACAGGCGGGCATGACCTGCACACCTCACTCCTCCTCCTCAGGACCTCTCAGCTCTGCTGGCCTGGGTAGAGGTGGACCCTAATGAGGTGGACTGCTCTCCCGTTAACTCCCTGGCATCACTGCTGGGTGTCTGGGGCTCTGCAGGTCTCCTGAGGTGTGTGGCCACATGTCGTGGTACATGCGGTGTGTCCCTGGGGCATAGAGCTTCTTACTCTGCCACCTTCCTGCTCACGCAGCACCCTGGTCTTTTCTTATAACTCTCATGACTCAAGGAGAGAAGTGGAGTCAGGTCTAAGGAGACCCAGCTCAAGCTGCGGAGTAGAGAAGTCTGGGTGAGACTGGGTCGCACCTGTGAACCCACAGCCTGCTCTCCACCTGTGGCCCATGGGTCTATGCAGACAGCAGCAAGTGCTTTGCTTGTACGTGTGTTGTTTGTAGGTGTGCATGCGTGTGTTGTAGTAGCTGGAGAAGAACAGGGCGACGGGGACAATGTGGCGATTGCAGAAGACAGATTTCATCAGCCGGGTAATCGGCACATGGGCTCCTGCGGTGATGGCTTTGACCTGTGAAGTGAGACACCACAGTTTGTTTTGTTTCAGACAAAGTAGTGGCCTTTCTGGGGAAGCTAATGATTTTCTCCAAAATTGGCATTAAATTATGTGTGTGACCTATTTTAAAGTTAGATTTATTAAGTGTGTCCCTGAGTGAGGAGAAACCACTTCCCAGAGCAAAACAAGGCATATCGCTCTGCAAGTACACAGAGACCCGCTTCCAGGGACACTGCCAGCAGGGCCGACCACGCCTGCAGAGCCAACCACGCCTGAAGAGCGATGGCCACAGACCCTGATCAGCCAGCGCATCTTCAACAAGGAGGGAGCAGAAGGGGCCATCACACAGGACTTCCCATTACGTCACAGCCAGCATACACGAGGCACTGTGGGGGGGACAGAGTGGCCCTCACACTCGAGGCCACATGCTGATGTTCCTCAAGTTTAAAATGGACAATTATTATGAACCTGGCTCCTGAGGGGAGGGAGGCCTGAGGCTTGGCTCTGCTGGGGTGGGCTTGACCCCTGGGTCCAGAGCTGGCTTTGAGCTTCTGTCCGTGGAGGACAGTCTGGAGGCTGTGTGTGGCTGACCTGGAGACTGCGCCACGGCCTCTGGCTTGGTGCTGGGCACTGCCCAGATAGGTCTTCTGTAACAGCCCTGAGCCCTGGTTCTGCTAGAACATGGTGCCATGGTGGATATTCTGGCACTGGGTAGGCCTAGAGCTAGTGTCCATGGCACAACAACAAACCACTGGGTGGGCCCCACCTCAGAGGCTGCTTCTGTGGGACAAAGTGGCTCCCAACAGCATGGAGTCCGGCCTGGATTGTGGGTCCATGGTGACGCTTTGGGGCAGGGGTAGGGTCACGGATTCACTTTGGTTGAGGTTGGGGGCAGGGAAGGCTGGCCTGTCACTGGCTGGGCCTGGCTACTAGATCTCTAGGTACCAGGTTGACCGTGAGGCGTGTGCACAGACAGGACCTGGAGCCACCTTGGGCTGCTCTCCCACTGGGCTGGACCTGAAGCCTGGACTACCGGGTCTGGTCTGCACTGGACGGCTGGGTAGCCTGGTGTCATGGGCTGACCTGGTGGTGGAACAGGCTCAGGACTTCAGGTAGGTCAGGGGTAGGTGTCATGAGGGACCCTCTGGTTGTGGGGTCAACCAGGAGGCATGGTCCAGGGGTCCTGGCAGAGGGCCTAGAGCTACTGGGGCCAGTCCATACATGGGGCAGCCTGGAGCTGGGCGTGTCTGCAGCCTGGCCTGCAGAGGCTGCTTGTGGTAGGGCGGGACTGGACACCAAGGCTGCAGAGTTGTCTGGACCTTGGGCCCTGGGGAAGAGCCTGGCTCTAGGTTTCCCTGGGATGAGCCTGGCACTGGGGTCTGAAGCAAGGTCCAGAGCTTCTCCTGTTCGGCAACCGTCTCCACGTGGTCCTTGTGGAGTAGGAGAGGAACCACAGGCAAGGGAAGCTGCCACCTCCCTCTCCTGCTGCACACAGGAGCCACCATCTCTCCCCCAGCTCCTCAGCCTGGTGTGATTGGGTTTTGGCACGAGTGGCTGTTCAGGTTAATATTTCTGTGAAGGGATGAGTGTTGGAAAGTCCTAATCCACAATCTTAGCAATTAAAAGAGAATTGTTCAACAAATGAGGAAATAAACTAAGCGGCTTTAAAAAGTAAGAAAGGCTAGAAACACTCCACAAAATTAATAATGTATATTTATCAGAGACTACCTGCAGAGAGATACCAAACTACAAACAGGAAAACGATGTTCCACCCATTTCCTCCACAAAGAATCAGCATTCCTAATATAAAACTAGTTCCTACATACAAATAAATATCAACTCGACTTTAAATGAGGCAATATTTAACAGCACCCCAAACAGACATCCAGTGGCCTCAGTTCTGGTGTGGGTGCAAAAGGGCATCACTCAGAGTGAGGACAGGCGCATGGACCAGAGCATCAAGGTCCACCTTTAAGATCAATTCACAGAAGATGCAAACACAAGATTAACACTCGTCCTCTCCGTACACTTATTTGACTTGAGACAGGAAGGGCTGAGGAAGGACATAGGAATAGACCCATTGGGTTGAAGTTTAGGAAGAAAATAGAGGAACAGAAATCTAGTCCCAGGATCCATGTTTGGGCTAATGTCTGTGGTCCACATATGATTTTGAAGCTTCCCTTGCTTCAGAAAAATGCTGTGTGTAATTGAACTTTGGGTGCATGCGAAGTACTATACAATCAATTTCCAGTCTTCTACCTTCTGCCACATAAAGGAGGTATTTCCCACTAGTGCTGTCCACTGGGATTAATCAAAGTTGTGCTTTGGTTTCTTTCTCCCAAAGAACATATTTTTAATGCAAGGAAACTTACCTCCATAGAGCTCAGAATCATGCAAAATTTCTCTCACTAGATCTCATTTATTGGCCAGCATTTTTTTTTTAACAAAGACCATAAACTTGGCATTGTGAGGTGAACACCAGGCATGGTGCTCACCAGGTGTGTTCCTCTAGATTAGGGAAAGATGAAGATACCTTGCTCTGACCAGGGCTGCAGCACACGGTGAGATCAAGCCATTTCTCCATTTGGCCCTGAGAGATACTCATAGAAGCTGAGGTTCCATCTCAGACAAAGGAACAGGGGTTTGGAATTTTGAACAACTGAAGTTGCTCCATGACCCAGTTCACTAGCAATCAGTCCACACCATGCAGTAAGTCTGATCCCAGAGTTGGTGAGAAAAATGATAGAAATGCTATTTTACTTCTTTATCAGTAGGTTGCACTTTTGGATTTTCACATTATCTCCTTATCTGCTGTCTAGATGGAGGACCATGAATTTTAGAATAAATATTCATTTCTTTCATTTGTATGATTGTTATTTCAGATCTTGGCATGAACAGTGTATAATTGCCCAAAGTGTGGGGCAAAAGGAGCATGGTCTTCTAGCAGTCTCTACTTATGGCTTTGAACTATTCAGCAGTAACAGTTAGGGAGAGTATGTAAGTGTGTGTGTGTGAATTCTTAAGTATGTGGCTGAATTCTTAAGCATCCTCTTCAATGAGGCAATCCCAGTGTCTTGGCCCAATCCTGGTTGGCAGAGCCCACACCTGGGTCTTCCATCTCTGTCCCCATGATCACTGTCTGGATACAGTCCTTTGAAGCCCATTTGAGTGAAGGTAGAAGTCATCTGGCCGCAGTAAGCCACAGTGAAGACAGAGCCCAGTGTGAGTTTGCTCCTCCAGCTCACAGGAGCCTTCCTCTGTGCCCTTGGCTGCGGTGTCCCTACAACATTGGGCTCATGGGCAGGTGGAGAGAGACAAGATTCCCAGGGAAAGACCCCTGGTCCATGCCCCTTGGGTTTCCTTCTGAGTGTTCTTGTGGACCTGCCCTAAGCGGCTCAGCAGTCAGTGGTTGCCCAGAGGGGAAACAGGCAGAGGAGGAGGTTGTACTGCTGAGAAGATGAGGGGATCTTTTGGATGTGCTGGAAAACTGTGGTGCCGATGGTAGCTGAGCTTTCATAAGTACACACAGGTGTTGAAACTCCTGCAGTTCTGCAGGGAGTCGGTTTGTTGTGCATACATTCTTGATCATGAACTGCTACGGGCAGAGAGTTCTATTGAGAGTGGCTTGACACACTCACAGAGACTGGGAACGTGGTCAGACGCCATTTCACTGGACTAACCCAACAAATACAGTGGGGGCCAGACACTGGAGAAGATGGTCACCGAAACTGCTCAGTGCTTCAGCCGTGCGGCCAGATGCTCAGGATTCTGCTGCTGGGTCCAGGTTGCGGATGAGAGCTGAGGGCCAGGGCATGAGAGGGAAGGCCCGTCCCAGTTGCGGCCCAGCAGCCCCTGAAGTCGGCACACCCTGATCCTCCTCCTGTTTCCACACGCTGTCTTCTAAACACCAGTCTGAAAACCAGCAAAACACCCATCAAGACCTGACCCAGGAGCAGCTCCCACCTGTCTCCAACAGCGCACGGCAAGGCCAGCATGTCCAGGACACCACCTGTGTCCCTCGTCCCCTCTTGTCCACCAGAGCAGATGCCCCCTGGTGCTGTGCTTGGTTGTGTCCTCCATTAACATGCCCCCTTCAGAGCTCAGCAGCTGCTTCTGATGAGGCATGGAGCCCCGGGAGCTGTGGTGTGCCCCTGCGTGAGGCATCAAGGGGGGCGGTGCTCTCAGTCACTGTGGGGCAGGTGCCTTCCAGGTCACCGAACCCACTCATTCCGCTGTCACCAAAGCTGAGAAGCCCTGAAGACCCCCCACCCCCCACAGCAACAAATGCACACTTCCAAATACGTCTGCTCCACAGACGGGAGCAGCCCTGCTGATTTCTCCCCACCTATGGGTACTTCTCTCTTCTGTGGATACTATCTTTGTGGTCAGATCCTTTTCTTCTCATGGTCCCCTGTAATTTTCTTTTTTTGTTTTGACTTTATAATTTTTTAGTGTGTTTTAATTAGTTATATATGATAGTAAAATGCATTCATGCACTTTGACATTTCATACATAAATGGGTTATAATTTCTCATTCTTCTGCTTGTATGTGTTGTAGAATCACATTGGTTGTGTAGTCATAATGTGCATAAGGCAGTAATGTCTGTTTCATTCTACCACCTTCCTATTCCTCCCCTCCCTTCACTCCCCTCTACCTAAGCTAGAGCAACTTTATTCTTCCCTAGTGTCCCTGCCCTTATTATAAATTAGCATCTGCATATCAGAGAAAACATTAGGCCTTAGGTTTTTTGGGGTTGTCTTATTTCACTTAGCATGATATTCTCCAGCTCCATCCATTTACTGGAAAATGCCATAATTTCATTCTTCTTTAAAGATGAGTCATATTCCATAAATATATAAACCAAATCATCCTTGAAACTCTAGCCTGCTTAGACAGAAGACAGAAATTAAAGGGATACAAATAGATAAAGAGGAACTCAAACTATCACTATTAGCCAATGACATGATTCTATATTTAGCAGATCCAAAAAAAGTACACCAGAAAACTTCTAGAACCAATCAATTAATTCAGCAAAGTAGCAGGATATAAAATCAACACCCATCAATCAAAAGCATTCCTATTCATTAGTGATGAATCTACTGAAAGAGAAATTAGGAAAACTACACCATTCACATTAGCCTAAAAAAAATTGGGAATCAATCTAACAAAAGACGCGAAAGACCTCTACAATGAAAACTACAGAACACTAAAGAAAGAAATTGAAGAAAACCTCAGAAGACGGAAAGATCTCCCATGCTCCTAGATAGGCAGAATTAATATTGTCAAAATGGCCCTACGACTTGAAGTGCTACACAGATTTAATGCAATTCCTATTAAAATCCCGTGTCATTTTCTATGTTAGTTTCATTTCTCCAGGCCCCTCAGGTCCTTCGTTGTATTTATTGAGGTTGTACTTTGTATCGAGTGTTGTGCTGTGTGGTCGAGATTTCAGGTAGCAAGATAGTTTCCACCTGTGCATTTGTGTGATCTGTCATGCAGCAGTCACCTGCCTGGCTGCTTCAGGGACGTCATTGCAGGCAGCCAGGCAGACAGAGCTGTAACCCACTCTTCTATCCTAGGAGGAAGCCGAGCAGCCGCAGGTGGGAACAGCAGCGAGGCTGTGGTGTTTCTCCTCGTGGGGTTCGCAGACTCCTGGACGGTTCAGACCACACATGCGGTCCTGTTCTTACTAGTTTACCTGGCGGCTCTCACGGGGAACCTCCTGATCATCACAGTCACCACTGTGGACATCCGCCTGCAGACCCCAATGTACTTCTTCTTAAGACAGCTGTCTTTCTTGGATTTCTGCTTTATCTCCGTCACAGTCCCCAAGTCTGTCGTCAGTTCGTTCACCCAGGACACCTCCATCTCCTTCTGGGGGTGCGCCCTGCAGGCCTTCTTCTTCATGAACTTGGCGTCCACTGAGACAGCCCTCCTAACGGTGATGTCCTATGACCACTGTGTGGCCATCTGCTGGCCCTTGCACTACAAGGTCATCATGAGCCAGCGTGCCTGTGTCAGGATGATGGCCCTGTGCTGGCTGAGTGGTGGTATCTCTGGGCTCATGCACATGGCGGCCACTTTCTCCTTGCCATTCTGTGGGTCCAGCCAAGTCCATCACTTCTTCTGTGACATTCCCCAGCTGCTCAGCCTCCTGGACTCCACAGCGATCCTCCCTGAGGTCCGAGTCATGGTCTTCGTTACCAGCCTTGTGATTTTGTGCTTCAGTCTCATTACGCTGTCCTACGGGTACATCTTTTCTACCGTCATGAGGATCCCGTCCAAGGAGGGCAGGTGGAAAACGTTTTCCACCTGTGTCCCTCACCTCGTGGTTGTGACCCTCTTCCTGGTGTCCGGCAGCATCGCCTATGTGAAGCCCGTTTCCAGCTCACCCTCCATCTCTGACCTTCTGCTGCCTGTGTTCTACACGGTGGTGCCCCCCACCCTGAATCTGGTCATCTACAGTCTGAGGAACAAGGAATTGAAGGCAGCCCTGAGAAGGCTGAGAAGGCAGTGTGGCATGGGGGCTCCACCAGGGCCTGCCCTGCGTGCCTGACTTGGTCTAGCCAGGAGCCTCGGGGTTCCCCACCGGGAGTCCCAGGGGTTGCTGAGCTTTTCTTTCTGTCTTTTTTTTTTTTTTAAATGAAATTCAGCTGTATTCTAGCAAGACTTTCCATATTTTATTTTGTTGAACCCTGGATGGCACTTAAAGTTACCTTGGACTGTGCCAAATATTAGTACTTATGGTCTTTATTCATTTTTTTATGTGTTATTTTCCTAAGATTTCATAATTAATATTTTACTCATTAACATATCAACTATCACAAAATAAAAGTGTACTATAAATTAAGTATGTATAAATAAATATATTAATCACAGTAGAACAAGATCACAAGTATTAAAATGAACCAGATGGGAAACGAAGCAAAGCTGGTGTACTCAAAATGTTTTAGATGTGAGAAGGTGTGATCAGGCAGACCAAAGCCTCAGGGGCCGTCATCATAGTGAATTGAGGGCACATCCATCAGGAGGAGCCCAAGGTATACGATTTGCTCAGGAAAAATGGCAGAAGGAAACGTCCACGTTGGCTTGTTTTAATGACACAGCATTGGGCTCATGGACCCTAACCATCCCCTCCCAGGGGAGGCACCAGCTGAAAGGTGTGTGAATGTCTACAAATGTGCACGAGCCAGGGGCACCGTTCCCTCTGTGAGTCCATGCTTAAGTGCCCCTGTGAAGGGCATCATGACCTTGCTATCCATGTTTAAAATTTCTTTAAGTTTTATTTCTACTGGACAAATGAAAGTTGCATGCATTTTTGGAGCCTAGTGTGAAGTTTTGACTAGTTTGCAACGTAGAATGGTAAATCAGGCTCATGTTTCCATCACCTCAAATAGTTAACTTTTCTTTCTGGTGAGAATGTTTAAATTCTCTTTTAGCTGTTTTGGAACATAAAATGCAGCATTAGCTGTGGTCACAGTGCAGTGAGAGGTCACCAGAAGCTCTTCCTCCTGCCTACCACACATGGCACCTCTGACCCGCATCTCCTTCCCTGGTCCACCTCCCTGCCAGCCTGGTCCTCACCCTCACTCTCCTGCTCACTTGGTGGGCAAGTGTTCAGAGCCATGCATGAGTTGGGTCAGTCCTGTTCCTCATGCTGGGCCTGTTCCAGTTGGCAGCTGTCCTCGGTAGGAGCTGTGTTTAGAGGGGAAACGGTGACTGCTAAACCTTGTCTCAAGAGAAAAGAAAACTCTAAAGCCTTTGACTGACCTCTCCACCCCCAGGAGCGGAAAAAGAAAAATACACCATGTGTAAACCAGCAGGAAAGACAGATGATAAAAGTGATGGCAGAAATTGATAAAAGATATTAAGAAATAAGCATGATGGGCAACACTGGAAGCTGTTCCTATAATAAATTTAAAAATTGACAAACTTCTTTAGGTCACCTAGAAAAACTGAAGGAAGACTTGTATTAATAAAGTCAGGAATGAAAGAGGAGAAACAGATACAGAACTCACAGCAGATAATTTTAAAAGTAGCTCTACAGAAAAGCTGTGAACTGCTGTGTGCTGAGTGGTATTCCCTCAACAGAGTGCTGGGGTTTCTGCCGCCTCAGAAGATGGCTTCATCTGGGAACAGGGTCACAGCAGGTTAAGTAAGATGGGTTTGTTGTTGTGGTTAAGATGGAGACCCAGCCAGAGCCACAGGAGGGAAGGACACATTGTCCTCCAGGTGGGAGAGGGAGAACCAAGTTGCCCTGATGGCAGATGCCGTGATGCTATGCACAGAAATCCTGAGACTCTACCCAAAGCCTGTTAAAACACATCCAGGAAAGCCACAGCACACAAAACCACATGCAAAACCCAGCAACGTCTCTAACAACAAAACCAGGGGAAGGGACTTCAGATAACTCCACTTATAATAACGTGAAAGAAAAGAGACTACGTAAATTTCACAAAGTGGGGGGAAGATCTGTGCTCTGAAAATTGCAATCATTAATGAATAAACTAAATAGACACCAGCAAATGGAGAGAGAACTTGTGCTCAGGGACTGGAAGCACCAGTATCACTAATTGGCCCTGCTGCCTAAATGACCTGAGGTTAATGGAATCCCTGTGCATTGGAATTTCCATACAGAGACTCCATTGCAATTTTTCATAGCAATAGAAGAAAATCCTAAAATTCACCTAGAACCACAAAATACTGACTAGCCCTAAGCTGCAGGTGTCATATTCATGGCTTCAAAATATATTACAAAACTAGAGTTATGTAAGCATCGTGGTACCATTATAGCAACAGCCATGCAGCCCAAGGGACCACAGTCGAGAGCCCTAACATAGATCCTCATGTCAGGACTCGCTGGCCTGTGACAGGACTCTCAGGAGCACACAGTGGACAAAGGAGCTCCTAAGCTGAGGGAACATTATGCTGCCAGGTCTCCTGGGGGAGCAGGGAGATGCTGTTCAGAGGGTGCAGGTCTTCAGGCAGGAGGAAAGTTCTAGCCTCTGGTGCATGCAACATGCCAACTGCAGGATGTGTTTTGTACTTGAAATGTGTTGGGACGAGGGTCTGACATCTTCTCCTCAGACCCACATGTGCAAGGTCACCATGATGTGATACGCATGTTGACCAGACTAACAGGTGTCATTCAATTCTCATGTTGCATATGTGCATCAAACTCCGTCCTGCTCATCTTAAATGTGTATGATCTTTCTGTCAGTAATAATATATCAATAAAGGTTGAAAAATACAAACATATCATGCAATCTTCAGTCTGTTGTCCTCTTTGAGAACCTTGGTGGCCACATATTGAGGCTACTTCACAAGGTGGTGGAAACATGGCTCAGGAGTCCAGCTGGGAGAGACTCCACCAACCACCTCTGAATGTGTCTTGTATTGGTCATGAGGCCTCTGAGTGGCAGGGATTGTGTGTCTGTAACACATCCTACAGGGCTCTGACATCACCATACTTGATGTATTTCCAATGCTTTGCTCTGCTTTTTACCCCTTCAAAGGACAGTTAAAACTGTGGAAACCAGGGCTCAGGAAGGCATTAATCTGCCTGCAGACTGCACAGCTAGTTCTGAATCTGACAGAGGCCAATGTGTGGTTTCTAAAGCCAGTCTGTGCTCTCTGCATTGGGAGATGCCAGTGTTGCAAGGATGTTTACCTGTGTCTCCATGTTTTCCAGGGCAACATACATTTATAATCATGCTGTATAATTACATTTTCTGTATATTTTAAAATTGTTTTACTGTGGATATCCACACTACTTGTCGAATAGATTTTTGCCTGTAAATTCTTTGTTGTCTTGCCAACAGAGGCATATGTGTGTGTGTGGTCCTCAGTCTGCCATGTGCCATTGGGTCTGTTTATCTGCTGATTTCACAAGACTGGGATACCACAGCTGCATGACAAGGCTTCCAGTTAGAATATGTCAGGTCACTTCATTTTCTTACTGTTTTGGATGTTCTGCAGGGATTTCCAAGTTCATTGATGATCAGCTTGTCACTTTCTCTAAGTGATTGTTGGAATATCTCGTTTGGAATTCCTGGAGAACTGGACTCTAAACATAGTGAGCTCACAGTGGTGACCAGCGTGACAGGTCTTTCCATCTGTGTACGTCATCTTCAATATCTCTCAGCCGTGTTTACAAGTGTTCACTGAAGCAACAATGTTTAATTTGCAAATGTTGTGGAGTTTTTCTGATCTCCGGATACTGATTTCTGATTTAATATTGTTACTGCCAGAGAGAATGTTCTACAAATGATCCATAATTTTAAATGGATTAAAACATGATTTATGGCCTACCACAGGGTCTGTTTTGGCAAATACTCTATTTTCATGAAAGACTGCGTTTTCATGATTATACCTGGCGTTCTCTTATTGGTTAAGTCCCGTCATCAGTGATATTTAAACTTCTGTGATGTGAGTGACTTCGTGGATCTACCACGTAGGAGAAGAGGGCAAAACCTTTCAACAAGGGCAGCTGTGTTTACCTTCAGTCTGGGGAACTTTGACAACAGGCAAGGCACACTTGAGGCTGTTTTATATTCCTCATGAACTATGTCTAGTGTCATTATAAACTTGTCCTGTGAGGCACAGCCCATCTCCGTAGGCTGGCTCTTTTCCTTCAGCTGGCCTCTTTGGCCCTCTACTCATTGAAAGTCCACCCCTCTTTACGTGCCTGGCCACACATTCCCTTTATCATCTCCTGTCTTACAATGTCTTTGCTGTTCTTTGACTCGGCGAGGAGCTGCATCCCACAAGGACTTCTGTAGGTGACAGAAAGGGAGCGTGTGTGTTATATGTGGCTCCCTGGAGTTCATGATGTACATGTGAGTGTGTGTTAATGTGACTGACACTCCCTCGGTGTCTGTGTGGTCTGGTTCCAGGGCCCCTGGGGATGTCATGCCCAGGATGCTCAGTCCTCTGCCCAATGGGCCACAGCCGAAGCACTTATAGGTGCTCTGTGTAAACCTTCCCTGGATACAGAGAGTTGTCTGCCCACTGACCATGCTTCTGACATCTGTCACTTAGACTTCTACCTCCAGCAAAAGCATCCCTCAAAAAATAAAAGAGGAGTTAAGCCTCTCCCATCTCTGGGTTGCTCAAGATTCCTAAGACACTGGAAATGCCATGTCCAAGTTCAGAACTCAGGAGCTGCTTCTGAGGTGGCACTGAGCCCCGGGAGCCTGTGGTGTGCCCCTTGGTAAGGCATGGAGGAATTTGGTGCTCTCTGAAAGGGCTGACCATGGTTGCTCTTTCTGTACAGAAGGTGTCTTCCAGGTCACAGAACCCACTCACTCCCACTGTCACCAAAAGCTGAGATGTGCTGCAGACCACCCCTCAAGAGCAGCAACTGTTAGGCTTCCACATCCATCTATGGCACAGACTGGAGTGGTACCAGCACTTTCTCTCCATCTGGGCTTACTTTTCTCCTTTGTTAACACAGCACCAACCTCAGAAGGAAATCAAGCAAATGCCACAGACACCTGTTTCATGGAGGATAATTCCAACAGTGTGTCTGTGTCTGACCCGACCTGCTGTTGGATTGAGTGTTTTTGCATCTGTGCATTTCAGTGATGTTGAGCTACTCTTTTCTGGTAGCATCCTTAGTTGGCTTTGGTATCAGGGCAAAGCTGGCCCCATTGAGTGAGGTGTAAGTCCTCCATTTCATTCCAATTTTAGGGAAGAGTGAGAAGAATTGGTCTCAGGTCTCCCTGGACATTTTTCTGACTTCTTCCATGAAGCCGTGTGGTTCCAGGCTCGACTTTGACGGGAGAGTTTCATTACTGACTTTATCTCCTTACCCATTACTTGTCTGTCTGGATTTTCTGTTTCTTCTTAATTCGGTTTTTCCAGGTTGTGTATTCCTGGGCATTTACCTATTTCTTGTAGGTTGTTTAACTTGTTGGTATGTGACTGCTCAAAGGAGTCTTTCTAGTCTACATTTCATTTCTAGTCATTATTATTTCCTTCCTTTTCTTGATTTGGGGTTTATTTTCCTCTACTTTCTTGAAGAGAAGCATCAAAGTGTTTATTTGAGTTATTTATTGGTTCACTTTTGGTGGAGGCATCTACTATTGTAAGCTTCTCTTAGAAATGGGTTTGCTACATCTCAAGATCTGGGCATGCCCTGGTTCCATTTTTCTCAAGATATTTTTAGACTCTATTAATTTCTTCATTCACTCCTACAGGAGCCTACTGTTTAGTTTCCATGTATTTGTGAATCTTCCAAAATGTTTCCTATTACTGATTTCTAGCTTAATTCTAATATGGCCAGAGAATATGCCTGGTAGGACTCCTACCTTGTTAATTTGGTGGGAGTCGATGTGTGGCCAGCCACAGGATCCAGCCTGCAGAATGTTCTGTGATCCTGGAGGACAGTGGCCTTCTCTTCCCTCGGGAAGTCTTCTGTCCTGCCTCTACTTGCTGGGTCTAAGCCCCCGTCCCAGCCCACGGTTTCCCTCCTACTCTGTCGGGAGGACCTTCCCTGTGGACGGTGCCTGCTGCGGGGGGCCCCCCTGCTGTCACCTACAGGTCTAGGTGTTGCACTGTTGGATGCTCCTGGGCCTGACAGGGCTACCTCCTTGTGGCTCCACCCCTCTTCTCTCTTGAAGTCTGCTCACCGCTGCTCTGGCCACCGCTCCCTCAGATGCCCTGGCAAAACACTCTCAGCCCCTGGTCAGTGTCCTCTGGGCTGAAGTGTGTCCCTGTAAGCAGGGTAGTTTGGGATTTTTTTCATCCAGCCACACTCTGTCTCATTTTATGGGTAGTTTGGTTCAAGTCTCTATGAAGTCATCATTGAGAGGTGAGGACCTGCCGTTGGCATTGAGTGAAGTCTCTCTGTTTCATGGTTGTCTAATTTTTGTCTTCTGAGCTTGATTTCCTCATTGGGAGTTGCTGCGGTCTTGTGGTGACCTGCTTTGCAGCCTTGCTTTCTCTCTTCTGGGTATCTGTGGGGGCTTTCCTTTGTGCTCATGAGGCTAGTGTTAAACGTCTTGCAGTTCTCAAGTCCTAACTGAGGTGGATGCTACCTTACCTTCCATCGCAAGTTCTCCAACTCTCTCCCATGTCTGCAGCTGAGGTCAGTGGACAGACAATCCCATCAGCCAAAGAAACAGTGAGTGTGATTCCTCTCAGAGCCCTTAGAGCATGGTTTTGGAGGCAGCCTCAAGGTCAAGGGGGTGTAGCCAAATCCTTCTGGGAACGGAGTCTGCCGTGGGTGAGTCTCCATTCCCAGGACAGCCCTCTCTGGCCTCCCCCAGGGTTTCAGCTCCCCTTTGACTGAATCCCAAGCTTCACCACAGGAGAGCTTTGTCCAGGGACGGATACAAAGGGTTGTCTGCCCACTGACCATGCTGCTGACAACTGTCACTCAGAATTCTACCTCCAGCAAAAGCATCCCTCAAAAAATGAAGGAGGAGTTAAGTCTTTCCCAAAGAAACAGAAGACGAGGCGCCAAGTTACCACCAGACTTGCCCTGTGAGAACCAAGAGGGAGTGACCCCTTAGAGCCCCTTCATCATCCCAAGGTGACCGTGATGAGAGCTGTGCCCAACAGGAGGCGGGAGATGTGCATACCTTTATTTATTTACTTGACTATTTTAATAGACAGTTGCACATGACGTTGCTGGGCTGTAACACATGGACGGTGACTTCAGCAGCAGACCCAGGAGGCGGGTGAGGCAAACGTCCTGAGGAGCACACACAGGAGGGCAGCACAAATCCACAGGAACAAACAGAAGGCCCAGAGACGGCACCGAGGGTCACTGCAGCAAACTTGCAAACACGCAGTCGGAACAAGTTCTTCTCTTGGCTTCTATCAGGTACCTTAAATAATAACTATGCAAACACATTGATGGGTGTGTAGCACATATTGATGTAAAATGTATAGCAATAAAAAGACAAAATGGGGAAATGATAATGTTACCTAACACCAAAGTTTAAATTCCTCACTGGAGTGAAGTCAATATAAATCTGAAGTTTTATATATATATATATCCCCAGAGCAACCATTCAGATGCTGTTACTTTTATTTATCTCAAAGTAGCTGGAAGAGAAGATTTTGAGTATTCCCACCACAAAGAAATGATGAATCCCTGAGGGACAGACATGCTAGCTGCCCTGACTGGATTATTCTATGACGCATACATAGACAAAACATTACTCCATAAATATGTCCAATTATTGTGAGTTAGGAATAGAAGTAGAAATAAAATTCATATTAACGAGACTATCAGTCTCAAGCTAGTTAATGAGTATTGCCAACTCAAGAGGCACACTCATGGTGAATGAGTACCCCAAAATGTTTAAAAATTTCTCTAAATTGGCTAAGATTTAGATGATGCTCAGCATGAATGTGAAGCTGAAGAAAATTTTCTAAATCATTGCTAATAGAAACAAACTTTGGTCAACCATGCTTCTAGAGGAAACCTAGGGGGACACTTGGAGATGAAGGTACAGGCAGGATTTCCTGAGCAGGACCCCCACAGCCCAGGAAAGGTCAGCAGGAACCAAGAACTGGGGTGGGAGTGGGGGTAGGGGTGCATCACATTAAAAAGCCTCTGCACAACAAAGGAGCAGGAGCCTGCATGTTGAGAGCCACAGCCAAAGCGGCCAGCAAACTTCCAGCTGATTGGCTCCTCTGGGGTGATGCTCATTGGGCTGTTTCCCCACCCTTTCAGACCATGGAGCTGCTCATTGGGGGACTCTTTTGGCTCCGCCCATGCGACCCAGCCAATGGACCTCAAGAGTGGGAGGAGTGGGGGCTGAGAGGCTCGCTGGAAGCCGGTGGTGGCAGTTGGGCTCTGAGGGAATTCCTGAAGAGCTCGTGTGGTGCGGCGTGTGTGTGTGTGTGTGTGTGTGTGTGTGTGTGTGTGTGTGTGTGTGTTTTCTAAAAATAAAGTTCGTTTCTGCTTCACAAGTGGCTTGTGAATTGTGCCCAGCCAGACTGCGGCACCTGCAGAACAGGGAGGGCTTTGCCAGCTGCTGATCTGACAGAGTTTATCACCCAGAATGTAGGAAGAACCCCAAAAATTAACACTAAAGAAACAATAGCCCAATCCAGAAATGGGCAAAAGAACCAAGCAGACGCTTCTCAAAAGGAGAAGCACCAAGGGCCACCAAACAGGAAAACCTGCTCCACACCTGAGCCCTCAGAAAAAATGCCCATCAAATCTACCCTGCTACCCCTTCTCTCTCCAGCCACAGTGGCAGCCAGCGAGGACACAAAGAATAGCATGTGCTGGGGAGGACACGGGGAAAGGAACTCTTACACACCACAGAGGGACACGAATGAGTGCAGCCAAGTGGAAATCCGCATGGAGATGCCTCAAAAAGCCCCAAATGATCCAAGTCCCAGCTGGGCTACTCCTTGGCATTTACCTGAGATCACTGGAATCAGCACGCTGCAGAGATCCGTGCACACCCAGGCTTACAGCAGCACAGCTCACAGCCGCTAGGTAGGGGACCAGCCCAGGCGCTGTCAGCCGATGAGAGGACGAAGAAGGCACAACCTGTGGATGCACAGTGGGGTTTTGTTCAGCCATAAAGAAAAATGCAATTACATCATTTGCGGGAAAATGGATGGAACTGGAAACCATTATTCTGAGTGAAATAACCTAGACACTGAGACAAAAGTATCACATTTTCCCTTAAATATTGTAAACGAGGAAGGGAATGGAAAACAGGGAGGCCAAGGGAGTAGCAGGGAGACCCTGCAAGGGCAGTGGTCTGGGACTGGACTCGTCAACCGTGTGCTCATGATGGGCCAACAAAACCGCCACTCTGCACACACCTCCTGCACCACAGGGGGCACCAGCCAGGAATGGAAGTGCTGGGCTTGTGGCCTGTGAGTCCTGGAGGTCATCCACACGGCCCCCTGCTGGGGCCAGCAGCACTGCCTTTCACACTGACAGCTCTCAGGACCCCTGCTGAGAGGTCATCATCCCCCAAAGGAGGGGAGGTGGGGACAGCGGGCCAGCAGCAAACTCAAGGAGTGATGGTCAGGCTCCAGGTGGGCTGGAGGCTCTGCCTTCGAGGCTCGTACCTGCACCGACTTGCGAGGCAGACCCACCATCAGTACAGCCTCTGATGTGTCAATCCAACCTTGAGGGAGTGGTTTAAAAAACAAAAAAGAAAGTACGAGATGGTGTTGTGTTGTCAGTGCTCCACGGCTGACGTACTGTGACTGTGGCAGAAATGAATATTTCAGAGGAACAGACAACAGCTGCTGAGCCCCATTTACTGCAACACCCCAAGACCAGAGGTCCTGTCCCCAGGTTGGAGGCCTGGCTTGTTCCCTAAGAGTCCTGCACATCCTTGTGGACTCGAGTGCACCTGGGCACACCTCACACAGAGATGTGTTTCCAAGCTCGCGCTCAATGGGGTGCAGCCTAGGTAGTCAAGGTTTTGAGAATAAACAAATGGAATGGGGCCTAGATGAGAGGCAGAGATGAGGAACAGGGTGGAATAGCCCCTCAGGCCGCCCACTCACTGAAAAGTGTTGGAGGTGGGCTGGCCACAGTCTCCTGTGCAGTGTCCACCTTGGGTGGCCAGGCTTCATGGGCAGTGGCATCTACACTGCTTGTGGGATTGTGCTCTCGCCTTCTCTCTGCCAGAGCCTGGCTGGGTCCATTCCCCACTAGCCTCCAAGGCCCCCGGAGGTGCCTTGCCTCCTGCCATCTCCTTCCCATTCCAAGTGTAGGAAGATGAGGAGCCGAATACAGCCTCCTTATTCTTAGCCTCCATCTCTGTGTGATTTACGCTCACACTAAGTGCTGAAGCTGCTGGGTTGTATCTGTGACTGGCATTATGATGTCTCCTGCACAGGTGCCTACCAGACACCAGCCTTGGTCCTCAGCCTGGGCATCGCCTTCCTTGGGTTGGTAGCTGCTGACTGCAGCTGTCACAGTTCATGCTGCAGGTGCTTTGGACACGGACAAGTTTGTCGGAAGCTGCCCTCTCCCCAGTTATCTAATGAAATGGCAAATTGGATATTCACAGAGAAATGGGTGGACATGCTGAAGTCAGGGGTGGAGCAGATGGGCACATCGCAATTGTAATATAAACAGATGATTTCTGTTCATACAATAAAAATGAACATTAAACAATGAAATGCTTCTGTGTTAAAAAGGACAGTCATGTGTCTCTGTAGAGTGAGATGCGAGTGAGGTTCCATTCCACCGTTGAATCCAGTCATGGTGCATGTGGGGAAAGACTTCTGCTGCTCAGCCTGTCTCCAGTTAAAACTCAGTGGGATCAGCGCAATAGCCAAAGCCACTGTGAAACAAATTCATCACCCAGGAACTGTGGGTGCAGGAGATACTAACTCGTTTTGTCCAGGCTAAGCTTTTGCTCCAAATGATTAACTGGCCAGTCCATCTATTCATGTGTCTCCTTATCAAAATGACCCAAGGACCGAAGTATGGACATTTTCCCCATGTTTTTTTTCGTGTGGACTAGAAGACCCACCCCCCTCACATCTGACCAGCAGCTGGAGCCACCAGGCACTGGTGGGCTCTGTAGAGGGTCCTTCCCAGGGCTCTTGATCTCCCTGTTCCTCAGACTGAAAATGATGAGGTTCAGGAAGGGGAGGCCAGGTTGTAGAACACAGCTGTGGGGCGGGTCTGAGGGTGGATGCCTGTGTGGTCAGACTCAGATAAGTGACAGGGAAGAAATGACCGAGAGGGTGAAGTGGCCATCTGGGGGAGCAGGCGGGCAGCACTTTTTTTGAGCTTCTGAGGAGCACATCCACAGCTTGGTTGACAAGATGTTGACATAGGAGGTGAATGCAGCAGAGCCATGCAGACACTCCCAGCCAGGGCCACCAGCTCAGAGAGCCACACAACCTGGGAGGAGATGCTCAGTCTCAAGGCACATCACAGAAGAACTGGGGGCTCACGCTGGCCTCCGTGAAGGGAGTCTGGAGAGCATCCCAGGTGGATGGCCCAGGAGCCGCTTGCTGCCTGCACGCACAGACAGGGGTCATGGTGAGCCCCCAGCGCAGCCGGCAGCAGTGCAGGACATGACCACAGCGAGAACTCCAAGGACCAGAAGATAAATAGGCAAGTTTGGGTGGCACGGGCTGGAAGGGAGATCCGTTTCCTTCCTGTCACAGAGTTTATGATTGATTGGAATGGTGACAGAAATGTGACCAGCACTTAAATGGGTTGGTCATAATACATGCACACAATGAAACAACATGATTTGATCAATTCCATTCCCAGGCCTTTCCCTCCCTCCTCTCCCTCCCCCATCCACTTCCTCTGTCCTACTGGTCTCCCTTCTGTTTGTTTTTAATTTGTTCTAATTAGTTATAGATGACAGTAGATGCTTTTGACACACTGTACCCATGGAGCACAACTCTCCTTCCTCTGGCTGTAATGGTGCAGAGTTACTCCAGTAGTGTGATCACACATGTATGGCGGGTAATAGTGTCCGTCTCATTCCACTGCCTTCCCCTCCCCACAGCCCACCCTTCTCCTCTCTCCCCTCTACATAATCCAAAGTTCCTCCATTCTTCACTACCCCATCCCCCACTATGGATCAGCATCTGTTTAACAGAAAACATTTGGCCTTTGGATTTGGGGATTGGCTTATTTCACTTAGCAAGATATTCTCTAATTCCATCCACTTACCTGCAAATGCCATGATTTCATTTTTCTTGAAGGCTGAGTAATATTCCATTGTGTATATACACCACACTTTCTTTATCCATTCATTTGTTGAAGGGCATCTAGGTTGGCTCCATAGTTTCCCATTGTTATTTATAATTATAATGTGCTAATAAAAAGGGGGAAATTAGAATATAAATTGCCGGTCGTGGTGGCACACGCTTATAATCCCAATGGCTCCATAGGCTGAGGCAGGAGAATAGAGAGTTCAAAGTCAGCCTCAGCAACAGCAAAGTGCTAAGCAACTCAGTGAGACCCTGTCTCTAAATCAAATACAAAATAGGGCTGAGAATGTGGCTTAGGGGTCAAGGGCCCCTTAGTTCAATCCCTGGTACCTTCCTCCCAAAAAAGAATTCAAGTAACAATAAATGTTGATGAGACTGTGAAGAAAAAGGTACACTCATATTGCTGGTGGGACTGCAACTTGGTGCAACCAATCTGGAAAACAATATGGAGATTCCTCAAAAAACTAGGAATGGAACCACCATTTGACCTAGTTAGACCACTCCTCAGCATATACACAAAGGACCCAAAATCAGTATACTGCAGTAATGTAGCCACATCAATGTTTATAGCAGCTCAATACACAGTAACTAAACTATGGAACCAACCTAGGTGCCTTTCAACAGATGAATAGGTAAAGAAAAATCTGGTATATATACACAGTGGAGTGTTACTCAGTCATAAAGACAAATAAAATTATGGCATTTGCAGGTAAATAGATGGAACCAGAGACTATCGTGCTAATGAAATAAACCAATTTTAGAAAACCAAAGGCCAAATGTTCTCTTTGATATGTGGAAGCTAATACACAATAAAAGGGAGGAGGAGAATAGAAATTCATTGAATTAGACAAAGGGGAATGAAGGGAAGGGAGAAGGGATAGCAATAGGAAGACAGTAGAGTGAACCAGACATATCTTTCCTATGTTCATATATGAACACACAACCAGTGTAACTCCACATCATGTACAATCACAGGAATGGGAAGTTATGCTCCGTGTATGTATAATATGTCAAAGTACACTCTACTGTCATGTACATCTAAGTAGAACAAATAAAATTTTTTAAAAAATCTAAAAGGGATAGATTGCCTATAAAAAATATCTCAAGCTCCATGGCTTCATGTTCTGTCAAATGACGGCAAAGGTTAGAAGATTCCCAGGCAGAGTTCCCACACAGATCAATAGGAACAGCAGACCTTGCGAAACGCAGACTCCCAGGAACTTGAGATGTCCCCCGGAAGGAAGTTTGTGAAGAAGTTGGGGTGTCCAGGCTGGCTAGCAGGCTCTCAGAGCCTGAAGTCAACTGACCCAGTGATAAGATGATGCCACAAACAAGAGGGAGATCGTCCTCACCTGTAGGAAGTGAAACCTGGGTGGTGAGTGGGTAGGTTGGCTGGGGGGAAACCTGGGCGGTGAGTGCGTAGATTGGCTGGGGACACAGGCCTCACATTCAGTGTAATCTAATGTGCTAAGCCTAAGGGCTGGTCAAAAGGAATGAGGAGGACTGGAGGTGAGCCCAGTTGCAGCATTCTCGCCTAGGATGGGTGAGGGAGGCCCTGGGTGCCCGCTGAAGTCAGGATATAGGGGAAAACAGAGATGCTAACAACATTGCCTGGTGCACCACACCTTAGAAAATAGAGCTTTCTTCCAGTGGGATATGAAATATCCCAAATGTACTATAAATACAAACATTAAAATATAAGATCACAAAGGAATGAGCGATAGATGACAGATGACAGATGACAGGTGCACCTGAGGACTGGATGTGGCTCTCCGCACACCACGGCTCTCCTGCTGCCTGAGCCTATGGCCCAGGGTCTTCTCCAGCACGGTGTGTGTGTGTGTGTGTGTGTGTGTGTGTGTGTGTGTGTGTGTGTGTACCGGGCCGCAGGCTTCGTCCTCCTCCTCCTGCGGGCACTTCGGTGCCTCTGAAGCTCCCCGGGCAGTGAGTTCCTAGCCTCTTCTGCGAAGCTGACCCCTTCAGTGACCGGCTTCCACAGATTTTTTTCTCCAGTCCAGAGAGATGGATTATTTTGAAAGTCTTTTGTAAGAGAAAAACCTTAGGATATGAATCTTAAAAACTCGGAAGAGAGGAGTTCTTCTCCGCGCCCCGCTACCGGCGCCCCCTCTACTGCCGCTAAGCCGGGGCTGGCCAGAGTAGTGCCCTGCGCTGCGGTCCTCCTACGAAGGACGTAGACGCTCTCGTGGACACCTGCCAGTCCCTCAGCAAACTCGGTACTCCAGCCCACGCGGCCCACTTCTTCCGCAACCAGCCCCGCCGGGGTCCGTGTCCTGTCTCGGCAGCCGGACCCGGCCCGAGCCCGAGCAGTAGCCAGCACCAAGTCGGTGGTGGGCATAGACCTGGGCTTCCAGAGCTGCTACGTCACTGTGGCTCGTGCCGGCAACATCGAGACGATCGCTAACGAGTACAGTGACCGGTGCATGCCGATTGCATAGGAGAGTTTACCTAAATGATAATAATGGCCATCTGTGGTGGGGTGAGGATTGTGGAATTACAGGGCTTGTATTTCCTTTAGTCCTAAGAATGGTTCAATTGGAGCAGCAGCTAAAAGCCAGGTAATTTCCAATGCAAAGAACACAGCCCGAGGATTTAAAAGATTTCATGGCCGAGCATTCTCTGATCCGTTTGTCGAGGCAGAAAAATCCAGCCTTGCTTATGATATTGTACAGTTGTCCTCTGGATTAACGGGTATAAAGGTGACATATATGGAAGAAGAGCGGAATTTTACCACTGAGCAGGTGACTGCCATGCTTTTGTCCAAATTGAAGGAGACAGCAGAGAGTGTTCTTAAGAAGCCCGTTGTTGACTGTGTTGTTTCGGTTCCTTGTTTCTATACTGATGCAGAAAGACGATCAGTGATGGATGCGACACAGATTGCAGGTCTTAATTGCCTGAGATTAATGAATGAAACTACTGCAGTTGCTCTTGCATATGGAATCTATAAGCAAGATCTTCCTGCCTTAGAAGAGAAATCAAGAAATGTAGTTTTTGTAGACATGGGGCATTCTGCTTATCAAGTTTCTGTATGTGCATTTAATAGAGGAAAACTGAAAGTTTTGGCCACAGCATTTGACACGACACTGGGAGGCAGAAAATTTGATGAGGTGTTAGTAAATCACTTCTGTGAAGAATTTGGGAAGAAATACAAACTAGACATAAAGTCTAAAATTCGTGCATTATTACGACTGTCTCAAGAGTGTGAGAAACTGAAGAAATTGATGAGTGCAAATGCTTCAGACCTCCCTTTGAGCATTGAATGTTTTATGAACGATGTTGATGTATCTGGAACTATGAATAGAGACAAATTTCTGGAGATGTGTGATGATCTAGAGTGGAGCCACCACTTTGTAGTGTTTTGGAACAAGCCAAGTTAAAGAAAGAAGATATTTATGCAGTGGAGATAGTGGGTGGTGCTACACGAATTCCTGCAGTAAAAGAGATCAGCAAATTTTTTGGTAAAGAACTTAGTACAACATTAAATGCTGATGAAGCTGTCACTTGAGGATGTGCACTGCAATGTGCAATCTTGTCGCCTGCTTTCAAAGTCAGAGATTTTCTATCACTGATGTGGTGGCATATCCAATATCTCTGAGATGGAATTCTCCAGTTGAAGAAGGGTCAAGTGACTGTGAAGTCTTTTCAAAAAATCATGCTGCTCCTTTCTCTAAAGTCCTCACATTTTATAGAAAAGAACCTTTCACTCTTGAAGCTTATTATAGCTGTCCTCAGGATTTGCCCTATCCAGATCCTGCTATAGCTCAGTTTTCAGTTCAGAAAGTCACTCCCCAGTCTGATGGCTCCAGTTCAAAAGTGAAAGTCAAAGTTCGAGTAAATGTCCATGGCATTTTCAGTGTGTCCAGTGCATCCCTAGTGGAGGTGCACAAGTCTGAGGAAAATGAGGAACCAATGGAAACTGATAAAAATGCAAAGGAAGAAGAGAAGATGCAGGTAGACCAGGAGGAACAACATGTTGAAGAGCAACAGCAGCAGACGCCAGCAGAAAATAAGTCAGAATCTAAAGAAATGGAGACTTCTCAAGCTGGATTGAAAGACAAAAAGATGGACCAACCACCTCAAGCTAAGAAGGCAAAAGTGAAGACCAGTACTGTGGACCTGCCAATTGAGAATCAGCTGTTATGGCAGATAGACCAAGAGATGCTCAACTTGTACATTGAAAATGAGGGTAACATGATCATGCAGGATAAACTGGAGAAGGAGAAGAATGATGCCAAGAATGCAGTAGAAGAATATGTGTATGAAATGAGAGACAAGCTTAGTGGTGAATATGAGAAGTTTGTGAGTGAAGATGATCGTAACAGTTTTACCTTGAAACTAGAAGATACTGAAAATTGGTTGTATGAAGATGGAGAAGACCAGCCAAAGCAAGTTTATGTAGATAAATTGGCTGAATTAAAAAATTTAGGTCAACCTATTAATACACGGTTTCAGGAATCTGAAGAAAGACCAAAATTATTTGAAGAACTAGGGAAACAGATTCAGCAGTACATGAAAATAATCAGCTCTTTCAAAAACAAGGAGGACCAGTATGACCATTTGGATGCTGCTGATGTGGCAAAGGTAGAAAAGAGCACCAATGAGGCGATGGAGTGGATGAATAACAAGCTAAATCTGCAGAATAAGCAGAGTCTGACCATGGATCCTGTTGTCAAGACAAAAGAGATTGAAGCTAAAATTAAGGAGCTGACAAGTATGTGTAACCCTATAATTTCAAAGCCCAAACCCAAAGTGGAACCTCCAAAAGAGGAACAAAAAAATGCAGAGCAGAATGGACCAGTGGACGGACAAGGAGATAGCCCAGGCCCTCAGGCTGCTGAGCAGGGTGCAGACACAGCTGTGCCTTCGGATTCAGACAAGAAGCTTCCTAAAATGGACATTGATTGATTCCTACACTTGTTTATATTAAAACAGACTATTATAAAGCTTTAAGTTGTCAACTTTGTTCTAAATATCAACTAGAGCAAGTGAATACTGGAGATTTCTTAGCCAGTTTTTAGGGAATTTTCGGGGTGGGGTGGGGGATATAGGTAATGTACGGAGCATTTTGACTTTTAAATAGGTACAGAAATTAAGTGCATTGTATCTTTTTTCATAATGGTACTATTTAGAAGCCCAGTTAGTCTTACTGAGCTTATGCTTCACTCCTTTTATGTTTAATCATGCTTCTTCAAAATAAGTTTATTTTAGAAAGTTGAGCTGCAGTAAAAGCTATAACTAGCTATCAAGCTGGCTTTTCATTATGACATTCATGGTAGGAGCTCTAATTATGCTTCAAAAATCTGTTGTGGACATTGCCAGAAAGACTTTCTGGGCGCTCCCTCTGTTCTTGAGCAGGCCAGAGCGTGGTCTGGTGTGGATTAATGTAGGAGAGCAACAAAGGCACACTGATCTTCACCCTTCCCTTCCATCCCAGCCTCACCCTCTTCCTTCCTCCCAAGGAAAGAGCTCCCATTACAAATGGCATGGCTGCTTTTGGGATAGAGAACCCCCTCGCTGGGAGCAAATTGCAAACAGAATTTTAGAGTTGGAGGTGCTTCTTTAAAGTCTGTTCACTAACACCTTAAGCATCAAAGTCTAAATAATTTTCTCTTTAGAAGATGTACTGTTGAATATAGGCATGGTAAATTAAACTGAGGAATTGATCCTTGCTCATTATGGTATAAAGATTTGTATCCTGGCCTATTAGTGAGAGATGTTCTGTGTAAACTTGAGGTATAGTTTGAGCTCCCAGGATAAAAGTAACAAGTTCTTTTTGGCTCATACACAGTCCACTTGTGTGTTAAGTATTAATATCCGTCATGAATCTGCCAATTTGTATGTGTTAAACAGATGACAGATCATTTAAAAAACAAAAATACACTGGATTGTACTGGATGAGTCTGAAACAAATGAGTGTTAAACAATATGCTCATGTTAGAGCAACACCTCCTTAACTTTAGCTAATGTCAGGAGCACCAAAGCATTTCTCTGACTGCTTTTTGGGGCAGTGTGGATAGGAGCAAGGCATTTTGGAAACTTCAAGGGAAGCCTATTAGAGGCCAGAGCTGGTTCCTCCTGCCTATAAACTGTTACAAGCTTTGTTGGTTATGTTTTGTATCTTTGTAATAACTGATATTCTGTATAACAGAGTGCCTCTCTGTTAGTTTTGCCCTATGTTGTTAGAACCAAGACTATACCTGCATAGTAGAAATAAATTTCTGTCCATCTCTGTGCAAAAAAAAAAAAACAAAAAACCTCTGAAGAGAGCATGTTCTCCATAAAGGTTTCTGGAGTGGTAATTCAATGACTAAACAAATCTATCTAAAAACATGTGCAAGATAAACCAGCTAATAAATAAGTAACACAGAGTCTGGGCATTTCATTCTCCAATCTAAATCAACTTAACCAAAAGTGCCTGAGTTCCAAAGCCACCGCCCTTAGTGCTAAACTTGCACAATAATTTTGGAAAAGGAGAGCCGAGCCGAGGAGGAAGCAGGGGACCTCCCGGGCACACACCCCCCAGGGAGCTGCCCTGGAAAGAGCCCACGTTCAGGATGATCCTGGTGATTCTGCCCAAGGAGAGAAAGCAGAGAAAAAGACCTGGTCACACATCCAGGAACAAGGACGAGGTCCCTGGAACGGGGAGCCAGGGGAGAGGTGCAGGGTGTGGACCCCCAGCACCCCGGGGGTTCCTGTGGGCGCCGCTGGATCAGAGGCCGAATCCGTGGGAGGCTGAATCACAGGAGAGAAGCTAGGAGCTTCGTTGACGTCACGCATAGGGACAGCCAAGGCTGGAGAGTGAAGGTGGCTTCTGCTGTGGATGGAGGCAAGGGGCACATGCTAGGCAGGAGCCGTAGGACAAGAGGCTTGGGGACAGAGTCTAGGTGTGTCACTGAGGCTTGTGTGGCCAGAGGGAGGGATGGCAACGGTTGGTGGATAATAAGGGTCACTTTGCTGAGTTAATGTATTCAGGTTCATTTGTAATTTATTTTTAAATTGCTGAAAAAGTACATCTTGAATGTTTCATTCCCCCAAAGGGTAAATGCAGCAGGTAATGGATTTGGTGGTAAATCGCATCTCACAAATACATGTATACTTGCTATTTGTCAACTAAAAATTAAATAAACAAGTAAAAAAAAATCTAGAAAAAATTTCCCCAGAAGGCTTGAATTTCAACATAGATGAAACCTAACTTGTGATATAACAATAACTGAAAACACAATCAGAAATACTAATGTGGCATTTCACAAACCCACCAACACAATATTACTGTGTCCTAGGGCTAGAGTCAAAAGGAAGGGGCATCAGAATAGAATTTTCTTTTTTATTAACCCTGGGGATCAGAAATCCATCTATCTGTATATTCAGATATCTGGAGGAGAATAAACCTGGGTGGAAAATCTACATATACATTTAAATAGGAAGGAAGAAATGGGGTAAAGCTAATGCAAATCCACACATGCAAAGAATCATAAAGATAAAACCCAAACTTTGTAAGACTGTTACTTGACTGTAATTGACAGTGATGTGTTTTCTTTGGAAATCTCTTCAAATGACCCAGGTACAAATGGATTTAGAGAAGAAATATGGATATGTTGATTAGCTTGATTGTGGTGAATATTTCACAATGAACACTTAAGTCCTACGATCACATGCATGCAATTTTAATTGTCACATACCTATAAATATAGCTGGAGAAAAAAACATTTGTAGAATTCTCGATTATGAAAACATTGAAAATGTGGGGCTATTTCAGGGATTAGAGGAGTGTGAACCAAGCTCAGATGGTCACTAGGGTCGCGCCTGGATGCCGAGAGGTTCATGAGGCCCACATTCTTGCTGTGGCTTCCTCACTGAAGAATAAGTTCTGAGACAACACAGTCATAGAGGGCCGGCTGTCAGGTCCCAGGCTGCGTTAACTGAGCTGGGTTCCTATATGCTGAGTCTTCCCGTATGCTTCTGAACTACAAAGAGGACACTTGGTGATTCAGTTGGAAACAAAAAGTCCTTAATGTGCATTTTAGTCATCAGGACGCAGCTCTTGGGCATCAGAAAAGTAAAACTACATCCATCTGGAAGAGCGTGGATTTGTGTGTCTCCCCTGACGAGAAGAGCGCACCCAGCCGGGTGAGCATTCCTTATCTGCTGCTCTCCAGGTTAATTCCAATCCCAGGGTTCATCTGTCTCTATTCTATGTTCTGAATCCTTTTTCCTCATTACTCACATGTTTGAATGAAAGGAGCAGGGCATCTTTTCATTCAGAGCTCAGGAAGAAACCAAAAGCTTCTCAACTACAATCTCTCTGAGGGTGGGTGGTTTATGTCCTGTTTTTCATTGAGCAAAGCAATATGGATTTGGGAGCCTGGGGGAAGCCAACTTCAGGGGTCTGGAAAGGGTCTCAGTGTTGATCTCCTCCCTGTTTAGGGGTCTTCCTGCGTTACCAGTGAGGGCTTTGTGTTGTGGGTGCTTGTCTTCTCAAAAGAGAAGATTTTTGATCAAGTTACAAGAGTTGGTAACAGTATAGCAAAGCTTATTAGAAAAGAAAGAAAAAAAGCAAGGAGACCGTAGTTTGGCTCAGAGAGGAGACTGATGGCTCTGACTCCTTTGAGTCCCAGGTTTTAACTGGGGTTTAAGGAAACGTTTCTGGGGAGTCCCACCGATGCACCACCTCTGAGCTCTGGATCAGACCCCTAAATCCCTACCGTATGATTCTACCCATAAGTGTCCGAGCAAAGCCCAGGTTTGGAGAAGATTCACAGTCACAGTGAGAGTCTGTGACATGCTGAGGACCTAGAGGCACCGTTGGGCCATCTTGGCCTGTGCACACGGGTCCTAACTGGACGAGCTACCCAGCCCTGGAGGGTGTTGGCCTCCGCAGTCTCCAGCCAGGGAGGTCTGTGTTATTATCCTGGCCAACGCTCCTCTACCCTGAGAACTAGGCACCTTGGCACCGATTGCCAGACATCCCATTACCTTGAGTCAGAGCAGGATCAAGGTGACTTTATATGAACTATCTGACAATCAGAAACCAAATCCAAGATGGGAGTTAGCAAGTGTGCCCTTTTGGATCAACCATCGCCGTCCATTTCTCTGGCACTCTGTCGACCTGCCACCTGCTCTAATCACTTATCTCTGCTCCAGCCTCAGTGTGAGGGTGAACAGTGGGAGTTCCCTGCCCAACCTCTCACATGCTCTTCCAGGGTGGCAACACCCAGTGCCCAGAATTCTCTGAAAAGCACGTGTACCTGCTCACGTGGGCATTCACAAGGGCTGGCCTCGGGCCTCAGTGTTTCAGGAAGCTGCACTTACAATATAGCGTCAAGCAAGAAAATGAAGACCAAACTGTGTAGTTCACCATCACAAGTGTAAACAGCAAACGCATAACACAACTGACGAGAATCAAACATAAGTCAGACTGCTCTCTAGTGATAAATTGATATTTGTTGTTAGCTAAGGAAATCTTTGATTGGGAACTCGGTATGCCTGTTGAACATCCTACTGAGTGCAGCATTAATCTCCCTGTTCCTCAGACTGTAAAGGATGGGGTTGGTGAAGGGGGGGACCATGGTGTAGAACATGGCTGTCAGTAGATTTTTAAGGGATCCTTCCGTTGCCACGGGCCCTAAGACAGCCACTGACCCAGAAATCACAAACAGGAGGAGAATCGCCAGCTGTGGGACACAGGTGGATAAGGCTTTGCTGCGGGCTTCCGCCGAACAGATCTTGAGCACGGTTGAGAATATGTTGATATAGGACATCAAGACGAAGGCGACACACACCACCACGAGGCCAACACTTGCGGCAATGATGACGAACTCAGAAAACTGGACATCAGGAGATGAGAGCCTCAAAATCTGAGGCATATCACAGAAATACTGGTGGATCAGGTTGGTCTTTGTAAAGGGAAGCCTGAACATGGAGCCTGTGTGGATGGCAGAGTAGACCAGCCCGCAGGCCCAGGAGCCACCCGCGGCCTGAATGCACATGCGCGGCGTGACCACCAGCCCGTAGTGCAGAGGGTGGCAGATGGCAACGTAGCGGTCATAGGACATGACCACAAGGAGTGCAAACTCTACAGTGGCAAAAAGTATGTAAAGGAAGATCTGTGCAGCACATTCCTGCAGTGAGATGGTCCGACGGCCTGTCAAGGAATTAACAATGGATTTGGGAACAATCACCGAGATGCTGCCAAGGTCTAAGAGGGACAGATTGCTTATGAAGAAGTACATCGGAGCGTGAAGGCGTGAGTCTGTCACAATAAGAGCAACGGTGATAAGATTCCCCGTCAAGGCTCCCAGATAGATCACCAGGAACAGCAGACCTTGCAAAACCTGGAGCTCTGGGGAGCTGAAGACGCCCACCAGGAGGAAGTAGGTGAAGGAGGTGACGTTGTCCATGCCTGCTAGTGAGCTGTCCTCAGAGCCACAGGCCAAGGAGAGGATGCCACAGCCAAAGACACACAACCTAGGTGGGTGGAGTAAGGCATTAAGGTCAGGTGAATGCTCTCCTTCTGCCTGGATTTTCTTCCCCGAATCTACTGATACCCTACTCTTTCTAATCCTCCTAGGATGAGAGAACCAAGCACATGAAGTATTCAAAATGAAACCCAATCCCTTCCACTTGTTGATACATCTACTCTGTGGTGTAGAACCACTTTCTAAACCCTCACCCTGAGGCAGGGCATGATCAGGATCCCCCTTCCCTCCATCTGAGGGGTTATCCCAGACATTCTCGAAAGCTGCTGGGTCGCCCTCTGCCTTGAGCATGCCCTGAGCCCCTGAGCGGTGGCTGGCTGCTCTGGAAAGTGGTTCCATAGCCAGCTCAGGGGGTGAATTTGAGCTTCCCCTGGAGGTGAGTGGATCTGAGGGAGACCAGGTAGGCGGAGCAGCCCCTTCACTTCCACTGTCCTTGAACCCAGGCTTGAGCCCATCACCTTGAAGAGCTGGTCTGATCCAACACCTAAGGTCCGCTTCTGGTTGCCAAGGTGTGGCCAGCTCCCTTGCCTACCCCTCCTCCACACCTTCACCAGGGAGTCCTGGGCCAGGAATCTAGTCCCCTGAGGGCAGTCCTCCTCTGGACCTTGCTCTGCTTGTTTCATGGCTTTTGCTAAATACGCTTGCTCTCAAGGAACCGTCTCAAATTCAGTTTATTACCTGCACTCCTTCTGAAGCATTTCAAATCATAAACAATCTGTTTAAACCTATCTTCTCAAGACTAAAATTAGTTGTATGGTAAGATCTGATCGCAGCATGACTCTATTTTCATCAATTAAAAAATCCAGGATTGAGAGATAATACTGATAAAAATGTTAGCATTCGTCTTTTTAAAACAGTTTATATGTAACTTATTGGCCATCAGAACAACATTTATGATTTTTCTACCTTCATATGCATAAAAGTAACGATGTGCATACCCCAATATATTGATATGATTTTTTAGTGTTTTAGCAAATATTTTATGCTAATTGCTTTGATTGTACACAGTTTCTCCATCAGCCTCCTTTTACCAGGTGAAGAGAGTCCACGATCAGAGAATATTCTTAGCCAGAAGCCCATGTGGGTGGATGAGGTGGATACTGACTGCCCTGCAGGTCGCAGCTGCAAACCACACTCTGTTCTTGGTGTCCTTCACCAGGTGACACCCTAGCAGGGACCAGTAGAAATCTTGTCATGTTCTTGGTTCTTCAGATTGTCCGCTGTCTCTTTGGTCCAGGTGAATGCTCACATTTGCCCGTGCTAACCTCACCTCACATTCTACCCTTCAAGGTGCACCTGCACGGCCTCCTGACTACTGTGCAGTACAGAAAATCCAGGGTGCCCACTCCCCCGCATGTGTGCAGTGATACTTGGAATTACTTGGTTCACAGTTTTATAATAAGGGCAATAGAATACACCAAGTTGCTAATTCCCCACCACTGTTAACACTTGAACACAACAGGATATATAAATGACCTGCATTATCATGTTAATGCCTCATAAATCCAGCCTTTATAAAAATCATTCATCATAATAGCCACACTAGGTACCTTGGAATAATATCTTTTTTTTTCCATTTTAAACACTACTTTTGCTTGTATGACTAGACCTCCATGAAATGGCATCATAGCTTTCTTCTGCATGTAGATTTCCTGGTTGACCTTCTGAATCAAGCTCAGGAAACTTTTCCTTCATGGGGCCTGCTGCTCTGTTCCAAGGGAATTTTTCAATCACTTTGGCTTAGGCCCCTTGACTTGGACAGTGCACGTATAAGGCCTTCAGGGAGCATTCTAAGAACTAGTTGCCTCTGCCAGGCACAGTGGTGCATGCCTGTAATGCTAGTGGCTCGGAGGGTGAGGCAGGAGGATGGCAAGTTCAAGGTCAGCCTCAGCAACTAAAAGAGGCCCTAGCACCCCTAAATTCAATCTCTGATGCAAAAAAGGAAAGAGAGAGAGAGAGAGAGAGAGAGAGAGAGAGAGAGAGAGAGAGAACTAGTTGCCTAAAATAAACACAGAAATCTAAAACTCTATTCTGTGAACTCATATACATCTGTGAAGTGGAAACATTTAAGTATGCTTTAGATTTTGGAGTCTACCAAGCTATTTCTTTGCCAAGAGAATTGCACAAATGACAGGCACAAGCTTACCTGTGAACCAGGACCACGTAGCTGACTTCCCTTGCAGAAATATTGCTTTTGCATAATTTAAGGAGAGGGATGAGGTCAGGGAGTGAAATATAGAAGCTGCTTCTCAGTGAGACTCATGCACAGATCCCGAGGACAGCCCTGCTGCTGAATGATGTATAGGGACACCAGGTCTTTTATAAGAACAGCCAGGGTCATGCTTCTGCTGACCTCTGGAGACCTGTCTCAACCTTCAAGGAGGCGGAGTTTCCTCCAGCTGCTAACTGGCAAGGATTCATTCTGTGGCCATACCACTGAGAGTCATTAAATTCCTAATATTTTTAGAAACACTTTGTGTGTGACACTTAATAAAGGGAAGTGCTAAAAATGTTTTGTATATCGCAAGAGATTCAATAAATTTTCCAATTCATGTCTGGCTATAAAATTAATTTATTCTCTTTATTCTGCATGGGTTGTTTCAAAAGCTAAATAAACTTAAAACAGAACACAGAAAGTTCATTAATCTTGAACACACTCAGTTTCCAAATTGCAACCATTCTTTTAGAAATCATAATTGTTGCATGTTGGCATAGGATCAATGAAGAATGCTAGCAATTCTATAAAAGTGTGATTAAAATAGTCCTTCCCTTTTGAATCGGGTATAAGTGCAAAGCAATATTTTTCTTATCATTCAGCCAAACCAGCCCAGAATAGCAGAACGAGCAAGGGAAATATACAAGAATTCATGGTATTGTCCTAAGGCAGAAATTAAAGATATTTTCAGAAGAAAATAATAGTTTCTCTCTTCTACTAATTTTGGTTTTTGGATACAAAGCATTTTGCATAAAACTCTCCTGGGGAGTTAACTAGTTACAGGATGGCTTGTTTGTCAAGTCTCATGATGGTGTGGTGTTAAGTTTTGTGCATCTGAGTGTTTGCAAACCTTGCCTAAAATGCCTGGATGTCACATCACATGGCACCCCCCGTCTCCTGTCCTACCCTCTCCTGCAATCTGACGCTTCTGGATTCCAGGATGTAGCAGGATCTACAGCTTGGCCTTTCTGTGCCTGGTTTGCCTCAGTCAGCATGGTGTCCTCCAGGGTCACTGTGCTGTCGTAACAGATTTCCTGATTTTGAAGCTGAAGTTTCTCCACTGTGTGTTTACACCTCAGGTCCATTTGTTCATTGGATGGTGGAGGCCGAGGTCCATCTGTACCTTCTCTGTCGTGAACACACTGCGGTGAGCGCGGATGGCAGATGTCCCCTCCCAGATGTCCCCTTCAGCTCCTTCCAGCTCCCACAGGAGTGGGGTTACTGGACCTTGTGTGTTCCTGGCTGAGGCTTCCTGAGGAACTTGCGTGCTGTTTTTCATTACGACTGTCTTAAGGTGTCTTCTCACCAACAGGACACAAGGGCTCCTTCTTCCACTTGAGGACACATATGGTCTCTCTGTTTGTTCACAGTGCTGGGGATGGAGCCCAGGGCCTCTCTTGTGCTAGGCAAGTGCTCACCCCTGAGCACACGGAAGCTTTTTTCTCCTGGTGTCAGTAGTTTTGCCCTGCGTGAGGGAGTGTCCGGGGGATTCGATTTGCAGCCTACGTTGTCAGTGGTAGTGAGCTTCTCTTTCTTGTGCATCTGTCGGCCATTTGAGTGTCTCATTTCAGAAATGGCTGGCCAGGCCTTTGCCCACTTGTGGGATTATTTCTTTCTTAGGAATGGGTTCGTGATACCTCATCAGAGGTGTAGCTTGCAAGCATTACTCCATTGTGTGCGTGTAGGATACTCGTTTATCCACTGATCTGCTGCTGACACTTGCCTGCTTTCCAGTCGTCAGCACTGTGAATGACATTGCTGTACACACTCACGTATGGGTCTTTGTATGGACCTCTTGCCCTTCCTCTTGGGAGTGGGATTCCTCACTACTAGTGGACTTCTTGATTTTCTTTCATGATAACTCTACATTTAATCATTTGAGAAATTGCTACATTGTTTTCCCAAATGGAGGAGCTATTTGAGGTCACTGTGAGAGGCGAGGTGCGGTTCCAGTTTCTCCACATCTTGCCAGAGCTTCTGTCATCTCACTTGATTCTCACCATTCTCCTGGGTGTGGAGGGACACCTCATCCTGGTTTCTATTTGCAATCTTCTGTAAATCAAATGCAGCATCTTTTCATGTGCTTTTAACTATTTGTAAACCTTCCTTTGAAAAAACGCCCATTCAGATCTTTGCCTACTTTTAGCTGGGCGTTTTGAGTTATAAGTTATGAGAATTTCCGTGTACCTTAATTGTCACTCCCTTATCAGCCAGGTATTTTGCAATTTTTTTTTCACTATGTGGATTGTGTTTTCAATTTAATTTTTGAATTATGATTAAATGCACCTAAAATAAAACATTCTGTCTTTGTCAGTTTTAAGTCTAAAGATCACTTGCAAACACTCTTCAGTTTGCAAGACAGAAAGCCCAAACCCTCAACAACTTTCGATTCCTCCCTCCACGGGCCTTCACCAACCTTCGCTCCATCTTCTGTCGCTAAGAATTTGGCTAGGTTATTCAGAATATAATTTATAATTCAGAACAGTTCATTATTTTCCAGTTCCTGATCAATATTAAAACTGACATTTGACTATTCAGTGAAGGAAAGCATGTGGGATAAAATACATGTGTATATGTCTCTACACACACACACACACACACACACACACACACACACCCCACCCATGGCACAGAACTCAGAGTGGGCTCTTTTCACACTAGTCAGCAGTTTAGTTACTAAGGATGTGGACATGCAGGTGGAATGCAAGACAGATTTTTCCCTGTATTATTTTCATGTTTGTGTTTGATTTTTTAATAGTACTGTATTTTGAAAAGTTTCAAAGTTATATTAAAAAATGAAATGATACAGCAAACACCTATATTTCCTTTACTTGGACTTATTAACTGTAATATATTGATTTTTCTATGAATTTACCTGTATACATGTGGACACAAAATTTATTCACACGGATTCTTTTAATTTCTAATCAGTATACTACAAGAAAATTGATTTATTGATTACAGGCTTAAATCAATTTGAAATTCCAACCACTTTGTGTCTAACAACAGTTTTCCATGCTTATGGTAAATAATCTCAACAACATAAAAATGAATGTTTGTGCATAAGATTGTTCACCCTATCTGACATGAATGGAATATATACCAATTTGGTAGTGAAATGATATTTTACAGGAATGATTACTCTGATTACAGCAAACTATTGTGAAAACATCAATTTCTTCTTCACCTTTGTCTGGTCATACAATCAGTGGGAAAAGTTTTGTTTTCTTTCACTCTAAGCAATTAAAACAAACCCTTCGTCACCGCTCCACAGTTCAGGTCCATTTTCACACCTATGTGAAATTGCTCAGCTGTGAGTGCCCACAACTGCATTAGTAACTGGGACTTGTGCAGCTATTCCCACCTGGGTCTGCACTGTCGTCATAGGGGAGGTGGGGACATTATAAACTACAGTGCGACTTTGAACAGGAGCCTCACTTGGAGCTGAGGAGTGGCTTGGGTTAACTGATGTGCTTTTAGTTCTCTGCTCATCTGGCTTTATTCCTGAAATTTGGTATTGCTGAGGACACCTGTGGACCAGGAAAGGTAGGAAAATTGTGTGTTCAATTCTGGATGTTGAATGGTAAGCTGTTGGATTTTGTGAAGATAATATAGGGTGAAAATGCACACATTTAAGATGCCGGTTAAAACAGCATTAAACAAGCAAAGAGAACATTTTCAGTTATTTAGAGTACCTAAATACATGTGTAAAAATAGTTCAGCTCAACTCATAAAACATGCCCACACTGTGCATTTCCACCACCTTTGCATGTGAGGCACAGAGGTCTCTAGATACTGTTTCTGACCCAAGGTCCTGAGTGTGTGTCCCTGTGAAATGGGATCATGAGAGTTAACAGGCACTGAGATGCCACCAACCAGGTGGCAGGTACCCTTTAGAAGTGTTTTTAAATTTTTTTACTGGGTACAACCCACGGAGTCAAAAGGGAAGCTATATAACTTGTTGCTTGGCAATAAAGCTTTAAAGAAAATTCTTCTTTGCTAAACAAAGTTGAAATATAATGTTTTCTGATATCATTATACTGAAAATTATGTGTTTTAAATTATCTTAGCATCTATCAGTGGTTGTTTGTGCTTAGTCAATGCTTTTCTTTTCTGTATAAATTGGACAACAAAAGTGACCCCATGCTGAAGAGAAAAGCTGTACGTATGGTTCACTGTGCTCTGACCGCATGTGCCCAAGGGCAGGCCAAGAACTGCTAAGGCGACAGGCTTCTGGGTAGCTCCTGGTGGACTGACCCTGGCTGCACGTCCTCTCCCTGATGGTCACCACGCCCCTGGCTCTGACTCCAACAAGCCCATCTCTGCCTGTGTCCTTCACTCTCTCACCTGCCCCTGCTTCACCAAGTGACCACAGATCACACATGGCATGCCTGTCCTGAGGACGAACCCGATTCTGCATGTAGGGCTCTGGAATCCTTAGGTAAGTGGGAAAGTTCACGGAGCTTCATCCCCAGTCATTATTATTAGCAACCTGTAAGTTGTGCTTCTAATCAGATGGCAAATGCCTAGGATTGAATTGTGTTTAATTTAGTAGGAAGATCCTCACAGGAAAAAATCTGGACTCTATATCATGAGCTTGAACACATTTTAAACATTCAAGTGCAAAATTTAAGGAGATTTATTATCTTTTCGAGGACAAGCTGAGTGTGTAACTGAAAGTTGGTTCATGGTTATAAAGATATTATAGACTCGTGTCTCATAACCCTGAGTTTTAAAACCAAATTGTTCAGTGTGTATATAAAGAAAAACAAGTATTTAATATAAAATGAATATTTACTCTCTGAAGACACTAATTTTCTTGAAATAAAAAGTACTTCATTTAATTTATGTTTTTATTTCATTTTCAAAGTGTTACATATAAAAAGGTGGGCCAGCTGAAACTACATATCTCTATAGACTCATGGACATTGGAGAATTGTAGAATTGTCACAGTAATGGTCTCTTTTTCTAATACATATTTTTAGTTGTATTTGGACACAATACCTTTATTTTATTTATTTATTTTATATGGTGCTGAGGGTGGGCCCCAGTGCCTCCCACGTAGGCGAGCATTCACCCTCTGAGCCACAACCCCAGCCAGTAGATGTTTCCTGTTTTAACATTTTCTTTCATTCAGTGGAATTCCTTTTTTTTTTCAAAGCTGCATAATAATACCCAAGGACTTTATGGTTATCACAGCAATGTTCTTTAGTATGTTCCACGAGACAGAGAGCTCATCATGGAGAGTGCTATGTAGCTATGGTTCACTGTGGACGCTCCATGAGGAGGGAGGACTGACGTGTTAAGTAGGATCCATGATTCCTGTTTAAATCCTGCAGGGAGAAAGGGTGAGGAGGTAGTTTCATTCCGTTTGTATAAATAAATCACTGTGTATGAGTCGCATTAATTATGCATTTTACCTGAGCAAAGAAGTCATCAATCGTCTTATCAGGCAATGCAGAAAGAAGGGGGGGTCACGGACAGGGACTTCTGCACTTTGTGCTCTAGCGGTCTTTTCTGAATTTCCAGTCAAATGTGTGTGTTAAAAAATAAATGAAAGGGGCTGGGGTTGTAGCTCAGCAGTAAAGTGCCTGCCTAGCACATGTGAAGCACTGGGTTCAATCCTCAGCATCACATAAAAATAAATAAATAAAATAAAGGTATCATGTTCATCTACAACTAAAAATATTAAAAAATAATTAATTAATTAAAAAACAAAGAAAATTTAAAAAAACAACCAGTTTTCAAAGGGATAGAAAAACCTCACACAAGTGTGGACCCGTAGACCTTCATTTAAAGTCATGTTGTAAATAGTTTTAAGAATTGCAATTATGTGAACTCTGATGAGACACACTAGTGAAACTAGAAAATTAAATAAGAATGAATAAAACTAACATGTTCTAGCATATGTAATTTAAGCCACCTTATTTCACTAAATATATTAAGCATGTGGCTAAGTATGCAAGTTTTATATTCAAAAGGTACGTGTGAACAATGTGAGTATATATGTGTTTACACACATATACATGATATAATTTCCTGAATGGAGACAGACAGACACTTTCAAACAAGTTGGTTTATGTCTTCAGGGTGAGTTTAATTTTATTAAGTTATATTTATGTTTGAGTGATGATGACTTGTAGATGAAGAAGCATCCTTCCTTTGATTTTTTCAGAATGGGAAGAGCCTGTCAGAGCAGGGCGTGCACCACTTATCACACCACACTCTCTCCATCCTTTCAAGTGCTAATTCTTAGTGTCTACTGAAGTGCACACACCAAGGAACAAAGCACAGCTTCTATGTCAAGGTCTTAGTATTGAGACAAACTATAAAAATAAACACTTGGAAATAATACAAAGCAGAACAAAGCAGGTGTCAAAGGGAAGGTGGATTTCCACTGAATTCTACAATCCCCAGAACAGCAGAAACCCCTCAAATGTTTGATGGAGAAGGTAGATTTTAAATTTCTCCATCTATTCAGAAGATTTCCTCTTGGTAAGGAAGCAAGGGTGAATATTTTAAGAAATATCATAAGTACTGTAAAGGACATGTGTCCAACAGGGGTTCAAATAGCTGCACCTCCTGGTCAGTAGGGCTGACAGGTCATGTCCACCACTTGCCCACTGCTTCTCAGAGCTCTCCAGCCCCGGGCTCCCGGCTCTCTAGACATAACCGGGCTTGTTGGCTTCCTTCCCTCCAGGAAGGCCCTGTGCAGGGAGCAGATGGACGTGGGCAACCTCAGCACAGTGACGCAGTTTGTGCTCATGGGACTCTCCGACCTCCCCGAGGTGCGCTACCCTCTCTTTGTGGTCTTTGCTGTCATCTACCAGATCACCTTGGCGGGAAACGGGGCCATTCTCTTGGCCCTTGGAATGGACAGAAAGCTGCACACTCCCATGTATTACCTTCTGGCAAATTTGTCCCTCCTGGACATCTTCTGCTCATCCACCACCGTCCCCAAGATGCTGCACAATCTCTTGAGCGGGGAGAACAGCATTTCTTTCCTTGGGTGTGCAGTGCAACTCTATTCTCTGGTGGCCCTGATGGGGACCGAAGTCTTCCTGCTGGCCGTCATGGCTTATGACCGCTACGTGGCCATATGCTTTCCTCTGCGTTATGCTCTCATCATGACCAAGGTGCGCTGTGTCCAGCTGGTGTGTGGAACCTGGGCAGCTGGGTTCCTCAACTCTCTCCTGCACACTGTGTCCACCTTCCGCCTGTCTTTTTGCAAGTCCAACCTGGTCAACCAGTACTACTGTGACATCCCACAGATTGTGGCCCTCTCCTGCTCCTCCACGTACATGGCAGAGATGCTTGCCTTAGTGATAGGAGGCATCTTTGGGACCAGCGCCTTCCTGACCACCCTGGTCTCTTACGTGTACATCATCTGCACCATCCTCAGGATCCGGTCAGCAGAAGGCAAGCGCAGAGCCTTCTCCACCTGTGCGTCCCACCTCCTGGTGGTCTGCCTCTTCTATGGCACAGCCATCTTCACCTACATGCGCCGCTCCTCCAGCCAAGACTCCCTCTCCAGAGACAGACTCGTCTCTATGCTCTACGGGGTGATCACCCCGATGCTGAACCCCCTCATCTACAGCCTGAGAAATATGGAGGTCAAGGGAGCTCTCATGAGGGTCCTATGTGGAGGAGCATGTTCACGGCAAGCAGAGCATTAGAACAGAGCGACTCCATGCTCTGCCCAGAGTGAAGTCATGGGAAGAATTTATAGAATAGTTGCCCCTCAACGTCTACAATCCCTATCTGTGCACCCACATGTAACTTCAGCTGACCTATCCATTTATGTGTATCTCCATCTCAAAACTTTGGGACCCTAACATTTGGCATCCAATAGTGAACGTCTTGGAGAGGAAAGGAGGACTGTTGATCCTGGGTGGATAGGACGAAAGCTGAGCTATTCTAAGTTCACCTGGGCCCTTGCCCACCGTGCATGTACTCATATCTCAGCCTCCACCTCTCCTGAGTCTGAATCTGTCCTAACCCTCCATCTATGTGTCTTCCTTCCACCTCTTCCTCTTGGCTGCTCATCTTCTCACCCTGCCATGCTCCCTGTTATGGTTTGGATGTGAGCTGTCCACCAAAAGCTCATGTGGGAGACATGCAAGAGGGTTCAGAGGGGAAATGATTGGATTGTGAGAGCCCTAACCCTACCAGTGAATCGATCACCTGATGGGATTAATTGAGTGGTAACTGACACAGGTGGGTGTGGCTGGAGGACATGGGGCACTGGGGCCATGACTTTGGGGTTTATATTTTTGTCTGGTAAGTGGAGTCTCTCTATATATTTCTTTCTCTCTCTCTCTCTCTCTCTCTCCTTCCTGGTCATCATCTGCCACACTCTTCCACCATGTGCGCCTGTGTGACTTTGTCATCATGCTTTCCCCATCCCTGAGTCTCAGCATTTTCATGGACTGTGACTAGAGAGCTGTCATTTCTGCTTCATTCTGTCCTTCTGTCATCTGTAGAAACAGGAAATATTTCTTTCCAGACTACTACTTATGTTAATTACACCACTTTTGGTCTGCAATTATTTATTTTTTAAAATATTTTTTCAATTCTGAGCATCCTAATTATGTCCCAAACAGCCTCTGCTCAGAAAAGTAAATTAGCAGCATAACTCTTATGAATGTCTATGGAGGTTCCACAAAAGAGAAAAGTAGACTACTTGTTATGGTTTGGAAATAAGGTGTCTCCCTGAAGTTCTGGTGTACGATTGTGATGTGTCAACCCAAAATAAAATTTAACAATTAAAAAAAATGCATTGCAAAGTATCCTATGTTCTTTGCTTGGAAGAATTAATATTGGGCAAGATCCAAGATGGCGGGCTGGAGGGAGGCAGCATTCTGTGTCGCTCCCTGACTTGGGTCTCAAGTAGTGACAATACTGCTTCTCTGCGATATTCCTGCTCCCTGGAGGGAAACAGGGCCACCATGCCCATATAGGGCTCTAGGCCTCCGCATCAGAGTAGGTCTCCCAATTACTGGCCTACACAGGACTATTGGGCAACCAAGTGGGACCATCAGCACCCGCGCAGAGCTCTCAGCCACTCACCTGAGCAGAAATCGCTGATGCCACTCCCCCCACAGGACACCTGGCAGGTTCTCACATGCAGGAATCTGGCCACCACTCCTGTGGGGACCCCCATCTACCAACATGGGGCTGCTCCATCACCACCATCTTGGAACTCTGCAGCAGCAGAGATAGTCCCCTACACGTAGTGGCCTGCTCCCGAGAACTTCCCACAGGCTCTGAAGTCAGCCAACAGCCACACACTGCACACCACAGAGTTGTTTCTGAACTCATCGTCCAATGCCATCACAGCTCCTCCCACATAACCTGACAGCCCACCGCTGAAAGCAGGCGCCTCCATCTTGGATCCCCTTCATCACCATCTTCAGTAGGGGCAACTCCCAGTTTGGAACTCTGGTTGGCCGGGGACCCAGTTTCTACTGCCACAGTCTGGCTGGGCACAATTCAGGAGCCACTTGTCAAAAGAAACGAACTTTATTTTTAGAACACACATGCCAAACCACACAGCTCCTCAGGAAAAACCTTCAGAGCCCAACTGCCACCACCGGCTTCCCACAAGCCTCTCAACCTCCCCCACTCCTCCTGCTCTTGAGGCTGATTGGCTGGGTCGAGTGGGCAGAGCCAAAAAAAGTCCCCCAATGAGCAGCTCCATGGTCTGAAAGGGCGGGGAAACAGCCCAATGAGCATCACTGAAGAGGAGCCAATCAGTTGGCAGCTAGAAGTTTGCTGGGGCCGCTGTGAGCCAATCATCAGCTGGCAGCTGGAAGTTTGCTGGCAGCTGGAAGTTTGCTGGGGCCCCTTTCGGCTGTGGCTCTCAACATTCTACCCAGTTTCTTCACCATGCGGAGGGTGGAGATACCAGTTAACAACAGACGACCCCATCTATTGGATGAGAAGGGAAGCAGGAAAGATACTGATCTCCATCAAACAATCCCTGTGTCTTCCTTCAAGATTTTTTTCCTCTCCCTCTCTATTCTCCCACCCTCACATCCCCAACATATGTGAAACCAAGTGCTTTGCTTGCATGAATTAGGATACTGAGGACTGGGACTTCTGACTAGCATATTACACCTGTGTTGTATACTCTTTATTTCTTTTTTTCCCATCAGTTTCTACTATCTTATATTTTTATTTTTCTTAATATGAATGTGTGTTTGTTTTATGTACTCTACTGTCTTCCCACTTACTTGTCTACCCAAATTTATTTCCTCTCCCTTCTCCTGCCACTAACCTTCCTCTTTAGATTTCTCTTTCACACTTTCTAAGATACAAAACTCTATCTCCTCACCCCCTACCTCCTCAGCATATCATCTTACTCCTTGCCCCTGGTTCTTTGTCCACCATCAGAAACTGTAAACCCTTTTACAAATCTCCTGAGTATATTGTAGATAACAATTGAATTCACCATTTCTGGACATTGTGACTAAACTGTAAGTGTCTTAATGGCAAACATCAGTTTTTAGGGTGTATATTGTTTATATTGGGATCTGATAACACTGTCCTTCACCTCAAAGGAGAGGTATCCCTACAGGGCATAAGCCTATAGGGTAAAAGAGTAACATCTAAGATCCACAGAGATAGAAGGGAAGACACACAGCAACATGAAAAGACAAGGGAAGAGAGTGCCCCAAATCAATCAAGATGCTATGTGATTTGAACCCATGGCCAGCACAGCAGAAGGAATGACAGAGAAGGAGTTCAGGATTACATAATTAAAATGTTCTGTGAATTAAAGGAAGAATTAATATTGTTAAAATTACCATATTAAGAAATCTGTAGATACAATGTAATCCCTACAAATTTCTAATGTCATTTTTATAGATATGTAAAATTTAATTTTATGTAAAACCACAAAAACCTTGAGTAGCCAAGGAAATTATGGGCAAAAATAACAAAACAGGAGGAATAACACAAAGCTGGAGTTAGCTTTGAGGAAAAAGTTCAATTTTTTTGTTGAGGTAAATTGGAAAGTGCGATGAGTATTGCTAAAATTTGAATTTTTTGTCTTCCAATATTGCTTTAAATGTCCCTTTCCAAAGGTTAAATATTCAACATGATAGATACTTTAGCTTGATCTAAATACTCCATGTTTTATTGAAAATAACAAATGCGTTATATCTAATACTATAACTACCATGAATTATTATTATCATTAAATAATTTCAAGTATATGAATAAAAATTAATTCTAATTGTGATTCAAACGCACCAGAAGTGATGAAAGAGTAAGAAGCAGACACCAGCCGTGAGGTCAGAAGCTGTGAGTGCCTGGCCCTTACACCAGCCCAAAACTGGAATCAAGCAAAATAACCCAGAACACAGCAATTCCCTGCAAGTAATCAGAAAAAAAGGGGGGTCGACAAACAGCCTAACAGAAAGTAAAAGTAACCGTTCTAAGGACAGTAAGTGAGATATATTTAAACACACTTGTGGATAACTGAGCATTGTCAGGAAAACAGAATAAACCTTAAATAGATATGCAAAAGAGAAAGAGGAAAAGACCAAAGCAGATCACTAAAAAATGCGACAGGCAATAAATACTGAGGAGTAGAAGGATGTGGTCATTGCAGGAGAACATGGTGGAGAAAAGGACAAGTGTCCATTTTGCTTAATTACCTGGAGCAGGCCTGGGGAAACTGACCGTGAGCAGACAGATGGATGCATTGAGACCTGAGCTCTGTACAGCACCATTATAGAGGTGGGAGGAGAGGACGCCCTAGTGGTGAATACAGGACAGCAGGGCGGTCCTGTGTCCTGGACACCACAGACTTTGAATTATAACCGGCTCTGGAGACAGAGTCTTTCTGTCCCGACAGAAGGCTCCTGTCAAGAAGACGCACAGCAATTTTAAATACACAGGCACCCACTACAGAAAAGGGCTGCGTAGGAACATGGACAGACCTGAACACAAACATCAAGAGCAGTGAAGTAAAGGTCGACGCTCAGACTGGACCTGGAGTGTCCCCAGGGCCTGGGTGGTGAGAGCCTGGGCTGCAGTGTGGCCTGCTTGGGTAGTGGAGGAGGGCCAGTGGAAGCAGGGTCACCACCCTGGACATGCCCTGGAGATGCTGGCCCTGTCCCTTTCTGCATCCCCATGCTTCCCAGATGCCAGGAGTGAGCAGATTCCACCACCTCAAGTCCCGCCATGATGTACCTCGCCACAGGCCCCCGAAGACGCAGGGACAAATGACCATTGGGGAAAGCTCCTACACCAGGAGCCAAAACAAAGCCTTTCTCTCATTAAGTTGATTGACCTCCAGCATTTGACGACCGTGGAAAGCCAGCTGACACGGGTGGGACTTTGCAGTAGAACCTTCCTTCCGTTCAGGAAGATCATCTGGCCATCTGGCCTGCAGAGAGCAGAGGCACCCAGGGGGAACCACAGACCATTCCACTTAAGAGCCGCAGAACCTCCCTCTTCTACAAGACCATCCCTTCTGAAAAGCTGGAATAACTGTACTGAAATGTCCATGGCAGCTTGGGAGACTCTTGTCACAACCCTGGCTTGTGAGAGAAAGAGGTACCAAGAGACTCCCAGTGTGCGACCTGAAGAGAGAGTGAGTGTCCTGAGGTCCAGTCCAGGAGGGTTCCCAGGCTGACGCACACATGTGGCGCACATGCAGCGCACCCCATGGTGACGGGAATCAGGCTGCTTCAGGTGGAAGCTGTGTCCGCGCAGCCGTGGCTCCCTCCCTGCAGAGCAGACAGAAGCCGTGGGGACTTGTATTTCTGTTCCTTTTGATGTTTGTGTCTGACTTGGTCCTGTTGAGTCTGAAATTAGAGTTATTGAAACAGTGAAATGGGTTAACATTTACTTAATGTTGTCCTCACCACATTCAGTCATTGCAAACGCTCTCTACCTATCATCCATCTGTCCTTCTGTCATCCATCTGTCTGTCTGCCATCTATCTGACCTATACACAAAGATTTTTCTATTACTCAATCAATACCCAACTAGGAAATCAAGTTGGGGTCACCATTGGAACTGGGTGCACTAACACCCACGGGTCTGACCCTGCACGCGTAGGTGTCATGTGGGCGGCACACAGCTTCACAGAGGAGACGTGGAGTGGTACATAGACGTCGTGTGGAGTTTGCCATGGAGCTGCACATGTGTCAGTATCTGATGATATGATCCTACTTTGGAGGGATGATTGCTATGAATACAGACACCTTGACAACAATACTCTTTGCTCTTGATGACAAGTGCATTAGCAGGAAATGTCTTGCTTTACCTCACCCAGGGCCATCATTAGAATCAAAGATGGCACTCACAGGATTTAGACTCATTTTTAAACTTCCTGAGATTGATTAGCTATGAGTTTCTGTTAGTCAGTTGGTTTCAATTTGGATCATGTGCAAGAGAGGAGTATTCCCCCTAGGGTCATTATCGTTACTGTCATTTTTCCTAGGGGAAAAGGGGTGCAATATAAACCAGGCTAAATTCCTGACTGTGTCCAAATGCAAGCCATGAGTTTGCTTTTCTTTCCTGATGTGATGTGCTGTCCAGATCATCTGGCCTCCTGGTTGAGTATTTTTTATGGGTAATATAACCTCCTACAAAAGAATACTTAAAAGTCATATTGCCTTGATATGCATATGGTAAAATAAGTCATTTTAATTGCAGGAAGTTTAGGTTATATGTGGGCTATTTGTGCTTCATGATTTTCTTCTCTTGTTCTCTAGCTAGTGGAAACTTGAAGTAACTCTTTGGTAAAGAGAAAAGCTTCCTGTGCGGTGTACATGACTTGGGTCATATGCAGAGGGGTAAGTCAAACAATGGAGGGTGGGATATCTGGGTGATTTCCCAAGGAATTCCCGCCAGCCCCCATGTGGGTTCCCATGGTGTGGGTGACCAGGCGGCCACCTAGAGCACATATAAGGCTGCATTTCATGAGCACTCTTCTTAATCTCTAGTCAGTCCATCAACTCCTGATTCCTCACATTGACAAGGAAGGTTCTGGAACTTCTTCTTCAGCAAAACACTGAAAAAAATATGACTCTTATTTTTCTAATTAGATGGCTGATTAAACAGGATTTAGTTAAGTTTAGTAGAAGGAGATTGCTACTCCAAACACAAGTTCCCTCACCACATGAGCAAATTCTACGTTCCACATGTCAAATCAGGAAATTTTATTGAGTTTTAAACAATCAAGTGCAAAATTTAATGAAAATGCAACAGTTTTTGGAGGATAATTGTTGATTATGTAGCTTTGAGGAAGGACCGGAGCATGTTATCAATCTGAATGATACTCATTCCTCATAGTGCTGTTTTTTTTTTTTAAAGTCAAATTTGCAAATGTAAAAAGAAAATTAGTGAGCTGGGATGTGGCTCATGCGGTAGCGTGCTCGCCTGGCATGTGTGCGGCCCGGGTTCGATCCTCAGCACCACATACAAACAAAGTGTTGTGTCCGCCAAAAACTAAAAAATAAATAAATAATAAAATTCTCTCTCTCTCTCTCTCTCTCTCTCTCTCTCTCTCTCTCTCAAAAAAAAAAAAAAAAGAAAGAAAGAAAATTAGTAACTATCTAGGAAGTTAGTGTTCACTTTCTCAAGTTACTGCTCCCCGGGTTAGAAAAGTGCCTTATTTATTCACTTGAATGTACTAATATGGCCAGGCCGTCAGAGCCTCGTTTGGGGGTTCTTCCTGCCAAGGAGGATGTAAGCTACCTGAGAAATTAAAGCCTAGAATAATTAATGAAGAACAAAAGACAAGGTCAGAAAGACAGATTCACCAGGGGAGTCCCTGATAGGTCCAGTCCACACAGGAGCTGGAGCCAGACAGTTAGGAATGGCTCCCATGTTGACTGATGGGGCACATCAAAGGCAGGGATAAGGTTTCAGGGTGGAGTCTTGCTTCCTTATGTCTTGCAGTCGGCAGGTTGACTCGCATCTTGGTCGGTCACACCCATCTCAGAGGGGCTGTGCGGCTACAGCAGGTCACCCAATCTCCAGTGCTATGTGGGACCTTTGGTAGAGCTGAGGGGGAAGTTCACCTGCACCAGGCAGTCTATCCCTGTGGGGGGCCATGGGACATTCCAGTGCCAGACCCATCCCCTCACTGGCTGTGATGTGCAATACAATCCACACTCAGCCCATGGATGGCTCTCAATATACAAGTACATTTTAAAGATATTAATACATAAAGATGTAGACAGGAGTTTTAAACTTGGTGGAATTGAGAGCATTCCAGACCTAAGAGTTGAGTTGACAGGTGGCTTTTCCCTGAACCATTCTCTCCCTCATTACACATCCCTCCTCAGATGAACAATTACTGCCAATCCATGACTTATAACAATTTTCTTCCCTAGGTTTTGATTCGAAGAGATCACTAAAAACTGTTTATTTCCAAAGAACAGTGTTAACAAACCTGGTGTTACTTGAGGAGGGAAAAATAGAACTCTTGCAATTCTTACCCAAGTCTTACAGGAAATAGAAAAGCAGACTTACAAGCATTTCTTGCCAGGTCGGAAATGTATCCTTGTGTCTAAGTGGTAACACCCATGTTCTCTGAAAAAGAAAGCATTCCCAGCTGCTACCTAGCTAAATAGATCATATGAGGACCAGAGAAAGTAACTTTTGTATTTTATTTTCTGACCAGTCTTATCTTTGAATTTTCCATTGCATACATGTAGTGTTAGAGGGAAAAAAATCCACAGTGCTTACTTGTGGAATTGAGTGAAGCTTCCTGTAAAGAAGTGGTGACACTGGGCTTCTGTGGGCTGGGCAGGGCCACGCTGACCCCGGAGGCCGCTCTGGAAGTTGTGTGGGGATGCTCCTGCTGACTTCTTCCAGGTCTGGGTACTTCTAGTGCAATCCACTCCTTCACCTCATGTTTCTCCATATGTCTGCGGATTCTAATTCTGATTTAAGTGCACATATCAATAATTGCACTCCTAATCAGAATGATAATATATGAGACATAAATACCTATAACAGGTAATATGAATGTCCAGGACCTTCTAAGGAATCTAGTACCAAGGATAGCACCACCCAGGGCAGCACAAGGCAAGTGTCCCAGCAGAGGACAGAGCCCTGCTCAGAGCTCGCTCCACTGAGACTTCCCACAGGGTGGTGAAGGCTGGCACCAGAATCCCCAGGTGCTCAGGCAGCGTCCTCTGGAAAAGGAACCTAGCAGGACTATTTCAAGAAATGGCAAGAGTACAGCTGTGTCCAACAGGTGTTTAAATAGCTGCACCTTCTGGTTCAAATAGCTGCACCTCCTGGTCAGCAGGGCTGACAGGTCATGTTCACCACATGCCCACTGCTTTCCAGAGCTCCCCAGCCCCGGGCTCCCTGCTCTCTAGACATAACCGGGCTTGTTGGCTTCCTTCCCTCCAGGAAGGCCCTGTGCAGGGAGCAGATGGACGTGGGCAACCTCAGCACAGTGACGCAGTTTGTGCTCATGGGACTCTCCGACCTCCCCGAGGTGCGCTACCCTCTCTTTGTGGTCTTTGCTGTCATCTACCAGATCACCTTGGCGGGAAATGGGGCCATTCTCTTGGCCCTTTGCACAGAGAGAAAGCTGCACACTCCCATGTATTACCTTCTGGCAAATTTGTCCCTCCTGGATATCTTCTGCCCATTAGCCACCGTCCCCAAGATGCTGCACAACCTCTTGAGCGGGGAGAACAGCATTTCTTTCCTTGGGTGTGCAGTGCAACTCTATTCTCTGGTGGCCTTTATGGGGACCGAAGTCTTCCTGCTGGCTGTCATGGCTTATGACCGCTACGTGGCCATATGCTTTCCTCTGCGTTATGCCCTCATCATGACCAAGGTGCGCTGTGTCCAGCTGGTGTGTGGGACCTGGGCAGCTGGGTTCCTCAACTCTCTCCTGCACACTGTGTCCACCTTCTGCCTCTCTTTCTGCAAGTCCAACCTGGTCAACCAGTTGGACATCCCACAGGTTGTGGCCCTCTCCTGCTCCTCCACGTACATGACAGAGATGCTTGTTTTAGTGGTAGGAGGCATGCTGGGAATCAGCGCCTTCCTGACCACCCTGGTCTCTTACGTGTACATCATCTGCACCATCCTCAGGATCCGGTCAGCAGAAGGCAAGTGCAGAGCCTTCTCCACCTGTGCGTCCCACCTCCTGGTAGTCTGCCTCTTCTACCGCACAACCATCTTCACCTACGTCCGCCCCTCTTCCAGCCAACATTCCCCTGCCAGAGACAGACTCGTCTCTATGCTCTATGGGGTGATCACCCCAATGCTGAACCCCCTCATCTACAGGCTGAGAAACTCGGAGGTCAAGGGAGCACTCACAAGGGTCCTGTGTGGAGGAGCACGTTCACAGCAAGCAGAGCATTAGAACAGAGCGACTCCGTGCTCTGCCCAGAGTGAAGTCATGGGAAAACGGTTTTCTCTCAAGATTTGGGGTAAAGTTCTGTACACACAGAAATTCATAGACATACATGTAGGTGCACATTTAGCTGTACGTATTTATGTATCTCATTCTTTATTAGGAATTAAAATTTGACATCCAAAATTAAAATTCTTTGACATTCTAACAGACCATCTGCTAACTTGTATCCATGCTACCTTTCCTATGCCCATCCCACATCCAGCCTGTCTGAGCCCTAATAGAGCTAGACTATGTCATCTGTCTTATTTCCTTTTCTAATCAACATCCAACCGTCTCTCTGTAGATCTTCCATTTAAACTCCTTGTTTCTGTATTTTTAGCTGAAAATGGACAATCTGTGGCCATGAACACTTAGGAGGTTCTCAGGGAAGTTAGGGTGCACACACGTGTGTTAACTGAGCTGCATCCTTACACAGCCCTCTCCTCGTCGCCCTGCGCTGTCCTGTGGTGGGAGCTCTTGACACCGACTTGCGTGACGAGTTTGAAATGCATGCTCTGTTACTGGCCATGCTCATCATGTGCTGCAGCAGGTCTCGGGGACACGAATACCTGGCCTATGTGTTGAGGCTCCGAGCCCTGAGCACTCATCTCCCACTCTCTCCCTCCCTGGTAACCCGCCCTCCTGTCTCTCCTTTCTTTGAGTTCAATTTCTTCAGGTTCCACGTGTGAGTTAAGAACATAGGGTATACATATGGTAACATACGGTATATATATTGTAACATATGGTATTCATGTGGTAACATACGGTATTCATGCGGTATCATATGGTATTCATATGGTATCATGTGGTATTCATATGGTATCATGTGGTAACATACGGTATTCATTTAGCATAAAGGTCTTCATTTCCATCCAAGTGAGGAATTTTAAATCAGGGGAGTGCTGGGGGCAAGATTTTTTGGCCCTGAAGCCTGGGTCCACCAGACGCAGTGTGGTGCTCTCAGGCCACCTTCCCAGGTGGCTGGGATTTGGCTTGGGTTTGCATTGATTTGTTCAAATTCCTATCTTATTTTCTAGCATGAATCCACATCTTTCCAAGAATGTAGTTCCACATCTTAGGAAAACCCTCAGGTGGAGCATTTTTCACACCCGGTCGTGGGCGCTGTGACAGAAGTCACGTCTCCCCTGCACAGGGTGCTGCCGTCTGTCAGGAGGAGGAAGGCTTGTCCCCTGTGGGGTCTCAACAGTCTGCCTAAGCAGATTCCTCACCTCCTGCTGAAAACCTCTCTGCCCACCATCTTCCCCATCCCAATTTACACCGCCTCATGCTTCAGGGTGTACAAGTCAGAGCACAGAGTCGCCTTGCTACTACCTGAACCTGAGTGTCCCCTGAAGCGCCTGTGCCGACACCTAGACCCCCAGCAGGATGGCATCTGGAGGGGGGCCTCTGGGAGAAAGCAAGGACCCACAGTTGAGCCCTCAAAAGTGGACTCAGAGGCCACATGAGGGACAGGAGACCCGCCTCAGTCTCCCAGCCATGTGTGGCTACAATGAGGTGGTGCCACCACACTCCAGGTGGCAGATCCCACCAAGAGCCTGATGCAACCCCACAACCAGGCTCCAGGACTGGAGGAATTTGTCACGTAACCCCTCAGGTGTGGTGTTCTGTCCTCACTGTCCACAGATGCAGCGCCCTCTTCTGCAGACCCAGCCAGAAACTCAGTGCTCCCACCCAAGGCTGCGGCTTCTGGGTGCATCGCTGAGGCTGCCCCCCAACTTCATCCTTCTCCTCAGTGTGCTTCTCTGCAATGCAGGCGTGCACGTCCTGGCAAGCGTCCCCATATTCAGGACAGGACTTCCAGTGTCATCCTGTGCCAAGCCCAGGTGCTTCATGGGTGACCGACTCCCAGGCCTGAACTCAATGTCCTGGACTCGCCCCCACCTTGCCCGCATGGCTGGACTGCCTTGGTTCTCACGCTCGTTGTCACTAGGGAAGACTTCACGCTCACGGTCCTGTGGCCTAAATCCTCTCCACCATCTCCATGGCTCGCCCCCTCCTCATGCCGCCGAGGCCTTCCTCACTAACACCTCACCCCCACACTCCTGTGGGCCCTTGACACTACCTCATGGACTTCATGTTCCCAGCATTTATTTCCCACTTTTACCCTAGAATATGAGGTCTCCATCTTCCAGACACACCTGCAGTACCCAGCATTGCTGCATGCTCGAGACCCCCGTGGACACTAGTCTGCTAACTAAAGAGCCATGAGGCCAGTGTGGCTCTTGGCATGACCGAGGGGTCACCCAAGTCCCAGCAGTAAGCATGGGCACAGAGAGGGCTGGGCAGGGCAAGAGACACTGCTGCTGCTATGCCTGGCCTATCACCCAAACCAGGAACACGAAAGCCAGGCCATTGGGCCAGGCAAGGTCAGCTGACCTGAGCTGATGAGAGCAGCAGCTGTGGCTGCAAGACAGCCCCAACAAATGCTGGGCATGACGTTGCATGCTCGTCATCACAGAGGCGCAGGAGGCTGAGGCAGGAGGGTCTCAAGGCCAACTTCAGCAATTCCATGAGGACCTAAACAACTCAGTGAGTCCTTGTCTCAAAATAAAAAAATAACAAGGTCTGGGATGTGGCTCAGTGGTAAACTGCCCCCTGGACTCAATCCCTAATACCAAAATACAAAAAAATAAACAAACAGAAACAAAGAGCACCAGTGACTGGGCATGAGGGATCATTCAGGGTCAGTGTGGCCAACGGGCCTTAGGACTGGGAGAATGTGGGCTCCAGGATTTGGGATTGCTGGCCCAGGGGTGGGACGGGCTCCACTTTGTATCTGAATGTCAACCTTGCTGCTTGCCCATGGGGACATTTCCCCTCCTGTTCTCTCTCTCCCACTTTATGGCTGCAGGGAGAGCAGGTGAGCCTGTCTGTCCTGAGCCAAGCTGCCTGTCCTTTCCCTTACTGCCCACCCTACTGTCCAGCTGCAGACCTGGAAATGGGCAACGGCTCTCTTGCGGATGAGGACCATCCCTGAGTACATCCTCTCACAGTTCCTGGAAAACAGCACTAGGGGGCAGCCTCGGGCAGCGTCAGCCTGTGGCCTCGCTCGCTCCTTCACCAGCAAGGCAAGAGAACTTCTGCTCTGCAGGGATCAGCACTGGACCCAGCTGGTGGTGACTTGGGTGTGGAGTTTCTCGGGCAAGTCACACAAAGTTCTGAACTTGACTGTAGTAGAGGTGCAGGACTCCACGGCTGTGCTAGACAAGAAGCACACAGGGGGACTGTGTCACAGTAAATCCCTCGGGAACATCAGAGTGAAGAAAATGACACTGGACCAAGCCCAGATGGGAGCAAGGAAGAGAAAGAAACAGAAAACATTTAAGTCACGAAATGAGGTGACAGGAACAATTTCAAAAATTCAGTAAAATCGGTAAGCAAGAACGGAGAAGTCTGAGAATCTTGATTTAAATCCAAAAACACAAAGTTAAAAGAAAAAAAATCAGGAAAAATCAGGAAGTTTGAAGGTGAATGGGACCATGCCAACCCAACGCAGGCTTCAGGTTTCTTCCAGGGACAGGGCCCTGGAAGGGCACAGGAGGAAGTGATTCCATGCAGCCAAGTGGCAGGTTCAACTTTGGTCCTGCTACCCGTCAGGTAATAAGGCATTTGGACCAGAGACGGCGTCTGCCCAAGTGCTTCACAGCACGCACTGGTCCACCCCTTGCCAGCCCTGCTTCCGGCAACACAAGAGGAAGGTCAACTTCCCTGTGACCAGGGATTGGAAATAGGAGGCCACCATCCTCCCCTCCTCTCGGGAGGTGCCCCTAACTCAGCACCATGGCAGTAAAGAGATTCCCCAAGTGTCCAGGTCCCCTTTCTCCTTGAAATGCAGGTGCCTGGACCCAAATGCCTCAACCCAGAATCCACCCAGGCGCACCCCTCAGCTCTGCCCTGCAGGGCAGGAGTTTCATTGTCTCTGTTCTATCATTCTTTTATTTAAATCAAGCTACACTGACTTTATTCGCTTATCATGTTCACCACCTAAAACATCTGTTGCATATAATGCACTGTAATGTGAACAGATGATTCGATCAATCCCAATGGATGCTCAGTATCCCACGTAGTTAGGTCACATCAATAGCCTCACCATGACAGTCTTCACATCAAAAGTGCTTTATTTTATAAATTTTGACTCATTTTTTTCTTCCCTGTCTTTCTTTACTTCTTTTTTTTTTTTTTAAATTGTAGTTGCCCAAGTACCAAGTGGTAGAAATTTAAGTTAGATGGGGCTACTCCTAAAAGCAAATTTCTTAAACCCCATCCACATTTCAAGACTGCTGAGTCTCAAGTCCATCTTTTAACTGTTGGGCTAAGGATCACCTGCACAGTATTGAAGCTACACTATTCCAATAGGTTGTTAATTCTGCATGAATCAGGGCAAGCAATTGGTCAGCCTGTGACAGTCCCGTGCACGTTAACTGAACATGGCAAACATTCACTCTTTCTAGATGTGAAACTACGGATCACGTCCCAGCAGTTTGGAATTTACCAAAGCTTGTTTCCTGTGCTAGTTAATCCAGGAAGCTCACCCATGGGTTTGTGTGACTCCATTGGGGATAAATGAGTCAATTGCTAGCAAAACTGTTAGCTGATCACTCACCCCCTGACAGCTTGCACCATTCATTCAGCGCTATATTGAGGCTTTCTGGAAGACAGATTAATGGGTCCCAGCTTCTTAGTAATTTAAGAGAAAACCATAAAATGTTTTGTGACCTCATTTTGGAATGCAAAGGTGTCCCAAGGGCACCCCTCGGGTCTAGCCTCACCACGCCGTGCCAGCCTCTATCTCTGGGCATCATCCCAGCCTGCAGAGGATGTTTGGCTTCCAGTTTCCATCCTCTGTGGAACAAGAACTGCTCATTCCTTACTGTTGTGTGGAAAAATGCTTCACCTTTTCTGTTCTGCTGAGGCTACAAAATTCACTGTTGACTTCTCTTCTACATCAGCTCTGAGGGCAAGTGCGTCTGTCACACAGCTTCGAGCACTGGACAGTAGAAAGCCTGACTAAGAACACTCGCGGCTTCCTTTGCTGTGACAGCGAGCGGCTATGCCCTCTGCCACACAACCTCTCCAGCGTGGTGGGCAACGAGGATGGCTGAGGCTTAGCAGGTTAGAGTGGAGACACTGGCCATGTAACGTCCGTGCTCAGCTCTTTAAAACCCTGGCTGTTGGGCAGCTGTTCTTTCGTGGTGACTCTGGTTTCTAAAAGCAATTGTCCAAAGCTGGAAGAACTTAGTTCCTCTTATTACCCTCCAGGGGTAGGAGGTCTCTCTAGAGGCAGAGAAGACTGTACTTGGACTTTTCAGGTCCTTAACTCACTGCAGAAAAGAATTTAAGGAAGATTCAGGTCTCAGTGGCCAGGAAGAAGGCTGGGCTTGGGTTTCTTAGGGTGCACACGAGGTCGGACATGCGTGATCCCAAGGGGATGGGCATTCTGAGCCAGGCTGTGCCTTCTCAGTCCCGGGACCCTGGTCTGGTGTATAGGCTCTGTCTGTGTCCAGGGGTGGAGTGGTCCAGCTGGTGACTGAGCCAGGGGGTCATGGACCAATCAAATGGGAGGCCCTGTGCTCAGGAGGTTGATGGTCTCATTCTCTTTGTTTTTCTTTCCACACTTTATAACTATTTATTGGTGTATTAAAATTTGACCTAATAGTGCGGTTCCTATGCCTTATTCCTACATGCACTTAACATCATCCGCTCAGTCTCCTTCCTCAGGACGTCTTGAGGTCTTGTTCCTGCTTTGCAACATTCCAAAAAACCTACAGGGAACTGGAAAGTCTCAAAGTTCAGTGATCCCACACACTCCAGCCAAAGAGGTGCCGTCCTGGGATAGGGTTCAGTCCCCAGAGACATTTCTGCCACTTCTTGGAGATTTGTCTGCAAAACCAGAATGCAGAGTGGCCTTGATGGTGATCTTCAGCATACAGAAGAGGAATGTGAGCAGTTTTTTTTTTTTTCTCTTTAAAAAAATTGATTTAGTTTGAAGCTGTGGTTAACCCAAGGGCCTCCTCTTGTCTCTTTCCTCCCTCCTGTAACTTAATGGAGGACATTTCAGAATTCTACTTTCTTCAGCACCAAAACAGAAGCGCCACAGTGTATGGAGCAGATCATGTGATACACGTGAATGTGTCTCAGTGAAGTCCCCTGCCGTGCGGGATTACAATGCACCAGGACAAACTAGCAACACAGAAACACTTAAAGACCAGTGAACAGAATCAAGCCTGAACGGCCAGAAGTAAACATGCCAGTGTTGGGCTGGAATTCCAGGTGAGGAGAGGGCTCTTGCCCCCAGAGCACAAGCTCACAGGGAGCAGGAAGGCCTGTGGAGTGAACGGTGGCACGGAGTCACGAGGACAGGCACAAGGACTGGCATCTGTCACTGGCACCTGTCACCATGCTGTACTGGCTGCTCTTGGTGCACCAAGCACAAGAGGGATTTTTTGCGTGTAAGCTTTGGGGGCTTGAATGGGGCTCGGTGGCACAGCATTTGCCTGGCATGTGTGAGGCCCTGAGTTCCATCTCCAGCACCACAGGGGAAAATATGAAGCATTGGTGCAGAAATGGAAATAGTAACATCAGTCCCTCAGGAACCCATGGAAGCAAACGGGGAAATATTTAAAGATCTGAAAACAGGCCTAACTCAGAAACAACAGTAGACACGTGACAGACCCTTAGAAATCTTGAGAGCATAATAAGGAATATTTTTAAAAACTTTAGTGAACTTACACAATGGTGACATATTGCAGCAGCTTCCTCCAGAGTTTGAGAAATAAATGAAGACACCCCTGGTCTCTATTTCTATTCATCATTTTTTTGGAAGGTGAAATAATTTCAGTAAAGCAAGAATAAGAAATAAAAGCGTTAAAGATGAAAAACAGAAGGAAAAAATCATTATTCATAGACAACATGACTTTTAATGTAGAACTTCTAAATTAATCTACAGATAACTATGAGAAGAAACTAAGATAGTCATATGAGAAAGAAATGAAATAAAATGTAGTTTAAAATATACTTGAGAAATCATCAATGTAACTATGAGAAATGTAAAATTATTATTTGAAAAAAATAAAGAGAACACAAAATTTAGTTTGAGATATAATTTAGAATTCCTTCAAAAATTGTAAGGAACCCAACAAGTGATATATAAAAACTGTATTAGGAAAACTGGAAAATATTATGGAGAGAAATTTAAGGTGACTTAGATAAATAGAAGAATAGACCACGTGGTGAGTCAGAGGAGTTCACATTCTGAAAATCAGAAATCTCTGTCCCCAGTTTTCCGTAGCTGCAGATCTAGCTGAAACTCCTTCAGTTTGTTTTTCTGCATTGAGAGCCAGATCCTCAAAGAAAGGAGCAGTGCTTAGAGAGTCCAGTTAGGAAGAACTAAGCAGGGGGTAAAGTGCACTGAAGACCAGCTCTCGGGGCGCAGTGCCTGGCGGGTGGACTTGCTACAGGCTGGGCCTCTGCACTGCTGAGGCAGCCAAGGCCCCCAGACAGACTTCAGACCTGTCGCTCAAAGTGACAGGCACAAGATTTTTGAAGGGACAGGGGAAAGAGGACACTCTCAAGGAGAACGAGTCCTCTCAGAAGGGAGAGGGACAGAGTGCCTCTTCTGCCTTCCAGTTTCACTGGGGCCTTGAAAGTCTCCGGAGTCCTGCCCGGTCCACCTCTTGACTCTTGGCTGACAGCATGGCACTGCATGGACCTCCTCCAGGAGAGGGTGGTGCGGCCCCAGAACTGGAGTTTTTAAGAATATCGATTCCCCCTCTTTTGCCTCAATTTCCTGCCTCCTTAGTCATAGCCCTTTGAAGAGCCCCATCGGGCTTTCTAATTGAGGGTCTTGGTGTTTGGGCTGTGACATAGTTTTGGTGAAAAGGGAGGGTCGTGACATGGTCCTAGAAACGTGGTTTGTCTCCATTAAACGTGGGGAGGTCTGACACACCAGGCCCGTCCACCAGGTGCCTGCCTGTCAGATGAGGCTCCCTGCGGCTCTCAGTGGCCCTGCACTGTCCTCCTGCTCTCCATTCATGATCCAGGAGCCACTAACAAAATTATTGCTGTGTAGACACACAGACCACTTGAACAGACTCCAGAAAAGCCACACATCCATGATTTACATAGCTTGTACTATATGCCCATATCAAAGATGGCAGGGTGAGGGACGGGGCTGGTCTTTCCAGGGTGCTATCTTATTATTTGTATGATCTTATAATATGAAAGTAATGTGGCACAGTTTCACTCCTGATTTTATGTGTGTGTGTGTGTGTGTGTGTGTGTGTGCATGAGTCTTGAAACAACAGATTATTAATACCATATAGCATTTCAAACACATGGGAGCAAATGGAGGTGGGGGCCACAAAACTCAGTGACAGCAGGAAACCCTGGTGAGGATACCAGGGGTGTCGTGTGTGGAGACTGTAGCCATGATGCTTACACAGCTCATTTCCTCAGGTGCCTGCCTGACCCGTCCCTATCCCAGTTGTATGTGTGACTGACTGGCCATCAACTAGGAAGTCCAGTCTGCCTACTAACCATTTAACTGTTTTTTTTAACCATTCAACAAACTCCTCCTGTCTGAAGAGTGGTGAGGAAAAGCCAGCCCAGGAGCCCTGCAGTGCCTTGGAGTCAGCTAAGAAATCACACTGGCTTTCCAGAGCAGGGGTGTGGGTGGCTGTCGCCTGCCTCCCGAGTCTTTTCATCTGTTCTCCTTCCCAAAGGGAGACAGGGCCAAGCAGCAGTGTCCCACGGGTTCTAATTGATATGCGACCTACTGCTTTGTTCTGGGGACACCATGGCCACAGCGCAGTTCGGGGCAGCCTTATTTCTCTACCTGGAGCATCAAGGGGCCTCCCAGACAGAACTTTTTTTTTTTTTTTAACAAAGATTGGGGCTTATTAAAAACGTGGGGAGGAGCGACCTGGTACATGGTCCCTCGTAGAACACAGAGGAGTTGGGTGACCTGACAGCCTTTGTTTTCCTCACTTGGCAGCTTCAGGGTCTGGGATCCCTGCCAGTTCCACCTCTGCTGCAGGCGACAGGGGACTTGTTAGAGCATTACAATGTAGCAATTAAAAACTTATAATTGAATAGAAGGAATTGCGAGCGCTTGCATCTGCACGGATCTCAGGAGAAGGACGATGGTTGCATCCCTGGGGTTCCAGTCAGCTCCCCCAGCATTGTGGACAGTAATGAAGCCCAAGTTCACTCCAGGGGAGCTTGGGGACAGTGAGATCAAAGAGGAACTCAGGTTTCTCTGGGCCTAGTGCAGTTCCAAACACAGCACAGGAGCCTTGCTGATTATCAGCAGGTTCTGTCTGTTGGGCTGAGAAAGGAGGCAGCGAGGGCTCATTAGCTGGGAGCGGGATGGACATGGGGCTTCTGATGCGGAGTCCCTTGATAGGGCTCATTTAATCCCTGTGTTTGTGCTTCATGGGACTCATCAGCCAATGCTTTTTTTCCTGATGCAATAAATATTGACTTCTAGGATGAGCCTATTTCCCCCATGCGACTGCTGATTTTGGTATCTGTAGAATTTAACTCCAGATTCATAACTTACCTTCTTCCTTGTACAGCATTTAGAGTAAAATTACTATTGCACTGAAAATATAACTGACTATTTTATTTAGTGTTGAAACTGTCTAGTTCTTTAAATTCTCAAAAAGCTATTTAATTACTTAGAGTTTGCACACAAGTTTTACTTATT